>NC_135515.1:10271000-10580000 GCF_051989575.1 Stigmatopora nigra
TATTATTGTAGCAGCAATAAAAAAATAAAAAAAGTAAAAGTAATGATTAAAATATATATATATATATATATATATATATATATATATATATATATATATATATATATATATATATATATATATATATATATATATATATATATATATATATATATATATATATATATATATATATATATATATATATATATATATATATATATATATATATATATATATATATATATATATAGATAGATAGATAGATAGATAGATAGATAGATAGATATATATATATATATATTTTTTTTAAATCACGTCATGTTCAGAGTAAAAATGACAAACCTTTTTGAAACTGTCACTGTTGTCTCACTAGCCTTTCTTTCTTTGGTATGAATGAAGTCTGTGCTGTCAAGGACAACACAAGTGTTGCAGTCTGCAAACTTCAGGATGCAAGAAATTGCATAAATTACATTTTAAAAGCCAAGCTTCAGTTCAAGTCGTCATCTTAATAGAAACTTTAGTAGACATTGACATTAGTGCTACTACCATATTTTAATACATACACTGCACTTCCTTCCCCATGCTATCAATCAACAGTATGTTAGGGGGTCACTTGCCATCAGCTCTCAAACATCTATCACACGCATGACTAACACCCAAGTTAGAGTTAGACTATGAATGACTAGGTAACATTAAAGATATTGTATGATGTTGACTGATGAATTCTCAAGTGATTTGTCCTAATACTGGGTTCCCTTCTACATCTTACTAACAATTTGGTCCAGTCATCCCTAAATACATTTTTATACCATGTCACCCCAGTAAGATTAAACACCAATGTTAAATATATTTGGTAGGTATATTTGGTATATTTGGTATTTCGACATCCTACAATATCTTCAATGGTAGGTGCCATTGAAGATATTGCAGGATACCGATTGATTACCAGTCGCAGGTCTTCTGATCTAATACTGGGTACCTCACGACATATCTGATTTTTTTTCAATGTCCTATATTCCCTGTAGCTTTCTTTTGGTTACTAGTTATCTCGTCCCCACATAGTGTCTCCTTGGTAAAAGTGGATAGCCATGCTACTTTTATTTTGGTAGCAATATTGTTTTTTTCCACTATTGTATTCACTGTACTATCACTATTCCGTCTATTTATCTGTTGTCTCTGTCTGTGTCCAGTTGCTTTCTCTGAAGACAACACGAGCTCCTTTACATTTAAGATAATTAATTAAATAATCTGCCAAAAGAATTTTCAAGGCTCTTAGCATAACTATTAATGATAACCACTCACTGTAGGTGCTTTAAATGGTTCATCCATTAGTTTGGTTCCTAGTTGTCCAACAGCATCAGTACTACAGGAGGGAGTTAAAAAATGAAAATCAGAAAGGCATTAAATTACAATTACTAGAATAAACATGAGAAATATGGAAAAGAAAGAAGTACAAACCTTTTGGAGACCATAGTCTTCTCAATATCTTTTCTTTCTTTGATTTGAATAAAATGTGTATTGTCATGCAAAAAAGTGTTGGAGTCTGCAAACTTCGAGATGCAAGAAAAAAAAGCATAAATGTCACTTTAAAACCCACACTTTGGTTCAAGTCAGTGTTTCTTAATAAAAACGTTGAGTATGCATTGACATTAGTGCTACTATTAATAAAAATTATTGTACCATAACTACAAAATTATGTGTGGGAAATAATAATTACGGGGTCTCAGTGCGTGTACCGAGGGCTTTGAAGAGTCTCTACTGCAGTCCAAAGACCAGGTCTTGTCCACAGTTGTTAAAGGCAGCATTTCTTCCTTCTTGTACTGTTTAGGTCCTGGGTCGGAAACAGCACTGGCTTGAATGTGGCAATTTTTTGGATCTGTTGGACAGCTGAGGACATCTTCACAGGAGGACTCATTCTCTGATTCATCTTGACTGCACAGAGGATAAGAAAAGATAATTAAAATGTTTATTAGCTTACTTAAAGCCTTGTCTTTTCCTGTTCTCATTAAGAGATATCTGTGACATTTTTCGCCTTCTAAAATGTGTCAGTTTGATCTCCGTACTCGTGTAATTTAGAAGAGAGATATGATAGATAGGATGAGTTTTCTATTTTATTAAGGTTTTATGTCTAAAAGAGGCCTTTTTCCTGATCACAACAAGACACAGCTAATAGATATTTTCCCTATTTTCAATTGAAAACCAAATATTTAGTTTATATTTGATGAAACAAAACAAAAAATGCAAGCTCTGAATCCTTGGAAATAAGTTAGAAACTTCAATGGCATCAGTACAGTACCTGTTAGTAAATACCAAACTGGCAGACATGATGGAGTATGATGATTCCCCGGATAGCTATAAAACAAGAAGCATCCCAAATTAAAATGATCATTACAAATTCAGTATCAAGCTAAAGAGAGTTGAAAGGGGGCTGCCCAAAAGTGCATGCAGACTATATATTCGTATACATGTGTATATATATGTATACACGGTGGTACCTCAAGTTATGAAATTACTAATTCATTCCAGAAGGTAGTTTCATAACTTGGATTTCTCCTAAGTAGAAAGACTATTTGACACGTAAAAGCTCTAATTCTTTCCAACCATTCTAAAGTTTCCAATACAAAATCCCGAAACTCTTTAAAAATTATAAATTAAAATATACCAATTTTGTATGAAATAGTTTAATCAGTTTATTGTGATGCTTGTTTGAATAAGAGAAGTGGCAGTGATTTTTTTTTGTTGCTACTTACTTCAGGTGAAAAATGTATAAGATCCTCTTCCCCCCTGATCCTTTCATCTTCCAATCCGCCAACACCAACAGTGCTCTCGATGAGTGCATGAACGATTACTTTTTCACGAGTACATTTCTGCCGTTGTTGACCTTGGCTGAAAAGAAGTAAGTATAATGAATATAATAATTAGCAAAGGTCAGAAGGATTTTCACAGATATGTATATACTTATATATAACATGATAGCAGCACCAAAACAAACCTAGTGGAGGAATCTGTCTTGTCATCCTTTCCTTGAACATCCATCTCCGGATGATATTCAGAGGAAGCAGAATTGAGAAACTTTAGGACACACACAAAAGAAATGACTTGAAATCCTCAATAAGAATCAAGCCATACTGTCTTAGTCTTGGTTACAAATTTGAATTAATGTCACAGCAACCCAATGTATATCCCAATCTGTGCTTGGATGCACATTGGCTCAAGTGCCACATCAAATTTTACTACATAGATTTATTCAATAACGGAACAGTAAGTATCAAGATTGATCGAATCCAATCGTGATACGAATCGTATCGAAAAATGTTACATGATGCACATGCCTATTAATTATCCACTCCTAACTGTGACACATTCAGTATCAATACACTCAGTTTTTCACCTGTACATCCTTTTTCAGCTGATCCATCTGAGGGGTGTGGATGTCTTTATACAGGTACGTGGAGCAAGAGCCATCTTGGCTGAAAGTATAAAAAAATATTACAAAGATTGTTAACGACATAAAATGAAAGAGTCTTACAAACTTCACATAATGTATCTATGCTTTTATTCAAAAGCTTCCATCAGGAATTGGTCAGTGCCAATTTTCCAAGAACAGAAAAAAGATATACTTCTTGCGGTATCAGTATTTTAACCCCCCGCCCCACACAAATTTAACATCCTTTTCGAGATGTGTGTCTTGGTTTAGCCATTTACTAGCACAAAAATCAGCGTACTGACAGTTATCTTTGTATATCTGCAAAACAAACCTTTTGGAAAACGTATTTGCCTTAGTCTGCATCGGATTCACGCCCCAGACAGAACTGTCGCAGTCAAGACACTCTGACAATACCTTTAAAATACAAAAAAATAACACCATTAACACTAATAATAAACAAGTAAATAGAATAAGAATTTGGTAAGAATATTTTTAGAAGACAAGATCTACTGGCAGATCTATTTATCAGAGGAGAACAATACCTGATGGTGTGTTGATTCAGAAGTGAGGTTCTCAGAATGGGCCTTTTGATATAGATAAACAAAGCAACAGATATAGCTCAGAAAATGAATGAATGAATAAAATGAGACTTTAAGGGATTATCCAGTGATTTTGATGATGCGCTTATAAATACCGTTAATGTTCTGAAAACTTGTATCAATGATTGCTGACTATTTTATAGTCAGAAATACTTTTTTCAATGTATTTTTAGCAGCGAATAGTTTTAGGTAAATTAAAAATTTCTACTTCTATAAACGCCTCTACCGTAATGATGAGTTGAGTTCAAGAATTATTTATTTAATAAGGGACAAAAAATATTAATGAACATATATATGTAAATATGTTTAAAAAGTTTACTTTTCAAGTTAGTTGGTATTTCCCTACAAGGTCCTTTAAAAAAAACATGCCCATGTTTGAGGTTGGTTTCTCTCCTACCTGATTTTGTTCAGCTTCTGAGTCCAGTTGATAGCTGTGGATTTCATTACCAGATGAATTAAGATCAGACCTACGTCGGCTGCAAGAGGAAAAAACATTGCTAAATAAAATGGCTGTTCAATATACAAAATATAGCTTTTAATAGATTTGCAAAACCTGGACAGGTATATGACAGCCTCAGTTTCCACTTTCTCTCCTCCTTTTCCATCCCTCACTTGTTGACTGCCACAGCAAACACAATTGTCAAACCCACCAAATCCTGATGAAAGCTTTATGACAAACAAAACAAAATCTGTTAATCTTCTAATAAATATCCAGACAGTAAATACTCATGAATAATAATATATGAAAGATTTTTTTTTGTTGTGAGCAAAATCTGCCATACACATGTACTATATATGTATGTATAGTCTTGGTAAACATTAAAGACATTAAAGACATTAAAGATCAATAAATGGTGGGGTCAATCATTCCAAGTTTAAGGATTAGAGCATCAAAATATTACAAATCTTAGGTATTATATGATTTAAAATGTATTGTACTTTTTCTTTTAACCTTAGGCGGGTAGTTCCCAAAATTAAAGATGAAGAGCGATACAATTTTGAGATCTCTGCTGGAATATAAACATAAATCAGCCTTATTTTCCTAATGTATCATGTAGTATGGCAGAAATCACAACAATCAATTTGTGGGAAATTGAGATTAACTAATTTCCTAGCACTTTGAGAAAATCCAAAATAACCGAGTGTATGAACAACATTGGGGAGGGCAAATGTAGCATACCTGCATTAGTGATTCACTACTTTGGTACACAGAATGGGTGTTATCCTGCATTTCTGACTTGGTCATTTCTGTTTCATTGCTAACAGGAACTCCAAAGTCCTATGATGGAACATGTCACAAAGATCACATAGAGTACATATTTAACAGAGGTCCAGTAAGATGAAAACTAAAACAGTAAAGTTAACTTACAGGCAAAGTATATAGTGTACATATTGAATTAATATCAGAGATATTTTTTATTGAAACCCTATTTAGCTGGATCATTGAATGGCGTTAAGGGTAGAAATCAAATCAGGGAGTACGGACAACTCCCAGCAAAATATTTTGTCCAATTCATATAAAGTTTGATAAATTAGAGTTGTGTTACTGCACCTCTTTTTCAGAGATTAAACTGTTTTCTTCATCATCAAAAGTCAGAAGTGTTAAAGATGACTTTTCATCACATCTGCTGTCAATTACACTCAAGAATCCACTACAGAAAAATCCCTGACAAAACAAGAACAAACACACTATTATGTCACTGTATTTGAGAGGCTAAAATGCAGAAGTAAATAAGATGTAACTGGAAACAGGACATTTAAAATATATTGTCAAAATGGTGAATTCCATTCATTTCGATATGTCCAGACATTCATCCATGTACCGAACCGCTTATCCTCACAAGGGTGGTGGGGTTGCTGGGGTCCATACAAGACAACTACAAGGAAAATGGACTACCAAGAGAAAATCCACCCCAGGCCAGGAAGAACATGCACTCTGTACAGAAAGCTCCAAAACTGGCCTCGAACCCTCGATCACATAACTGTGATGCCGACACGCTACCCACTCTATTGCCGCGCCGCTATGTCAAGACAAACCCACAAAATTTGTAATAACCTTCTACGGCTATGCTGATCTATATTATGGAACTAAACAATCGGTAAAGATTACATTATGTTAAGGTGAATTGAATATGGATTCATTTTCAACAGTAATGTCCACCTACTGTGTTTGTGTTATTTTCCTGTTCATTTTCTTTTTTCTCCTGTTGGCCTCCACCAACAGCAGCTGTTCGCTGAATTCGCTCACGTTCCTGGGCCACCAGTTGACGGTACTGCACTTTGCATGGATGTTCCTTAGTTGATGTCTGCAAATAGTGGTTGTGAAAGATCGGCTTCCCACTGTCATCCTGGCTGTAAGGATAAAGTACAGTCATAAGAACATCACAGTTATCACATTTATTATTTCTAATTATCCTATGAGTTACAGTAAATGGATGGCACCTCAAATTTGATTTGGTTTTAGCATCCGTCCATTCATCCATTCATTCATTTTCTGTACCACTTATCCTCATATGGGACGCGGGAGGTGCTGGAGCTATCCCAGCAGTACTCAAGCACTAGGTGGTTGACACACTGATCTGGGGACAATCCAATCGCCGGGCACGAGGACACAGACAACCATTCACACTCACTCATATCTAAGGGCAATTTAGAGTGTCCAAACAGCCTACCATGCATGTACAAAAATGAAATGTACATTACCTCTTAGCCCAGCCTGGAGGCAGTCGTGCAAATATAGCTTCTTTGGCAAGCCACAAAAGTTCCGGTTCACTCTCTGGATCAATACCAATCTCCCGTGCATACAACCAGATATCTGATGGAGAAAGCAAAAACAAAGAGTGAACTATGATGACAATGTTATGAGATTCAAGAAAATAAAAACTTCAAACAAAACAATGCAAAAGCTTTATGGCAAATAAACCTAGGACATGGGCCTTAACAGGCCTAACTCATTAGAACCCATTGACAGATTGTCTCAATACATTTTAGCAGGGAAATCCGGCAGTAAATCCTCCTAATTTTAATGAATTGGACATCTATAGCCAAGGGTGTTTATTGCTATGGCCAATGTGAGTTATATTACCAATTGTATTGTATGGTATGTATGCATATATATGTATATATAGCACGCTGGCCTTGCAGCTCTGGGATCCTGGGTTCAAATCCAGGTCATGTCCATCTGTGTGGAGCTTGCATGTTTTCCCTGGGCCCGTGTGGGTTTCCTCCGGGTACTCCAGTTTCCTCCCACATTCCAAAGACATGCATGGTAGGCTTATTGAACACAATAAATTGCCCCAAAGTGCGGGTGTGAGTGTGCATGGTTTTCCATCTCCTTGTGCCCTGCAATTGGCTGGCCACCGATTCCGGGTGTTTCCCCGCCTCTGGCCCGGTGTCAGCCGAGATAGGCTCCAGCACCACCCGAAAACCTGTTCACCACTGTTTGAATTCATGACTAGTTGAGTTTTATACCTTTGCAAAAAGATTTTTACAAATTGCACTTACCTTTTTCTGAACAATCTGTTCCTTCGCTTTTCCCCGACCCACTCATAGCTACAGCTGCACCAATTTAGTCAACAAAACAATTAATCTTTAGAAGAAAATTACATATGATTTAAAGATTTCTAAGTGCAAGGAGATTGGAATATCCGCATTTTAAAGCATAATGAAATCAGTGAAATTTTGGAGATGGCATACTCGCGTGTCTAAAACATGCGTCATGGATGGCGTCACACGGAAGCGTACAGTTGACATCGTTCATCGTGTATACACGTTTTGTACAAACAAGAATTGCGCAATATTGTAAAAGGCGTCTTATTTAGATTTGTTGTTGTTAGAAATGTTAAATCGCACTGCACTCCCCCTGGCTGTTAAAAAAGGAGAAGAACGAGAACTGGCTTGCCACTCACTTGCCTTTAGTAACTAATTGCACGTGTAAGGAAGTTAAAAATGATTCCGTGCTGCATAACGTCATGCATGAACGCGACATCGTCGCGTCACCTTTCATTCATTTTTTACAATTTGTTTTAATTAACTTAGCCATGTTAGCCTTAGTTAGTGATATACCACGTTGAGAATGGACGAATGAATCTGTGTTCTTACCATCGTACGCTCTTCGCTCATTATCAAGCTTCCCTATTTCTAGGCGTAGTGATCATTTTTGGACACTAGAGGGTAGTAAACCTCTATTTACTTCCTCAGAGAATGGATAGTTAAATATCCAACCAATAGCCAATGTAAATAATAAATAAAATAAAAACTAATACTTAAAAATATGAATACCCTCACTAATTAATTACACTTTCTTGATATGGACTATGGTTGGGATTCAATTTCTCCATTTGATGTCAATGTCTGTGACACTCAAAGCATACATTAAGTATTTAAATATATGTATATATATTTTCCATTGTTACTATACTGCTAATTTTAAATAGAAAGGTAGATTAACTCCCACGAGTGATTTAGGGAAAATCAAGAGGTCTTTTAAGCAGTTCTAATTTAACAAAGTGAGTTGACTAGCTAATCAGTCAGTATTAGTGCTGATAAAATGAAACTCTGACTGTTCAGTTTCCTTTGAATTAACGACCGCATTTACAATGTGGGCCCATAAAAATTAATTTCCTTCTTTGAAAGACCAGCAGTCACAACCGTTGTTAACCAATCACCCATCGCACTCAACTCACAATATTTTCTAGTGTAGATTCATATTTTTTTTCAGATAAAATAATCAAGGAATGATGAAAAACAAATCTTATTTTAAAGGCCTCTATTGAACAATAAATAATTGTGAAATAAAAAATGTAATAAACATACCATTGTATGTGCATATAAACAAAAATAAATGGAAAATACATTCTGCTTTTTCCACCTTCAGAATTTTCTGAACTTCTTTCATTCTGAACTAGAAATCCTCATTCACACTTTGGTCTTCTCACATCTTGACTAGTGCAATTTTCTCTTTTCAACCAACCTTCATTCAACTGTTTCTAATTAGACCCGAATACCACCCCGGGGGTTTTTCTATATTTTTCTCCTTTCTCTGACTCCTCATTAATTTTAGGATTCAGTTGAAAATGTCATCAGTATCTTACAGAAACAGTGTCTTTATTTCCTAACCCATTTTTTATTATTGTATATATATATATATATATATATATATATATATATATATATATATATATATATATATATATATATATATATATATATATATATATATATATATATATATATATATATATATATATATATATATATATATATATATATATATATATATATATATATATATATATATATATATATATATATATATATATATATATATATATATATATATATATATATATATATATATATATATATATATATATATAGTAAATATAAAGTGTCTAGGAATTTAAGACTTTGTTTTAATAACTATTAACAGCACCAAATCCTCAAAACAGTTACCGTATTTATTCAAGTATAACGTGCAAAATTTTGTACCAAAAATACAAGCAAAGTTCTTATGCACCTTATACGGTTACCAGTACCAGTGCAATTGTTGTTAGCTGAGAAAAAGTGAAAAATATATATGTATACCAATTTTTAGTCACAAATTATGGGTGCGTGTTATAAATACACTACAGGCACCACATCGTTGCACAGTGACAAAGAAAATGTAGCCAATTTTGCTCCTGCTTTTCCCAGTCCCGACTAAAGTCAGCAAAGTCGTGGTTATCTAGTGGTTTGAGAGATTATCCCAATAGATTAAGCATAGATCAAAGTGAGATGGAGTTCAGAAACCAAGGACCAACTCCAACACTAATCAACTCCAAAGTTTACTGCAGATAAGATGGCATTTAACCCCTTGTTGTGTGTGTACAAAATTGTTCCAACACTCCTTTTTTTCCCTTCCCCCTCTGCTTGTTTTACTGTCTCTCACCCTTTAGTATGTGCACACTTTGTGGAAATTTCCTAAAATACAATATGGTATTCATTCATTTTCTGGATCACTTATGCTTGCTAGGGTTGCGGGGGGTGCTGGAGCCTGTCCAAGTCAGTCAACCATGATCACGTGGTGATGAATCGGTGGCACCAAGTTTGGAGTTAGGCAATTAAGATGCATCTCATTACCAACAAAGGGGTGCTAACTAACAGACTTGATCAAATATCTGTATCCGTTTTTGCTACCGCAACCAAGATGACGCCGTTAAAGTGGCAGCCGGTGGCGATAACTTCATCCACTCTTGTTCGTTCTGTGATTTTGCTGCTTTTCAGTGTTAATGATTTGATTTGGTGATTCTTAATGATCCCATTTACTTTGCTTTGCCTTGTAATTTGTGCTTTTCGTTTGTTGTTCTGCGGCCTTTGCGACTGTACTGTCTTTTTTTCTGTTTCTGCATTCACCCCATTCTTGCTACTGTCACAATGAAATTTCGGGATGAATAAAGTTATCCAACCCAATCAAAATCTTACTGTCAGGCCATCTACCAATAATATCTTGGCGATCATAATGGGCACCCCTGCACTATACCATCAATGTCGTATTCTGAGTTGTCGCATAATTACGTCTCAACTAATACCCTTTTTCATTGAGTCACACGCCCTCTGCTGGAATTCATACCTTATCAACTATGCAGAGGTAAACAGTTACAAACAATATTTTCATTGCACAACTTCACTAATTTGGGGTTTGTGTGAGTTTTTATCCGTTATTTTTGACTACTTTTTGACATGATCCTATAATTGGAAGTGTGTAAAAACCTCAGGAGTCTTTAAGGCCCCTTACAGAACTTTTTTGATTTACAAAGGGTTTCTAACATTTGAAATCTTCAACTTTATGACATATAATATCAGTTTATTAGAAACCAGAAGTATTACAAGGGAACTTAAACATCCCAATTTTGTGGTTAATGGTTGAGACTTCCTTAACAATAGGTTCTGCTGTTCCTGTCCGTCAAAAGTTGAGTGATTTGCATTTCTGTGAGTTAGAGTAACCTTGTGGTCTACCAACCAGTCTTTTTTTCTTGACTTAATGTGTTTTTACAGCTGAGGCTTGCAATTGCACAGCAATGTCAATAACTTATTTGCTCCGGTGGTGTGGGGGCAGGCTGTGATTTTAAATTATTGACACGATTTCTTACCGGAATTCTGAAGGAAAAGAGCTCTAAATTCAACATGATTCAAATGAAAGAGATTTTAACAGCTTAATTTAGCTTTTTAAAGCAAATAAAAGAATGTTATAAGGTTATATATTTTTTCCTTTTTGTTTGATTGACCTCACAGTCATTTATTCAAATCCTATTTGTTTTGTGTCGTGGGTGGTTTGACTTCTTGGGTAATCGGGTGAATAACCTTTATTTCTTGAGCAATTGTAGTATTAGATACCCACTGACCTTGAGTCTGAAATGATTCACCATATCACATTTACGTAAAACGGACTCACAAAGACGCAATGAAAATGTTCGTGTCAAATAGAATTATTAGAAATTGATGTGTCAAATAACCCTGATGTTAGCTTTGAATCAAATACAGTCTCCAATGATTAAATTTTGATAGACATCAAATCAATACAACTCTTACTATAAGTATTCCCATGTTAAGTCATCTTTTTAATGCAATTTTTCATGGGCCGGGTCTAAATCCATAACTCTAATTAAAATAGCAGTCCATAGATTGTTACGTGTTAAATAAAACGCCCCTCCATCCCCCAAATGAATTATTTTAGTAACAGTCACTAGTTACTGGCAACTAAAGGACAATAAACAAGATTGTTTTTGTTGTTGTTTTTTGTCCACCTACCTTTGTAAACAAAAAGTCCCGATTTTCCTGGAAGAAAAATCTTATCTTATGGAGAAGATAATGTTCACCTGTCAACACATACGTAGGTTTAATTCTTTAAAATAATCCTGTTTGTCTGATCTCTATGTGAATGACCTAGTTTTTCCCAATCAAATAGAGACAAGCAACCTCCAATGACCAGAAACAAGCATAGACAAGCAACCTCCAGTGACCAGAAACAAGCAGAAACAACCTCAACAGATGTGGCATAAAAAAAAAAACATCATCACAACAGTTCTGCAGATTTGTCTGAAATGTGTACTGGGGACAGAATTGAATCACTGTTGCTTACAGCTGAGATAACCTCCCCTGCTGATTGTAGAGCAGTGCTCCGTCATGGAATCAGCTGGAACAATGAAATGAACTCTGACCCTCAGCCAGGCACCGATCAAGTGGTGGATTTGACGATTAAATATTTATCAGCTCCAAGAAATCGTCTCACACCTGCCTGGCCATTTGGTGGTAACACTAAAAGAACACTAAAAGAAGTTGTCCAGTCATCTAGCAGATAAGACGAATATTAAACAATGATCGTCAAATTAAATGAGGTTTATACGCAGAGCTGAGGGATCATCTTTGTCCCTGATATTTGAAAATTCTTGTTCCCTTTTGATGACAACATTTTCCTGCCATTTTTCATTGCAGTAAAGTATTGTGAAACAAGCAGACAGGATCACTGAGTTCCTCTCGATAACAATTATGGCAGTTATCTAGGGTAGGAGGATAAGTGTGGATGTCAAATCAATGAAATGTACTTCATGCCGTCTCAAAGGTTGCTCTTCCAGATAAATGTTAGTCCTCTTGGTCTTGGTCAGCAGCTCTGAAGTCACAAGCTGATATGTACATCATGCTTATCAGTCTTGTCTGTACAATGTGGTACAGTGACAGGGCAATTGAGAGCTATGCATGGGTCAAAGTTCTTTCCCTTAATTTCAATGCAAATTTTGCTATTATATTGCCTCACAATTTTGGGGTCGAGGGTTCAATCACAGGTCGGTCCTCACTGTGTGGAGTTTGCATGATCCCCCCAGGGTAGCGTGTGTTTTCTCCGGGTACTCTGGTTTCCTCCCACGTCCCAAAAACATGCAGAGTAGATGGGTTGAACACTCTAAATTTCCCCCTAGGTATGAGCGTGATTATGATTGTGTCTCCTTGTGCCCCGCGACTGCCTGGCCACCAATTCAGGGTGTCCTCCACCCGGTGCCCATAGTTAGCTGGGATAGGCTCCAGCAGACCCTCACTCCCCTTCACCCTTGTGAGGATAAGCGGTTACAAAAAAAAGGAATGAATGAATGACTGAATGTTCTCCATCCTACTATTCTTAATTCAACACATTTTTTCTTGGTTTTTGATCAAATAAATGTCCCTCCCAAGAATGCTATTTAGATACATCTATTTCCTCATCATTGTGCATTCTTTGGCCAGTGTGACTTTTTGGCTGAACAATACAGTAATGAATTTGATCAAATTCCATGTCTTATTTGGGAATAGTCTAATTTGAAACATACATTTATTCCTTCATCATCCATAATTCATCATCCATTCTCAAAAGGGGTTGTGGAGGTGGCGAAAGGCAGACTACACCGTAGACTGGTCGACAGTTGGTCGTAGGATATTTAGAGAAACAGACAACCACTCACACTGCCACCGAGTAGAAATCGAACCCAGACTGCCCACCCCAACATTAAGCAGAAGCACCACTGCACTATCGGGTGCCCCTGATTTGAAACAATTATTTTAAATGTAAATATTTGTGGCAAAACACCACTGCTTTAAAGTCCACTCGCGATAGGACAACAAACAACATCATGGAACACAACACTCTTTGACCTATTAATCAAATTTAGGCAGAAACACACACAAGCAAACAGAGAAAAGCTCTCACGAATCAGCCTAAAAACATGTTTATACAATGTTGATCTTTTATAGACTACCACGCAACAATGCCCTTTTCTGCATGACTAATACATGTTATAGTACGCAGGTACATGACTGAACAAATTGCAGAATGTGGATTAATACTCACGGGTGGCATACTAACTTGGTTTGAGCATAAACTCATATATGCACCTTTATACTCTATATGTATATTTATTTCAATTAGGTAAGTCTATCATGTATTTCATGTTTTTTTAATTACTATACCTTCTGTTATTCTGTCTGTTCTTAGTAGTTTTTGTGTTTCCCCACTAAAATACATGATAGACTTACCCCTTTCTTTCCAGTTGCCTTTTCTAAATAAAAAACTAAAAAAAGCAATACAACATACCACTAAAATAGGAATACTACAAAATGTTCTATAACTAAAACTACAGGTGAACAGAACAGGTTAAAAAAAGGGAAAAAAAGAATGTTGATCATTTCATTGGACTTCATAATTTATGCAACCTGCCACTCTTAATCAGGGAAAGTATGCACCTAAATGCAATCAGTATTTTTAAGGCCGAACATTGGGTTGCGTCAAATGCAAATATTTTACATCACTACGACATGTTAATGAAGTCTGTCTTTTAATTACAAAACCACTCGTAATATATTTTATCATTATTAATTTTGTGGGTTTATTTAACATCTTATTTAGTGTATGTGTCATTCCTGTTTAGTATAAAGGTGAATGTCTCCTGCTGCAAACAAAATAACTAAACCAACAGATATTCCACTGAACTTTCACCTTCTTTTCCAAACTTCAAGTATTTGGTTGCCTGTATTCACTGCAAAACCCCAGTTCACATTTTGTGTAATCCCATACTTTCTAAATCTTAAATCTAGTACTATACTATAGCTAGTACTCATGTATACAACTTTACTAAAGAGAAACTAAAGCCTGAGTTTAATTTGTATTAATATATTGTATTCATCATTCCTGGCAATCTGAATTATTTCTGTAGTCAAAATTTAATAAATGAAGCTTGTTACTCACCATTGAGCAATTCTGTTTGCTTTTTGGCAAGTAAATAAAGTACCCAGGAGACATGACACACCACGTTCTTACCAATTCGCATATATCGAGGAAATGATGCATACACGGGGACAGTTTATTTGTTTGGTTTATGTACTTTGTACATTTGGATGAACAGCATTAGAAAAATGTTAATACAATTTTCGAAGTTGGTGCAACACAGTTTAACATATTGAGTCTCATTACCCTTTTAAGACTATTTTACAAAATTCCTATGTCACATGCCTTATAGTTCCACAAGAATTGCTAGGTTAGAGTTTTTTTCCACTTCTAAACGAGTGTTTGATTGCTGAGTGATCTTTTAGCAGATGACCATTGAACCCACAGTTTAGTTCCCTGCTGAGGGAAATGGCTGGGGGTGAGGTCCACTTCCACGGCGACACGCAGCTCTTTCGTCTTCCCCCCTCCTCCATACAGGACTCATCCCATAACTGAACACTATATAAGCTGTGCTTCTGCTCAATTTGACAGTTTCCTCCAGAACTCCAACAGGTAAGAGAAGTTTTAGCTGCAACTGGGATTTGGGGATTTAGAAGTTCTTTCTGCGCTGTGCAAAATTAAATTCCTTTCATGTACTTTTGAAACTTAATTTTGAGCTGCCTAGTTAAAATGTATGTATCTCGGGAATAAATATAGAGACTCATACAAATGTCTAATTAAAGTATTTGAATCTGCATTAGTCTTCGACATATTAAGTATTTCAATGTCTTAGCCTAATATTGCTTGCGATGTAATGTTTTTTTTCTTCTCTTAATGTGATAAATTAGTCTAAGTTTGCAAAGGCTTAAAACTATTGTGTGAGGATACGATGTACAATATATAGTAAACCACACCTGCTATTTGATTTTAGATCTCCAACCATGAAGTTTGTCGCTCTCGCTCTTGCCTTGCTTTTGGCAGTTGGTGAGTACAAAACTGAACACAAATATGAACGGTAGAAACCCAGTGGCTTTGTCCTCTAGACGTTTCATATGCTTTCTCCAATCTCTCATCTTTGCCCATAATGTACCTTTTCCTGCACAGGCTCTCAGGCTGCTTCCCTGCAGGCTGATCCAGTCGCCCAACTCGCCCATGCCCGGGCTGCCGCGGACGTCTTTCTGACTCAAGTTAAGGAGGGTGCCATTAGAACCCTCAGTAGCCTTGACGACACAGAGTACAAAGCCAGCAAGTAAGGCCATTTCATTGACATTTTCTCTGGTCAACCCCATTTCATCTAATATCTGCTAATAATCTCATGTTGATTAATTTCCTTTATAACTTTTAGATTGGGGCAAGGGATTTGGTTGACCTGAAGACAATTCATGCTTAATTTTTACAAAGCTTTGTTCTTCTCTCCTCTCTTCTTCCTCAGAGATCTGCTTGTTACCCATCTGAATGAATTCCACGAGCAACTCAAAGTACTGCAGGGTTCCGTTTCTCCTTACACCGACGGTGTTGTGTCTACACTTGGAGATCTGACCAAGGAATTCAGAGCAAATGTCGATACCGATATGGTTGCCCTGAAGACCGAGCTTGAACCTCTTAGAGCAAATCTCAGGAAGGTTGTTCTAGAACACATTGAAGAGTACCGTGCACTTCTTGAGCCCGTCATTACTGAATTCCATGAAGCTCACATGGTTGCAATGAAAGGAAAGATGCAGCCCCTGATGGTTGATCTGCAGACCAAGATTAATGCCAATGTTGAGGAGACCAAGAATGCTCTCATCCCCATCGTCGAGGCTGTGCAAAAGAAGGTTGCTGCACGTGTTGAGGATTTGAGAAGTAGCATTAAGCCCTATGTGGATGATTATAAAGACCAGATGACCAAGGCAGTGGAGCATGCTAAGTCCATCAGCTCAGATGACATCAATGCACTCAGACACAAGATCGAGCCCTTGGTTGGAGATATCAAGGTTAAACTCCAAGCCATCTTCGAGAACATCGCCGAAACCATGAACAAGGCATAAATTGTGACCAGCTGTCCTCTCAAACTGACCTTTCTCCTATCTACCACGTCTAGACAAAATAGCTCCTCTTCACAAAGTGTCTATTTTCATCACTATAAACAGTACAAAAAGCCTCCAAAATGAAGCAGACGCCAAACTGATGCACTTTTTAGCAACAAAATGGCTGGACTCTTGCCCTTTCTTTCTCTCATGTGAATGCATTTCTTAATATGTGTATGGTCAATCATGACATACCTTACAACAAAAGCTTGTTTCATGTAAATTGCTATGGCAAAAGACGGCTGAATAAACATCTTATTGTTTATTGAACAATTTCTCTTTATCATTGACTAAGTAGCTTGTTGCAGACATGATTAGTGGAAATTTTAAACACAATTGGCAAGTTTATGCACTTTTCTCAGTTGAAAATTGTGCCAATTTGATGACAATTGGAGTCATCATTAAATATTAAAGTAAAATAATTTGTCATAGGGTCATTGCAATAAGAGTAATTGGTGTGTGTGTGTGTGTGTGTGTGTGTGTGTGTGTGTGTGTGTGTGTGTGTGTGTGTGTGTGACAATAGCACTTTGAAAAGCAAACTCATTGAAAACACTAAATAAATTAAAATGGGCTCTTTATCAGGCCATCCCTCAAAAATGACAAAAACTCTCCAATCCAGAACAAATAGCTCAATGGGACTCAGTAGCCCCACTGTTGTTGTTAAACAACCCGGCGGATGAGTGGTTAGCGCGTCGGCCTCACAGTTCTGGGGTCCTGGGTTTCAAATCCAGTTCATGTCCACGTTAAGCCCAACTGTGTGGGTTTCTTCTGGATACTCCAGTTCCCTCCCACATTTCAAAAACATGAATGATAGGCTGATTGGACACTACAAATTGCCCATAGGTATGGGTGTGAGTTGTCCGTCTCCTTGTGCCCTGCGATTGGCTGGCAACTGAGTCAGGGTGTCCCCCGCCTCTGGCCCGGAGTCAGCTGAGATAGACTTCAGCACCCCCCATGACCCTATTGAGGATAAAGTGGTTCAGAAAATGAGTGAATGAATGAAACCAGATTCTTTCTGTCAGGATGTAATACTTGACCAAAACCGTGTTTGTCCTTAAAAAGACACTAAAATGGTGAAACCTACATAAATTAATCCACACATTAGATTTAAAGCAGGTGATTTTTTGTCCCTCAAATGCTCTTCTTGTGGTAGTGGGCATTTTACCACAAATGGTATCCGCACAGCGTCAATGCAAAGAACAAAAACAGCCATCTATAAATTTCTTTTGTACTATACACAGCATATTGTACAGTCCTTTAATTTCTACCATGATTACATTTTCAGGAATGCAACATTATGTCCTTTTTTGCTCTTCGAATACATGCAGATAGCCTTATTGTTGGTCACAAAACTGTGAGCAGTGATTAATGACCTGATTAATCTTCAATGTGACCTGGTCAACTGACAAATTTAGGTATATGTTCTTTATTAGGGAAATCACCCCGCAGGCATAAAACCTTCAACACTACCAAATCATAGTCTCCTGTGTGTGCACATTACAAGAAGAAAAAAAAATACATGATCCAAACTGTGACCACTATTTATTTCACTGAATTATAACAAACAAGTGTCTTTTGAATCAGCCCGTTAATGAAACTAACTTTAATGAAAATTCCCAACCAAGAACAGTGCCAATTTATTTTCTGCCATCTGTCCTCACTAATTAACTACAAGGAGCTATGGCTTATTTCTTGCCAACATCTGGGCGCTGTACCAAAATAAATAGTATTTACCTTAAGTTTTAAGGTGCATGATTGTGCGCACCATGAAAGTATGTGTCTTTAATTTGCAGTCTAATATAGACAGGTCTTGGGGCTACATGCCTGTTAGCAGCTGTGACTACTGCTTGTCAGTGGCATTATGTGTATTATAATGGATGAGGAAGGCACTGTGGTCCCCAGCGAGAGTCACAGGATGTATAAAGACTCCTTGCACTATTGAAACAGCCACCATTCTCTCATTTATCCTGGGATGTGCTATTGTAGCCCTGGATTTGAGAGGGAATTACTATTTTTTCCAAGCTTTTCCTTTGGCAGCCTGTTGATCTTAATGTAAGGAAAGGCAGCAGAAAAACAAAAAGAAATTGAGGCTGTAAGGAAGACTTTACACAATACTAAAGTGAATCTTCACAAAAATGTCTTTACGGGCAAGGAATGGTAAGTCGAACAAATTGGATATTGATGTGATAATAATTGTTATATTTTATTTGTTCCTTCAGGTTTGCCACTTTCTCCAGGTTGTAAATTATCTTCAAGTTGTTGCACAAGTGGTCTATTATTATCCAATGTGAAGGCCCCGCCAGTCAATCAGGTGATGGTTGAGCTGGAAATGCATTCACTTTGGAAGGAGTTTGATCAACTCGGGACTGAAATGATTGTCACCAAAGCCGGAAGGTAACAAATATATGCTTTTTACTTCTATTTGAAATCCCTTGTAATCTCTTTTCTGATCTAAAACTGTTAGGAGGATGTTTCCAACATTCCAGGTACGAATTTCAGGAATGGATCCTGTTGCAGAATATGTTCTACTCATGGATTTTATTCATGTAGACGATAAAAGATACAGGTAAATCAAAATATTCTACATGGAGTCTGAGAAGAATTTATATTGATTCTTGTCTGGCCCTTTGCAAATTTACGTGAGTTAGATTATAATGTGTGGGTATATGTGTCAGATATGCATTTCACAGCTCATCTTGGTTGGTGGCCGGTCGAGCAGATATCGCAGCTCCAAGCCGAATGCATTTTCATCCAGATTCACCAGCTCGTGGAGCCCAATGGATGAAGCAGACTGTGTCATTTGACACTCTCAAATTGACCAACAACCTGCTTGATGACAATGGACATGTCTGTTTGTGTCCTTGTTTATAAAGTTCAATCTTACATTCAAATTAGACAAGATCAATTATATCAAGGTTATTTTCTCCTTTTACTCGCTAGATGATATTGAATTCCATGCATCGCTACCAGCCACGATTCCATGTAGTGTATGTGGATACAGCACACAACAGCCATTTAAATGCCCATAGAAATTTTAACTCCTTCTCCTTTCCTGAGACACGCTTCATGGCCGTTACCGCCTATCAAAACCACAGGGTAAGAAAACCAATAATTTGCCTTGAATCAAATATTATGTGATGTTTCTTTGTCTTCTCTTTTTGGTAATTCTATTTTCCATTTCTGCCAGATTACTCAACTGAAGATAGCCAGCAATCCTTTTGCTAAAGGCTTCAGAACAACAGAGGCACGGAATTGGTCAGTAGCACTGAAAAATTAATTCAGAGTACTGTTGGCGTCATTAACAAGTTATTTCTTTTGGCAACATAGGAAGGACATTTCTAAGCCTATCGAAGTGTGGCATCCACCGCAGGATAGGCCTGAACATAATGTCACTAAACTAGTCAGGAAAAGGAATGTAAAAGAAACAACTAGTGAGTGCATTAATGCATAATCTATATTCAATTTAAATCCAGATTTAATAATACCATTCTGCATATGATCCTTTATTTTTCAGCTCAGGATGTTTCACAGCTGATGGAACAGAGTGGACAGTTTTGCAACTTCACAAATGCAGTGGTAGAAAGCAACAGTGCAGACATTGTTTTCGGAACAACAGATTCCTTCCTCAACCCATCAAATTCTTACTGGGAGTGTTCAAGATCGACTCGGGCCAACTGTTCCTCATCCACCCTTTAGTGTTTCTGCTTTGCTGGTAGATTGTGATTGTCTAAGTTTACACACTGGGAAGATGGTTTTTTTTATCCTTCTTTTTTGACATTATGGGCCCAAAGAAGAAAGCTTGGTCTTTTAGTGATGTTGGTGCTTATTCTTTTTTCTCTTAATGTATTGTGGAGGATGCCAACATTGTTTTCAATGCTTTGTCTTCACCGAAAGCTCAAAAAATAACTACGGTAACTTCAACGAAAACAAGACAACAACCAGATTTTTCTTCTCCTTAATATGGACATAATGTGATATTATAAATGCTAATAAATGAGGGAAACTATTTTGTCGTTACAGTTTCTTTCTTTTTTTTTTTTGTATTTGCCAAGTTGTCAAACATCACACATACATTATTAGTACATCTCTTAAATTGAATACAAATGTCAGGATATAATAATCTTTTACACAACTGTGAATAAATATTTGTATATACTTTATTCTTCCTTTTACCATTTTAAATGAACCCACCCATTTAAATGGATAAAAAAAACAATCCCTGGTGGATGACTGCACTCTAATTATTATTTACTTTGTAAACCAGGTGTTTAAACAAGATCTATTTTTACTGTATTTTCTAATCATTTTAATTTTAATTTTATGAACTGCTTAGTCTTAAAATAGTCACGGGGTGCGGGAGCCTACCCCAGCTAATTCTGAGCAATGATTGGCACTGTTTAATGACTAGTTAGAGTTAAAGCTACATTTAAGATGCAGTGCAGCCATTTATTTTTTGGACCGCTTATTCTTACAATGGTTGCATGGGGTGCTGGAGCCAATCCCAACCCACTATGGGCACTCGGCAGGGGACGACCTGAATTAGTGGCCAGCCAATCGCAAGCCAAAAGAAGACCAACCATTTACACTCACCTTTTTGTAGCCATATTCAATATTTTCATGAACAACAGGCCAATAAAAACTGGAAAGTTAACCTGGAAGCCGTAATTTAGGTGTAGTACATCCCTTTTATTTTGAAAATGGGGTTTATTCTGAAAATACTCACCAGAAGTCGTTGCCCTTCTTCTCTTGGTGATGATGGGCTGTCGATGCTAAAGATGCAGCAGCCAGCAGGGCGGATGGAGGAAAATAGGGAGGTGACTAGAAAGAGGTGAAAAAGATGAACGACTCGGTATGGGTCGCGGATGCTGATGCGAATGCGTCAACACGCATGTCATCCTCCTTTTTGATCGCTACCTTCGGCCGTCCGACGCAACAGGCCTTCGATTTGTTGCTGCCCCGGATTTCTCCGTCATACTGACGGTTGCCTCAAGATGCTGTCCGCAATTTGATGCATATTTCAACAGCGCGTGGAAGTAATTTCTCTGTCAACATTCTCATCATTGGTAAATACTACATCGAAAGCACAGTGAACTATGACATGGATTTAGCGGTCATTTTAGCACGATCGCCTCCTCCGCGCGCTCTTGTGTCACCGTAAATACGACCTCAAATTCAACGGCAACAACCATCATCGTGTTCTAACATGGAGTCGTCCCGAGTAAGAACGCGCTTGTTACAAGCGCTTCTGGCGTGGTTGGGACTATGTCACCTCGGAGGCGGCCAGTCGGCGTCGCCGGACGCCTCGGGCCTGCCCGGAGCGATTCGCCTTCCTCTTAGCCAAGGAAATCGCATCGAACCACCGCCAACCCCGCTTGAGCGCGGCCACGGAGGGAGGCCGAGTCATCGCCGGCGGAGGGGAGTGACAGCCAGCGGCATCAGCTTCGTGGACATGATCGATAACCTGCGTGGAAAGTCTGGACAAGGGTACTATGTGGAGATGGCGGTGGGCTCTCCTCCTCAAAAGGTAAGTAGTGCCCTACATCGTATTTAGGTGAGGTTCGTGGCTGGAGAGGCAATGGCAGTTCGGCCAGATAATGCAGACTAACATCATCGCCGTGCATGCAACTTGGAGGGATGTGGGATGAAACCAGAGCACCCAGGGAAAACCCACGAAATCCCGGGACAAAATGCAAACTCCACACAAGAAACTGGGATTGAGCCGTGCAAACACACACACACACACCTACACATAGACATGCACATGCACACGCACATGCACACGCACATGCGCGTACACACACATACACACACACATGCACACACACACACGCACATACACACACATACACACATACACACATACACACATACACACATACACACATGCACACATGCACACGTACACACGTACACATGCACACATACACACAAACACACGCACACACACACACATTCATACACGCACATACACACGTACACACGCACATACAAACACACACCCATACATACACACACATGCACGTCATCTTATTCCCTCAAAATTAAAATGATGCCTCTTGTGGTAAAATCTCTTTAGAATTAGGTTGTAGCATGGAAAACGGTGTAATATGATTTACAAAATAACTAACATACCCTTGTTGCTAATACTCCCTGCAACCTTTTTTCTAACTGTGCTATAGACTGAGGTGGAGCTGAATCAAGCGATTTGGAGTTGAATGGGAAACCCAATAGGACTAGAGTGTTTTGGAGGGAAGGACATTTCGGGCAACGGGAAACCTGACACATATACTATTGGACAAACCTTGACTGCGGTTTCAGATGATGAGTGGATTTAAACGGAGTAGAATACAGGGACTGATGCCCACTGGTATATCATATTAACCCTTTGAATCATGTGTTTTTTCCTTCTACTCATTAGATGAACATCCTGGTGGATACGGGAAGCAGTAACTTTGCTGTTGGAGCAGCTGCTCATCCCTTCCTGGGCAGATACTACCATCGCTCACTGTAAGTACAGAAAAAAATACCAGCAGTTAATATTATGTATTATTTACCTGCATTGTTTGTTTGTTAATTTTGATCTGGGTTCTGTCTTACATAGGTTCTTAAAATGAATAAAGTAATTTAATAAATGCCATAAATTGCTCTACATCCCAAACATTTTTTTCCCCTGACTGTAAACTAACTTTCAAAGCAAAACCTTTTTTTTCGTTTTTAAAAAGAATAGAATTGTCAAAACATAATCCTTAATAAATTAACTTTTTATCTGTTTAAGAGTTAAGCATAATGGAATAAGCTGTCTAACTGCAAAGATGGAATAGTAATGCCATATTGATATTGCAATATTGACAAACCATTCTTGTTGTTATTTATACAGTTAATAGGCTCCATTGAGTGGTTGCTTCCACCAGGCTGTTTCTTTTCTGCAACACAGTGTGAAATAGAGTCCAATTATGCTATCAACTTCTTGAAAAGATTTAAAGTTGGTAGTTGATCGTTTTTTGTTTGTTTGTTTCTTTTTTCGCGTTAGGGTTCTCAGAAACTAGTAGTTTTGGCAACCCTGACCTTTGACTGTGCTTTGTAATACACTTTCCTATATATTCCTATATTTATATCTATTATAAACGTATGATGCAGGCAGCACACAGAAATAGTAGAACAAAGGAAGCTCCTTAAGATCAATTTCTGGAAATACAACAA
Source organism: Stigmatopora nigra (assembly GCF_051989575.1). Taxonomy (NCBI): domain Eukaryota; kingdom Metazoa; phylum Chordata; class Actinopteri; order Syngnathiformes; family Syngnathidae; genus Stigmatopora; species Stigmatopora nigra. The sequence goes on from NC_135515.1 coordinate 10,294,980, forward strand.
TGGTATGGAAAACGGATGCTGGGATCCAAGGATCCAATCCATGCACTTGATGAAAATGGGTAACTGTATAGCTCTGTTTACTATTCACAGCTCGACTTCTTACCGTGACCTTGGGAGGAGCGTGTATGTTCCATATACTCAGGGTCGATGGGAAGGCGAGTTGGGTACAGATGTAGTCTCTGTTCCTCATGGTCCCAATGCCACGCTCCGTGCCAACATTGCTGCAATCACCCAGTCTGATCGTTTTTTCATCAATGGATCCAACTGGGAAGGAATCCTTGGACTTGCCTATGCTGATATAGCACGGGTATGTATAATTCTCCTAAAACATGCTAGAAATGTCATCATTTCAATAGAATTTAGAAATTATTACAATGTAGTAATTTTTGTTTGGACGTTTTTAAGAGACGTGGAACACAAACCATTCATTTATCGACTCTGTTGTTAGTAGTGTTGTGTAGTGCAAAAAATATTTGTCTTGTCAATATAACCATGGTCATATACAACTAGAAGGCTACAATGTACAGTCTACATTATATTAAGATAAAGACTAAAATCTCACAAGTCAATTTTTACACATTTCTTTCCTCAGCCTGACGAGAAATTGGAGCCTTTTTTTGACTCTTTGGTTCGCCAGACGCCTGTTCCCAATCTCTTCTCACTTCAGCTTTGTGGCGCCGGTTTTACCCAAAACTACTCCCTGGGCAGTTCTATGGTTGGCGGAAGCATGGTAAAATATATATATTGATAAAAAATATATATGATCACAGCTAGAATATAGAAATATGGCCTACACATTGTTTTATGTTTACCCTGTAGATCATTGGAGGCATAGACACATCCCTCTTTGTGGGCAAGCTTTGGTATACTCCCATCCGTAGAGAGTGGTACTATGAGGTCATTATTGTGCGGATTGAGGTGAATGGACAGGACCTAAACATGGACTGTAAGGAGGTAAGATGTAACCTGTGTGATGTGGTTGCATTAAAGTATTTGTATGTCTCTTGATTGTAAACACTGATTTTTTTAATGCCTTTATCCTTTTCAGTACAACTATGATAAGAGCATTGTGGACAGTGGCACTACCAACCTTCGACTGCCCAGAAAAGTTTTTCAGGCTGCTGTCAAGGCTATTGAAGCAGCTTCCTCAGTCAGTACATAGTATTTTATATATATATATATATATATATATATATATATATATATATATATATATATATATATATATATATATATATATATATATATATATATATATATATATATATATATATATATATATATATATATATATATATATATATATATATATATATATATTCAAATTTGTCATACATACATTAAATGATTATTCCCTGCGCTCTATTTCAGACAGAACAGTTTCCAGCTGGGTTCTGGCTAGGTGAACAACTAGTGTGTTGGCAGGCGGGCACTACACCGTGGCATATCTTCCCAGTCATCTCCCTTTATCTGATGAGTGAAAACCGTAACCAGTCCTTTAGAATCTCCATCCTGCCTCAGGTAAAGATACAGCATTACTATCTCACATCACCTCAAATAGTTTTTGAACTTTTGTCTCTGGAATCTAAAGGGAACGACAACATATAGCATTAAAACCTTTATGTTAAAGATGGCTGCTTTAAATATGTAAATATTGGGTATATCTATCTTTGAATAACAATTTATTAACTTTTATTTCTGAACAGCAATACCTGCGGCCAGTTGAGGACGTAGCTTCTGTTCAGGAAGACTGCTATAAGTTTGCAGTGTCCCCATCTAGCACTGGTACGGTGATGGGGGCAGTCATCATGGAAGGTTTCTACGTGGTGTTTGATCGAGAGAAGAGCCGTATTGGTTTTGCTGTGAGCACATGTCACGGTGAGTGGGGAAATAAAGTGTTAAAAGATTTTTTAAGATACAAACCAATTTTATAAAACCTTAAGTTAACTGTGATCAAGCACAAGTGTATTTATATTTTTCTTGTGACATGTACGTAGACCAATGTTTCCCAAACAATGTGAGCGATGGTCAGGTGTCCCACAGAAAATGACCTGCCAAAGTCTTTCATTGTAATATTCTAAGAGAAAAAAATTGTAATGTTACGTAATTAAAATGTAAATAATAGGAACATTAAGATTATATTGGAATATTGCAACATTCAAATCATGATAGTGCAAGATTAGTATTGTTTTGTTGCTTATTTTTTATGTAACTTGAACCAGAAAATGGTTGGTTTCACCAGTATCAACTTTTTGAAACATAAAGTTAAGGTGACTACCAAACTGCTTTTTACCTAATATTAGGAGATTGAAGTCATGTTGGGAAAAAAAGTCATAAAATTAATAGAATGAAATCTGTACATTACTTATTTTTTAAATCATGTCAATTGTAAATTGTTTGGTTCCATGGACTTAAACTTTTAGCAACATTGGTGTGAACATTTCCATTTTGAAGTACTTTTTGGGGGTTTCTTTGATTCCTGTTGATAACCTTTGATAAGAATGACTTTATTATTGTAAATATTGTTTTAAATTGGAAGGTTTTTTCACTGGAATTGTGCGTTGAGATTTTTTCAATTCAAAAAGTTTACCGCAGCTCAAAAACGGTTATAAAACTGATCTAGATTCATGGAAACATTTTTTTCCCTTCAAGCTTAAACAGGTTAAATGCTATGTAGCAGAACAAAATAAGCCCAAAATGAAGTTTTTGCAGGTTCTGTACATTTGTAGAGTTTAATTGTTTTTGCTTTATCAAATAACAACTCACTCTGCTATTTTCAGTCCATGACAATCTTCGAACAGCGTCTGTGGAAGGGCCATTTTATGGTATCGACCTGGAAGACTGTGGCTACAACATCCCCCAAACGGACGAGTCCACTCTTATGACTATTGCCTACATAATGGCGGGTATCTGTGCGCTATTCATGCTTCCCTTGTGTCTCATGGTGTGCCAGTGGCGCTTTGCTCGCTGCCTTCACCCACAGGGTGACTTCTCTGATGACATATCACTTCTTAAATGAGTTAGTGAATTGGAGGACATTGCAAAAAAAGAGGACATTTCTACAAGGATACAAAGTAAAAGCATTTTTTTCAGCAACAACACTTGGAAAATAGAAGCTGATATGAAGTAAATATATGAATTCACCTTTGACTTGTGAATTCTGGATTGCTCCATTTTTATTATACTTTGAAATGGGCTTGCTGAAAGAAAAGACTGCCATTGCTTTATGCGGCAAAGCATAAAAGATAGAAACGCAGTCATGGAAAAAAAATGAACCACTTAGAAGTGTGTTCGGGCTTATGGAACAGATGAAAAAAGTGGATGCAAAAATTGTTTCTCCAACCTTTTACTTGTATTGAAGTGGTGGGCCAGTTTCATTTAAGATGCTTTGATGAACAGAGGGCCAAAGTATATGTATACGAAAAAATAGAAATGGATGGCTTTGAATATATAAGTACTTTAAGATGTCTTTGATGGGAAACCTAAGAGAAAAAAGATAACACTTTCACAAAATGAATTGACAGGATGTCTACAATTTATGAAGCCATAATTAAGATCGCGGGCACAGCATGATTAACTAAGTGTGGTTTGATGTTTTTTTGTTTGTTTGTTATTTTAGGTCTAATGTAAGTTGCTAATGATGAAAAGGAATGAAATGTGAGCATGTAAGCGTGTGTATGCAGTCGCGTATCGCCGTAAAAAGTATTCAAATAGTTTTAATGCAAATTCAAGTCATGAACACTATATTAGCATCTATTAAATGACACTATTACGCAATCTCCACCAAAGAATTGTTGAAGTAAATTAAACCTAAAAAAATATTATATCACCTTATAATCACTTTTGCTTGATACTACTGAACACCATGTCGGTTTCTGATGTCGCTTATTGTACTGTAATATTATGTCTATTGTATAAAGAATTGTTTTACAAATTTTCAGTTGATGCTGAAATACATTTTGTTACTGTTACAAAGAAATACTGCATTATTGCACATCGTAAATATTATACATTAAATGTTACCTTTTTGAAAATATAAGATTAGGGCTTTTTTCATGATCACAGAGGTAAAGAATGACTTAAAGGGCCATAAAACCAGCTCTGTATTTGTCTTATACTGGCCTACTGTTATTCTGAGGAAGTCCTTAATGTACACACTTTTTTTTTCTTGACACGATACAAAATATGTCTATGAACAAGATATCTATGTCACAGCATATGCAAAGTTTAGACATGCAAATGTTTGAAATGAAATAAATATTGGAAGCCATTATATTTTAAATTAAAGTCTTTTGACATCATCCTTACCAAAATACATTTGATCTCTGTGTATAATTTGATTTTTGGTGGTCAGTTGTCACCCCTAAAATGATTTGGTTTTGTTGGATGTTAATTTGGGTGTTAGATAAATAGATTATTGTGACAGTAAAATTCAGAATGGTAAAATAAATTGATTGACTTTACTTAAATGAAAGATGAGAATTACAGTTTTTATTTAGATTTTTTTTATTCTACCCAGGAAAGATGAAAGACTGTGACACGTCAAAGACTGTCAAACAGTGTAAGGTGAGTTTGTGACACTTTAAAGAGTCACAAGCCACTGTTTTGATCAATTCCAAGAGAAGGGACTACTGAGGCCATACCATAAAATGACAAAAGACGCTCATCACCACAAAGAACAGAAAGGTCAGATTGGATCAGCCACAAAATATAATGAGGGATGAGACCAAGAGTAAACTACTATTTTTTTATTAATTGAATTGAATGCTTTGTCATTATACATGCTGATTTATTATGATAGCTCGCTTTTAATCTCTTAATATTTAGATTTATTTAGATTTAGATTGGAGTACTACTGCTTGTATGTACACTGAACTATATGACGTTTTTTTGTGTGACGTATGCACGTACAACGCGCAACCTTACGTAATGCGGAAATGAGTACTAACCTAATAGTAAAGCCGAATACCCTAAAATCACATATTTTACCAGAAACATACGAAGAAATCAAGTTGGATTTTAAGGTAAATGACCGATCTCGCTTTTTAAATAATAGACTACCATGACTAATTCTTTGTCAGTGTAAATATAGGAAGACAGACGCCTATAAAGGGTCGTATTACTGTTTTGCGACATTCGACTGCTGAACTTCCGCAATTGACTCAAGAAACGTATTATTTATAAGAAATAGGTAATTGATCTCCTAACTACAATTAGTTACATCGCCTGCTTGTTTTTTTTAAACTTATTTTTTGTCTTAAGAGCAGATAAAAAATGTACCAGTCAGCTAAACTCGTTGGTAGATGCTCCAGCCTATTTGTTTACTCCTAAACGTAGAGTTTTACAATATATCTTTTTTTCCCGGATAGTGTATGATTATGTATGTAATTATTTTGGAGTCTGCTTAACAATACGTTTGCTGTTATGTAGAACAACAAGTAATGGGCAGCCTATACAAATATTGATGTTTGGCTTGTTTTTCTTGTATTGTATTCATCTGCATTAGCCTACACGTGCTTTGAAACTTAAATAGAGCAGTAAAATGTACTCACTACGTATATCCGGATTGCTATTGACAAGGACTTTGTATTTTTGCACATATCCAGCTTGGCGATCAGATGAGGAGAGCCTGCAGAGTTTTCCCTTGTTGTCATCCTTTGTTGTGATGGCAAGGCTCCATCTGACCGTATTCTTTATTTTCCTCCTCATTCTGTCCTATTTTTCTTTTTTACTTTTGACCTATCTTCCTTTTGCTACGCTGTCATTTCCTTATCCCCATTTACATTCACCATCCTCATGCAGTCCAGGTCAGTCATGGGCTGTCCGGCTCCATGCTGACCCATATTATGCTCATCAACAGAACTATGATGGACTAGACATAATTGCCAACCAGGTACTGTACTCCATCAAATTTCAAATTTACTGACAGTGTAATGTCAATGTAAAACAGTCTATGTTGCTGTACTATGACATCTGCTACATTTTCATAGTCTTACAAATATTTTAAGGAGTTGATGTTACAAGTGAGTTCACTGTTGTACATGGAAAGCAGTGCAGACTATATGACATTTGTAAATATTTTTTATCACTCATTTAAATATTGAGGGATTGGCTCCAGCACCCCTCGCCACCCTAATGAGGATAAATGGGTTCACAAAATGTAATGAGATGAGAACTGTAATACCTGTTGCCGTCACACATCAATATTCACATGTTAATGGCGCTTTTAGGGGTATGGCAAAAGCTCAATAGTATTTGTACTTATCTTTTCTTTCATCATTTCAGGTAGCAGAGGAGGCTGGGCTGCACAACCAGGGCCGGATTGGGCAGTTAGAAGGCCACTACTTGCTTTGTTCTTCTCAACCAGATGCTAATGTTTGGAGGAATGATATCCATCCTGGGGATGTGCTAGGAAGCCACCCAAATGTTCTTTGGTACTCCCAAGAGAGGGTGCTAAGCCGCTCTAAAAGATCAATGGCTTTCAATGACCCTCGATATCCTAAACAGTGGCACTTGGTAAGTTTATATATCACAGTATTTTATTTGATAACACCATATTCTTTTTAAGTAATGTATCAATAAACTATAGAAAGTTACAGTTTAAATGCTCATATCCTAAAGTAAAACAAGTTTAAAATGGCCCGGATTCACATTAAACCTTGGTAGTTTACAGCCATTGACTTCAAATGATACTTTCACCTGATTGATTTTCTTCAATTAATACATTGACCCTGTTGATTTAAATCTGTTTCTTTTTTTTACATCCAGCACAATGATGTAAACACGGGCATGGATATCAATGTGACCGGTGTATGGGAGCGCAACATCACTGGCCAAGGAGTCACCGTGGTGGTGGTTGATGATGGAGTACAACACACACATGAAGACCTAAAACCCAACTATGTGAGACACCGTGAATCATTCGAATACACCTAATCCAGGGGTTGCAGAATATATGTTTTTTACACACAGTGGATAATTATAGTGATCAATCTTCAAATAAATAACAATTGAAAATAATTTCACTTGACTTTTATTCATGCCTTTTACCCTACAATTTATTTTGTATTCTAGAGTCCAGCAGGCAGCTATGATCTGAACTCCAATGACCCGGACCCTATGCCCCACCCAAACATGCATAGTGACAACCACCACGGGACGCGATGTGCCGGCGAGATTGCTGCTGTTCCAAATAACAACATTTGTGCCGTGGGTGTTGCGTATGGCAGCAAAGTGGCAGGTACATTTCAGAGATGTCCTTTCTGGTTAATACATTTTTGACTGAAGTATTGATTGAAACTAATTTCTTCATACACAGGTATAAGAGTCCTGGACGGCCCACTGACAGATAGCCTGGAGGCCATAGCCTTCAACAAACACTACCAAGTCAATGACATTTACAGCTGCAGGTAACATGTGTGTCACTGTCGTCATTTTGTCTCCTTAGTACGGCAAATCTGATTGGGTTTTTTTGTATTAAACAATGATCATTAGAACTTAATGTTCAATTTAAATGGGTCAAATAAAAATTGAATTTGCAGTACATCCTGAAAAATCAATGTAAATGATTATTGATATATTGTGATTAATTTCAAAACAATATTATTTACCAGACCTGCTTGTCTCAGTCTTGTCGTGCAAGAATTATGATTTTATTGTTTTTACAAAGCATGATAAAAAATAATCACCCTAGATGTTAGCTGTCCGCTGTAGAGATCATTGTTCCTGAAAGCAATAATTAATTCATTTTTCAGTGCATTGTACAGTTAAAAAGATGTAAATTGGCTTTTCACTAGTTGGGGTCCTGATGATGATGGACACACTGTGGATGGACCCCATCCCTTGGGCAAGGTGAGAATTGTCCACATTTTTAGAAAATTACGTTTTATCTTGCTATATTTTACTGCATCCTATATAATAATGTTAATTATTATTATTAATTAACTTGAATTATCACTGTCTGCTCCTGGCAAGCATTTTCAGAGTGTGCAGTCTTGTTTTTCACCGATAGAGAGCAGTGCTTCTCAACATTATATCCTGTTTTTTTTTTCCAAGGTCAGTTAAGTAGATGAATAATTTTCTCTTTTCTTTGAAGGCTGCACTTCAGCATGGAGTCATTGCTGGAAGACGTGGTTTTGGAAGCATCTTTGTAGTTGCCAGTGGCAATGGAGGTCAATATAATGACAATTGCAACTATGATGGTTATGCAAACTCCATATACACCATCACAATTGGTATAGTGTTTTTTTTTTAAGTATAATCTTAGCAAATGTGTAGTTCTATTGTTTTACACGTCTATAATTGTTGTATTATACATTTTTTTAAATCAAGGAGCTGTTGATGAGATTGGCAGGATGCCCTATTATGCGGAAGAGTGCGCATCTATGTTGGCAGTCACATTCAGCAGTGGGGGAAACAGGCTCAGGAGTATAGTAGGTCTTACTTGATAAAACTAAATGCATGCACAAAATAAATGCTTGTTTAATGTGATTAGGTGTGAAAGGCACTTTTTATAGGATATATGTCAACACCCTTTTGAGTTCAAACAATCGTTCATGCACACTCTCACACTTAGGCCGGCATTAGTACCTTGATATCAGAACTTTGAGGCGGACCACTCAGCAACGCCATAACTGCCCATTTGTATTTCGGCTGTTTGTCATTTGTCACTATGGAAACCGTTTTGGACAAGGAATGTTGTTGCCTGGGGAGAATGACATTCAAAAGAGTCAAAATTGCCACTCTCGAGAGGAGTGTAAGCCACAAACTGACGTCAATGGACACATAGGCCAAGTGTTTATCTATTAGGGCCTATCACCTACAGTGTGGTTCTATAGAATGTCACGATATTGTTGTGTACTATCGGGTCGCCATTTAAAAGATAAACAACAATACTCAAAACACTAATTAGCAGTTTAAAATATTCTTGAACAGCTGTTCGGAACACTATATACTCTGTACATAAACATGGGATGCTCAGAATTCCTCCATCTATCATCATGTTGTTAACTGCACACTAAGGAAAAAGAAGGTGCATGGTCTTGACAGCAAGTGTAATACAACAGCCCCATTTCTTTGGTATTTCTAATGTCCCAATGTATTGACAGCATTACAAAAATTGGTGAAAAAGTTCACCTCCTGCTATTATAGTTTTCATTTTTCACATATGAGGTCAGTGCTGTACAGTGAGACCCCTCCCAGTCGCTGTTGTGGTTAACCAAAGGACATTTTATGGAGCTTATATGCTCTTATATCTCCACAAATCTATTCTTAAACATGATGGAAAATAGTATGCAATACATTAGATCATATATTATCATGTGCAAGGTATAGTATTTCTTTTAAAGGTGTACATAATGCAGGGAAAGCAATCATGTGTGCATTTTGCTATATATAGTGTTCGATGGAATTATCATGATATAAATCTTATATACATTGGTAAATATATTTTCCCATCTGCAAAACAGTCTTAAAATCAACTTTTATGTCATTTCACTGGACATGCATTCAACATGTTGTCTTGTTGGTCATCTCAAAGCGACTACGTATATTTTTATACTTTGTACTACAAATTGTGAGCCATAAATATCCCTTCATAGTCTATAGGTTTCTCAACCATTTTGTTGGATACCCTTTTTTAATTTTTTTTTAGTATCACTATTTTACAACCGAATCTGAATATTGTAACAGAGCCATTTAAGATCCAAAGACCCGTGACAAATCCAATTAATGACATCGCTCCTAGGTCTTGAAGTCATAGCTAAAAATGTGGGTGGTCTGTATAACAGATAGTTTCTTAGGGATACTTCTTTGAAATTCTGTTTGGTCACAGAGGAGATCTATTACCACCTGTTTGCTGTTTATACCTTACAAGGATTTTCATTCCACGTATACATCATCAACCCATCTGTGTGTGTAGGTAACGTCAGACTGGTCCATGCAGCAGGGGACAGGCTGCACAGAAGGCCATACTGGCACGTCTGCTGCCGCCCCCTTGGCAGCCGGCATGGTGGCCCTCATGCTGCAGGTCCGACCCTGCCTCACCTGGAGGGATGTGCAACACATCATCACTTTCACTGCCACCAAGGTAAATTTCCTTGGACATTGTGCCACTATTTGCAGTATAATTCTTCTAAAATGCCAATTTCTACATTGGAACAAAATGAATAACCATGATTTTTTTTTGTTACAGTGTGATAACAGTTCTGACTGGAGGGAAAACGGGGCAGGCTTCCACCATAGCCATCAACATGGTTTCGGTCTCCTCAATGCATGGAAACTTGTTAATGCTGCCAAGGTATACTATAAGCATACATAAGTGTTTACAAACTACATCATTTTTTTGTTCATTTTTGTTTTGTTATGGTTTTTACAGGTCTGGGAGCCAGTACCCTTTCTTGTGTCCTATCAGAGCTCAGTGATGGTGGAGAAAGTGTCCATTCCTTCATATCCAAAGAAGCTGGTTCGCACCTGGGAAGGTACATTCATATACAGTTGCTTTAATACTTCCTCTACTCGCCATTCAATAGTTAACCACTACACTGCATCATGTGGCCACCTCCCTCTATTCCCCACGTCTGAGTTGTCCACCTACCATATTTGGTAATGTTCTGCTGTTTGTGAGCTGAGGCGTCGACATTACATAGCGAGCCACATGTTTCCTTGTTGCTTCCCCACCCCTTTCTCTCTATCTACATCTCTCTCATTTCCTACTTGTGGGCATTTGGAGGTCAGAAACTACTCTGTGTATTTGATTTTTCTACCCTTGTGTGTTTTAGCTTCCCTTCAATTATTGTGTGTATTTTTACATATTGAACTTGTGGTTATCTACTTGTAGCAGATATTTTTAATGTTCCTCATCTCTTCACCTCTGTACAGTGCTTACCGTCTCACATTTATAGGCTTTTAGTTTTCAGGCCCACTGCCAGATAGATTGTGAAGTCAGTATTAAGTATCATATATTAGACAGTTACTACATCGTTGCTTAAACCTCTACTCCCTTGTTCTTTTTAAACTTTCTCAAGTTGAATCAGTGGAAAATATGAGAAAATTAATGTCAGCAATGTCATTTTCTCATTCTGTTTATTACACCCTTGAATTTGTTTACATTTTCCAAGATGCCGAGCTTACAGAGAATCTCTATTGACAAGGATTCTTTACTTATGTTTATACTTTCCATCAAGTTTAGCTAATGTTCTTCTCAGGCCCCAGGGTGTTTACAACCTTACATGGTCAGAGAGCCAATTGACTCATTATTTGTCCTCACCCAGGAAGTACTAATAGACCATCTTCATCCAGTATCACTCGGACTAGATGATGAGATGGGATCCACACTGTGACTAATAACTGATCCAAAGGCAGCGTGTGTAAAATATGAATCTGAAAAGAATGGCATCATTCGCAATGCTTTTCAGGATAAAATGTCATCACATTGTGTTTCGTACACTTAAGTGTGTAGTTATTGACTGCTATTTTTCTGAACAATTTGTTGCGTGATAAATTTATGCGATACATCAGTCACAAAATCACTTCCATTTTCCATGTAGAAAAGTAATAGATAAATAAGAAAGATATGTTTGTCATTGGAATTCTTTATTGAGAATTTGGTGCTTGGAAAGCTCGCAAAGAGTAGTAAGAACTCTGTTTTCTTCACTCTAGTCACTGCAGAAGACCTGGAACTGTCTGGGATGGAGACCCTGGAACATGTGGCTGTTACTGTGACAATAAACCACCCTTGTCGTGGAAACCTGGAGATTGTGTTGGTCTGTCCCAGCGGGATTCCCTCAATCATTGGGGCTCGACGAGCAATTGACAGGTGGCGCTCCCTTAGAACATTTTGAATGTGTGAGTAAAGCATCCAAACCATGCCTGCAATGCTAAAAATCAACGCACCACTCTATCTTTTATCCAGAGACTCGGCTGGATACCAGGACTGGACCTTCTCCACTGTGCGTTGCTGGGGGGAGAAGGCTAAAGGCCAGTACCAACTCAAGTTATCTGACCATAGTAAGCTTTGGCTGTTCTCGTCACACACATTTGGAATTACGCACATTTTTGTTGGTCTGTGTAAGAAAGCATCCTCCCACAATGACGCTTCCCTGTGCTTATGTAGAGGAACCATCGTCTGCACAATGTGCCAGTGTGGGGCAGTTAAAGTTGTGGACATTGACGCTGTATGGATCTTCTATGACCTTCAGGGAGGTCAAGGAAAGACAAACGTATGATCTTGGCATTCTTTATCACTTATACTAATTGTATATTTTGAGAGAACTTTAGTGTTTTTTGCAAAATGTTCAAACCTTAACAACTTAACCTTGACAATGAATAAAAGACAGGAAAGAAGAACTGCAATGTAAGACACTCACCATAAAATATGAACTCCCCCTTGGAAAAATAACTTACATAATTGAATTATAGCAGTTAAAAAGGGATTTCTTGCTCATGAAAATCTTTGAAATGAAATGATAGCTTTGCTCGACATTCATTGGTGTGTATACTCTTGCAATACGGCAAAAGTAAATTAATTTGGCAATGCACACCAAGATTAAGAAATGCATATTGTTTGCAGTGGTTGGGTTATATCTGTTGGGGTATTTTATTAATTATGATCTCACAACAGGCTCGTAGAGGATGCCATGAGTGGCAAATACCTGGACAGCAACTTCTCTTTGCCTTGCTCCCCAGGCCTTGATATTCCATCAGAAATTATCAGTCCATTCACATCGAGAAGCCTTAGGGTAAGTTGTTTTTAATTTAATGAACAAAAGTCAGACCTATTTTCTTTGTTCCTGTACTTAATTGCAGGTTTTGCACTCGTCTAAGGGTTTTGTGTAACATTAAGTACTAGTACAGACACGGTATAAGAGTGGTTAGTTGGTTAGCGTGTTCTCCCTGTGTGGGTTTTCTTTGGTTACTCTGGTTTTCTCCCACATCGCTAAAATATGCATGCTGATGGAACACTCCAAATTGACCATAGATATGAGTGTGTGCATAATGTAGTTTTTAGTCTCCATGTGCCCTTCGATTGGCCTGGCTCATGTAGAGGAACCTGGATTTGAACCTAGGTCCCCCATTGTGAGGCAGACACGCTAACCATTCAGATGCCCTGTAGTTTTATTGATATTTATTGTATCTGGTAACCGACATCTTTTTTTCTTCCAGTTTCTGCTCCTGCTTGGTTGCTTTGCATTTTTCTGGTCTCTCTACTACTTACTTGAAGTCACCTTATCCCACATGGATATCAGAGGCTTTCAATGCCTGTCTTGGCGGAAAAGAGATCACAGACTGAAGAAGGCCCGTCGGGCGAGAGGAGTAGAGGAGGCTTTGGATGAAGAGGACGAAAGGCATGAAGAACAAGATTCTGGGATAGAGCTTCATACAGTGATGGACCCTGAAGCTAGCGTTCTATTTATCAATAGAGAAAAGACATAACAGAGAGTCTTAAATAAGGACCAAAGTGCTCTTTGGATGTCTCAGGCTTCCACTCCCAGCGTTCTTCATTCAGGTCACTGCAATTTGTCTTATTATGTGGTGGTTATTGGTCAAGAGGTAAATTATGGATTGAATTGAGGTTCACTGTTGAGCATACTGTTCAAATGATAGGAGTTCAATTAGCTTTTTTCTTAGCAAAATAGTTTGTTGAAGAAAACTTGGCTACTGTTTGTAAGGAATGTAATGTAAGCACTTTATGAAGGTGTGAATCTGCCATGTGTGTGTGTGCGTGTGTGTGTGTGTGTTGGGGGTCAACTAAGTCTTCCTCTGAAGTGGCTTGACTTTACAATTTAATTATGATGTGCACATATTTCAGGAATACAATTGATTTGGAAAGAGAAGACTTTTGAAATTATTAGTGAAGAAGCCTAACTGTGGTTTATCAGCCAACTACTGAAAAAAATACTTGACATGGTTTCATCAGATTTCGAGTATAACTATATTTTTATGAAAGTGTTACTAATAATATGCCTTATTTACTGTACAGAATATGAGCTGCCTATTAAACAGTGTTTAATGTTTTATACTAAAAGTTTTACCGTGAGGAATTCTCTTTCTACTGCTGTATAGTTAAAAAGAGAAGTTGCAAGTTATGTTCTGCTGTGCAAGTCATAGGAAACATTGATCATAATAATAAAAAATATTTTCTTGTGGTTAATTCTGTGGTGTTCATTATGGTTATTCAAAGCTGTGGAATTATTAGAAAAAAAATAGTTTTCTTTATCTGAAAATTGCAATGCAGTTTTCTATCTAACATTAACAATCTCGATAATATAGCAATAATAAATGGGTTGTTTTCCTAATCTCGTTTTTTTGGCTTGGACAAATCACACTGTTTATGACACGTTTACTTCCAAGTCATTTAATATGAAAATGTACAAAATAAATCAGTGCTGATACAGCAGGCATAGATAGCTGGAGGTATGGGTGCTTTTTGTTGGGTTTGTTTTTCTTGCAAAATTACAAATTCCCTATGCTAACATTGATTGCTATAATAGTGTTGATGGATATAATATGTTACGTCTTGCGACCAAAGAAACAAGTTAGACATAACCTGATTTTTGTTTTCCTCCTAAGCCATGCGTCAATTTTGTATTATGCATACAGGTCTTTATTAACTAAATAGAAGTGACAACAGTGCAGGCAAGGCTCTGTGAAAGTCAATAATGTGTTTTGTCAAAAGAGTTGAGACTTGGGGTCATTCATTAGAAAGTTGCTATTCTTGCAAGCAATGAGGGATTTAGGAATTTGAAAGAATCCCCAGAGAACCATTTCACCAATGTGACTGTTTTCAGGCTTTTTAATGATGTAATGGGCAACAGGGAGAAGTAATTTCTGCCTCAGGGATTTTTACAGGATTTGTCTTGGTCTTCCATAACTCATTCCTTCCTGACTGGCTCCCTTGTTTGAACCCATCTGGAGACCAATCACATTTTTGCCCGCCTTAATCTGATCATCTGAGAAGTCTCTCTTGTTTTCCTGTGCTTTCCTGCAATCACACATTTTTTTCAGATTTAATGTTTGGGTTAAAATTATTTAATTTTCTTGGGAACCTACTTGAAAAACCAGCTAGGATCACCCTGGTATGTGCCCTCATCCTTGGTGACCGCCAAACTGCCAAGAGCTGACAGGGTCCTCTGCACAGCTGCCAGATCCTTACCTGGACAAAAAAATTAGTACAATCATCATTTGTTGGCTGGAACAAAAAACTCTCTATAAGGAAGTAAACAAGATATGTTGGCCATTTCCACAACATCAAAAATACGACATTTGTTCATTTACTAAATAAAAACAGAACATTGTTTAGATTGAAGTCAATCTTTCACCCCCAACAATACAATGTTCTGTGCAATAACATTTGTTCGCGAAGGTGACCTGATCCAGCTGACATCGAATGAAAGGCAGACTACTTAAAACTGGTATCATAATGCAGTTATTCTTAAAACACATTCATCACAATAACAATTTATCTATATGATAAAACGGATCATGATTTTAGGCCATAGATTGCAGTGAATTTTTGGATTTCAATGCACAAACTTAAAATAAATCCAAGTAGTATATAAAAGTCCCCTGTTTTAGCTACTACTATATATAAGTCCCTGTTTAGTTTACTGCCAGAAAACTACTAGGTGAGGGACACCGTGAATCAGTTGCCAGTCAATCGCAGGGCACAAGGAGACAGACAACCATTCACAATTACACTCATAACAGGCAATTTGGAATGTTCAACCAGCCTAACATGCATGTTTTTGGGATGTGGGAGCAAACTTGACTAAAATGCACGCAAATCGGGTCAACATGCAAACCTCACACAGAAAGGACCAATCAGGAATCAAACCCATGGCACTACAACTGTGAGACTGAGGCAATAACCACTTGGTCAACACACCACTCCAAGCAAAATATTTAAAAAAATCACAAAGACCTTTTTGTTAACTGTCACAATGACAAGAGAAGTGTAGGTATTTGTATTGTTTTGTGCTGTGTATTTCCTCAAATTACTACTACAGCTAACAAAAGAAACACTTTCTAACTTAATATAATTATACACTGCATTTCTTTTATATAGAAAGAGACTATGATATTTATATCTTGCACTAATGAGTTCATATAAATCAGGTGGACAGTATAATGATTATAACTCGTTATACATCTGTGCATGCAGCTGATTGAGTCATATTTTAGTGCTAACTAAAAAAAATGATGTTATTGTCAAGGGTATTGTGGACAAAATAAGAGAAAATGATTATAATTTACACCATAAAATGTACTTCTACTTCAAATCCACATTTAACCTGGAATAGTGTTTGTTTTGATTGCTCAATGGATAAATGGATATTTTGTTATATCATAACAGTAGCAGTATTTACATACCTTCCCAAAGGTCTACAGTTTGGAACATGTCAGTCTTTGTGACACCATATTTCTCAGCTGCACTAAGGAACTGAGAGATCTGCTCCATCTGTTTGAAGGCCATAGTTGGGGTCTGGATCTTTTTCACAGGTTTATCTCCAGCAAAAAGACTGTTTATTAATTCGCACAGGACCTGAACCAAACAGAAGTTGTGACAACATAAGACAGATGATTGATTACAGTTTACTTTCCACACACCCTGCAACATTCAGGCGGCATGCTATAAATAAAGCACACTCACACGTCCGTCTTTCAGCCAAGCCTGGAATCCAGTTTTTCCTGACTCTGGCCTTCCCACGCCAGATCCACACTGGCGGCTGATCCACTCTACCAGTATCTGCTCCAAATCCTGGTCATACTTGCTCTCGATCTTATCCTGAACCTGCCGGCTCATGCCGTAGGCTGGACCTTTGTTTGCCATGCCAGGTGCTCCCTGGAATAAATGGAGATTTTAAAATAGGACAATACACTTGTAAAATCAAGTATTTTTTTCTATATTTTGGTGCGAAACCTTGCCACGAGCAGTGTCTCAAAATTGCAAACAAGTGAAATTCCCCTTCATCTTATTATCTGACCCAAAGTTTTTGGTGAAAAACATAATTATTTACATTGAATGTGAGCATCAAGTAATAAAAGCAAACACTTATATACTTCTATTAAAACATTTTAAATGCTTAAACGTGCACAATGTGTCAATACCCATAAGACATATCAATTAATTTGAATATACATTCATTTAAATTTCTTCGACATGCATTTCATAAGCGTGAAATGAAGCAAAGATGCTCAGCTGCTATAGTGGAGCTCCTGATTCCCAGGAGAGTGACATTAACAGCTTAGAGAGTCCCTGCTGCACTCCATTTAGGAATCTTAGGCATCATGATGTACATAGGGAGCTCTAAATAAGGCTTTACTGCATGTTTCTTCGACATTATAACAGATCCATCATAACTTGTTGCTTTCGGCCATCATACACACTTATGCTTGCTTGCATTGCTCTTGTATTGCTTTATGTGCAAAATCTATTATAAATGTACTTTCTAGTACACCACCAAACCTTTGCTGCCATCTTGCTGTCAGGTCACTTCACCTTCCTGTTCCTGGGAAGGTTCAAAATTGAAATTATACGAGTTCAAGAATTTAACATGGGATGGTGCTCAGCTGCCTCATTATGAATATATATTGGTTAAAATACTCTATCTTTCCAATGTTTTGGAGGTCTTCTGTTTTAATTCATTTTTTTTTTGCATATTATTTTTACCGATAGGTAAAACACATCGGTACATCTTACACGTGTTTGATTTTTTTCCGATTGGGAGATTGTTTATTTATTGAGCTATGACAACATATAGACTTTTTTTATATTTATATATCAGTACTGTTCAGAAAATTGGAATAACCCATTAGATCAAGGGTGTCAGACTCATGATTGACTTTCCGGAGCCACACAAGATGAGGCCTGGCCCAGATTTGGCCCCCGAGCCGCCACTTTGATACCTGTGCATTAGATTAACATTCTTCCCCATATCTGAACACTTCCACACTTGAGCCAACTGTATACAAAATTGAAGCTTTTTCTCCAATTTCCGAGTTTGTAGGTTTTACGTGGATCAAAAATCTTGAATAGCAAATTTAGAACAAGGTACTACTTGAAATATGTTAATTTGCATGGGATAACTCAATAAAATGTGTTGAAATCATCCTTTATGTTAAATTGCTAGGATAAAACATTGTTTATTTGACCTTCAAATGCATCTGGTAAGACTGTGTTTTGGTATGTATGCATAAGAGCAATAGACATAAATAGTCCATATACCCAACATGAACCGAGGAATAAAATATTAAAGTTTGTATTTTCAAGGTTTCTCCCTCCTCCCTCCATTGTGAGCAATTCTCATGTACAAGCTTCATGTGAGGATGTGATTAGTAGAATAGAAAAATAAAAGTAACCTGAGATCACTTAATTTATTCAAGAGTTAACCACATCATTATTTAAATGTTTTGGGAAGGAGAACCTGATGTTCATGATGGAGTCTTTCCAAAATTACATTCAATGAGGTCTGGCTACATCCCCAAATACTAGACAGATCCCAGAAAGCATATAAATCCCACATCAATAGTATGTACTACAGCTTTTATTAAGTATTTTAAAAGGCCTGCTTATAATTCACATTACAGAGTTGGGACATCTGCCATTTCTATTCTTTATTTTCCCTCCCATCCAGCTGTGTTTTCCAGGTTGGTTAGCTGTTGCCATGTTCACGTCTGCCAATAGCCAGCACAGGAAACCAGCTTTTGCAGCTGTGGTAACTATGGCACTCTGTGGGGACATTACGTCATGCAGGGCAGGCACCACATTTAATCAAGTCCTGATGATCGGATATGATATGGGCAGTCTGTGTTAACAGAAGACGTAATGATCTGCCAAATGTGGACATGTAAATCTGTGGGCGTTGGCTTTCTTCTTTACTTCTTAGAAGTGTGGAAAAACTTGTAGTGATGGAGTGTTTTATTTGTATTTTTTGGAGGAACTTTGAAAGAAACTCATCATTATTTTCAAAGTAGTTGCCATCTGTTTTCATTTTTGTGAAGCATGCTGTGCTTTTGAGAAAATGTAAATCATATATATTTCATAAGAAAAGCTACTTTGTCATTGTCTTATTTAGAGTTTGAATCCAGGTCATGGACCAAGGGTGTCAAACTTGGGTTGGTTCGCGGGCCGCTTTAACGTCAACTTGATTTCATGTGGGCTGGCCCATTTTAGATATAATATTTCGATTATTTTTTTATAAATGGATTAAAAGAACTGGATTAAAAGCACCAAATATTCCGTTTTTTATAGATGTAGAACAATGTTTATTTGAGCTTTTTTATATATATTTTTAGATTTTACAAAAGGCTTTTTGAACTAAAAACACAGAAAAAAATGGATTAAAAAATTACAATAATTGATTTGAAAGGGTGAAAATCAGGAAATTTAATATACATTTATACTCTTCATTTTAATTTGATCCTAAAACAGAAAGTCGGCACTCATGATTTACTTTTCCGGGCCACACAAAATGATGCGGCGGACCAGATTTGGTCCCCGGGCCACCACTTTGACACAGGTAGTCTAAAAGGTCCTTGAGGTATCCCAGTTAACAATAAAATGCTACATTGCTTGGAAAAAAAATATTTTTTATGACCTATATATGTATTTATATACATATACATAAACTCACAAAACTTTTGTGCGACCCTCTAAAATGTGATAACATAGAGAATAAATGCAAAGTATACTCACTGTGAGGGAATAAATTAGCTCTCTTCTGGCCAAATGTGCAGCTGGTAGTAGATATTTTGTTTGCAGAGATCTCCTTTCTCAAAAATGCTGGTTTAAAAGGCGCAGGCGATTTAATGCCAGTAACATATGAGAGGGTGGGTGTGGTGGACAGAGGGCGTAACAAGGGGGAATAGGAGGGCTCCAAGGGAAGGGGAAAAAAGAAAAGTTCATCCTAAAAAGGGCATGGCCTTTAGCAACTCCTTACTACTGCTTCCCACTCCATCAGCACAGTGAAAAAGCCCTGCCTTATTTGGGGAGAGCTGCTCCATGCAAAAGCACAGGCAGAAGCCACAAACTCCCAGTTTGCTCAGATGGAATTCTCCACATACTTTTAGTGCATGTCTCATTTTTTTTTCTGTCTGTCTAAGTGAGTAAGGAAAAAAAGGGGTTGAAAAAAGTTGTTTTCATTTGTATTGCATTGCAGAAACGTCTTTGCACAATAAAAAAGTGGAGGTTGAGCCTATCCCAGTTAACTAAACATTTGTTAGAATATGCCCTGACATGTACAAAATAAACAGGCCTTTTATTACAAAAAAGCAGCCATAAAATTGATGATAACCAATGGCAATTATGCAATCTGATTGGCTAATAATTAACAATCGGCAATGGACATATTAGGTAAAAGACTAGAAGTATAACTGCCTCACATTCATTCTTATGGTGGATAAACAAACACAGTGCAGATCAGCTTCTGGCTAGCAGATGTTTTGTCTAGTGTGTGTGTTGGATGAATCCAAAAGCAGACCAGAAGCTATTGTTAATTATTCTGACATCATACTTCATAATATTTAAACTGTCTGTCTGCAGCCGTCATTTTCTAAACATAAGACATTTAGACAAAGATGTCATTCCCTAAAAAAGATTAGATTTAAGGTCATCATGCTGTAGACCAGGTTATCTTTATTTTTCCACCCAAAATCTCATACATAGACAATGTACCCAGTAAAAGTATTCATCTCAAGATTTTTACAGTTTCCCCCCAGATTCCCGTTCCATATAGACCTGATCACCTCTCTTCATCTCTAATGCTAGTCTATGAGACACAAAACAAGTTGAATAATTCACCCCCCCCCCCCCTTATTTCAGATCAATTGCAGTAATTACCTGGGTGCCAATGTCTTCACCATCCTATTCATTGTCCTCCCAAATGCTTGTCACCACCTTCCCATTCTTCCTCAGCTGGACCTAAGAGAAAACCCCCCAAAATGAAGCTTTCACTCAACTATTGGAATTCTTTCAGTAAGAGGATGCTTTTATTTACTTTATGGTAGAGTCGTTGTTTTGGCTCAACATGCGAGTACACCGTGAAGGACACCTGTAGAATATAGAAAGTTAGAGACAGAATGGCAAGGAAATTGGGTATAAAATCATTTTTGAAAGATGTGTTCCTCATCTATGGAAGGGTTGAATCCGTTACCATCATTTAAAGTGACTGTAGTGTAAGGTATTGGTGCATTGATATTAAAAGGGCCAAAGCATTTAGTAGCAGAGAATAGTTTTGGGTCTATTGTTGCTTTGAAAGCAACTTTTATGGCAGCTGAGACAAGAGAAATGTTTTAAATTTCAGTGTAGTGAGAAGATAAAAAGAAAAAACTGCAGTTTTGGTATTTTTGAGCCAAAATGCTTACTGCTTAACACGCCCACTTCATTCTTCAACATGGTGATGTCATCCCGCAGAGAGTTCATCCTCTTAAAACTGTGATCCTCCACTTGGAACATTTCATTGGCTGCACAACAGCAACCACGCTGATGATTAAAGGCACAGTCGCAATCCCACTTGTCGCAAATGACGGGTTCTTTCAAGTTGATTGAGAGAGGATGAATAGGAGGGGAGATGGTTAAAGGCTTGTTAGATATGAAATTAATTTTCAGTCAAAGGTCTCAACATTTGGGACAATTGAAGTTTCGGACATGATCAATTCCAAGCTGTACCAAAACAATAATAGTAACAAATAAATAAGCTTCCATAGTGATCATAGTGCACTAATAATGATATTGATTTGCCCCCAGGTCTACTATAATGTATCAATTCTATGTACAACTTAGCAATACTGAATTAGTACATAGTACAACCACAATAATAAGAATAGTGTCAAGCAAAAACTATTTAGTATTTAATTGATGAGAACAATTTATGAGAATAAGGGTGACGCACAAACATGGGAATTTTTGACATGAGTATTGACAGACACGAGCATGACACATTGCTGCAAAACAGCAACCTTGAGCAAGTAAACATACCACCGTTTTACTAACCATGGGGAATTCAAGATGAAATTCAAATTATTCCAACTGACATGTTGCAGGAGTCACTGAGGAATCTCAAGATCAGATTTCAAGAAACCATTTGTACATGATGTAGTTTTAAACTACATTAAATTACATATTTTTTATCACATGTCACGTTTTATATATATATATATATATATATATATATATATATATATATATATATATATATATATATATATATATATATATATATATATATATATATATATATATATATATATATATATATATATATATATATATATATATATATATATATATATATATATATATATATATATATATATATATATATATATATATATATATATATATATATATATATATATATATATATATATATATATATATATATATATATATATATATATATATATATATATATATATATATATATATATATATATATATATATATATATATATATATATATATATATATATATATATATATATATATATATATATATATATATATATATATATATATATATATATATATATATATATATATATATATATATATATATATATATATATATATATATATATATATATATATATATATATATATATATATATATATATATATATATATATATATATATATATATATATATATATATATATATATATATATATATATATATATATATATATATATATATATATATATATATATATATATATATATATATATATATATATATATATATATATATATATATATATATATATATATATATATATATATATATATATATATATATATATATATATATATATATATATATATATATATATATATATATATATATATATATATATATATATATATATATATATATATATATATATATATATATATATATATATATATATATATATATATATATATATATATATATATATATATATATATATATATATATATATATATATATATATATATATATATATATATATATATATATATATATATATATATATATATATATATATATATATATATATATATATATATATATATATATATATATATATATATATATATATATATATATATATATATATATATATATATATATATATATATATATATATATATATATATATATATATATATATATATATATATATATATATATATATATATATATATATATATATATATATATATATATATATATATATATATATATATATATATATATATATATATATATATATATATATATATATATATATATATATATATATATATATATATATATATATATATATATATATATATATATATATATATATATATATATATATATATATATATATATATATATATATATATATATATATATATATATATATATATATATATATATATATATATATATATATATATATATATATATATATATATATATGGATTAATTCAATTTGATTATTATTTTTTTTATATTTTTTATTACATAGAACACCCTTTTGTGTAGGAAATATATCATCCATTGATTGCAAACAAATATTAAATACAGATGTGCCTTTGATTTCAATCCAAATGACATATTTTTACAGAAGAACCAACTCCACCCGAGAATCGGAATCCTGGGTAGAGTGGACCACAGAATTGGGTCACGTGTCTATGGATGAGGCAAGCCTGGTTGTTGGTGATGTGGTAAAACGCCAAAATGCCTGCATGCTGGTCCAGATAGGTGCCAATCCGTCTTGCTTTGGGTGAGCCCAGTAGTTTTTCTTGGCTATTGTGCCAGAAGGAAAAACCAGTGCCAGACCAGTACAAACTCCAGGAAAGGGGATTGTGGCCTAAACGGCTTTGGTCATCAGAAGACTGGCGATCTATTTCCTTGTATGCTACTCCAATTGAAATCTAGATAAAAAGGGGAATTTTAGTTTTAAAAAAATAAATAGAAAATATACAACCAGCTACAAGATTGAAAGGTTTGAATTAAAGTTTCACGACTCTTGAGGATGATCACCTTCTGGCCAGTCCACTCCAACTCCCAGTAGTAAGGGCTGCCTCCTAGTGGCTCTCTGCACAGAAGTTGTCGCCAGTATAGGAAGCGTTCAGGGTGGTCCACTGGGTTCAGGTTCTCGGCACGCACTGTGGCTTTATGACCGCCGTCTGATACCAGTATATGGCGATAAACTGTGTTGGGGTCCATTGTGGGCTCAAAGCGAACTGAAACAGGAAGAAATGTTTTAGTCAAGACTCTTGAATCACCTAAAGTTTGGAAAAAATATAGTTTCTATATTCTCTATCAGAGAATTTGGCTTACATTTCAGTAATTCTTCCCTTGTTTTTGGTTGTGGGCTTACAAGTGCCACTGTTGATAGAGGATTTGCTAAACACAAGAAGAGAAGGATGAGGGTGATAGTATTATGAAAATGTCAAAAGGACAGTCAATTACACTCAGTTAGTCACCTTGTTGTTGAAGGAATGGTGCAGGTGGGGCTGAAGCTTCATCTGAATGAATCAAAACTTGTTAAAAAGCAATGAAAAAGGCTGAAGATCACCAAGGATTTCCTGGTTGTTTTATCAAATTTCCTATCCCAGGTAGTGTGTAATAAAACTCAGCTCTTCAAATACTAATACCACCTAACAGTATCTCACTGAATTGATTCTAGTACTCTTTATATTTGTATCTGTTCATAACACAAGATATTTTACTTTTCTCCAATGATATTTCAATAAATTTGACAATTCTGATAAAACCTTGGGAAACCAATGCCTAAAAAGGTCTGTCCAACCCAGAGTATGCATTTTTGGAATGCTTTCATGAATACAATGCTGTTTTTTTATGTGCAGTTCTCCTGCACATTGTTAAGGATTTGCTGTGCAGCCAAGATTCCGATTGTAAATTTAAACTAGCTCAACAAAACTTAACAAGCCAAAGCACCTAAACAATATAACTCTTTGTTGAGAATATTTTTGCATTTCCTCAACTATTTAGTGCTTCTGTAAAATAACCATTTAAAAAAAAAGTGGCTGATCATACTTCTCAAAACCACAATGGGTGCAGGTTTTTACTCCAATCAATACAACACATTTTTACTAATCCAGTGTCTTACAAATATTAATGAATTGATTGCATTCATTTGCTGCTTTTTCAGCAAAAATATCAATGGTTAAATTGTCTGTGCAACATCAGTTGGAACAAAAACCAGGACCCACTGTGGCCTTTTGTAAAATACTTACCCACCCCTCACATTAACTGTGAATAATTGTGAATATCACTTACTTTGCTGTTGAGGCAAGGGTAAAGGTGCAATGTTTCATATCTCATAATCTACATGGATTAAATTGTAAACAAATTTGGTTATGTTTAGTTGCTCTAACCTGTATTTTGCACAGTAAGAAAGCCATTTTTTGGGACATCATTAGGCACTGTTGGATCTGTTGTAGTCAAGACCACGTTCTCCTCATTCACTACGGCAAAAGAAATAATACTTCATAATAAAATCCAAAAGAGGTCAGGGTCAAAACAGAATTAAACTGACCCAAATTGGCAATTTTAGCCAGAGTGGATTTGGACAGCTCCTTTGCCGACTCTTGTAGCTCCTTTAAGGCCAAACGGACTCTCGTTACCACCGCTTCATTATTGTTCAGTATTGATTCCTTTGTGGCATCAGCTGGACCTGGTTGTTCTGTTGTGAAGAAATTCTAAACAGAGAGTCAGCACACAATGGGAGGATTATTCCATTGGCCCCCCATTGGCCGCATTAGGTCAGTGACAACCCACTTCTCACTCTTCTACCTTTAAGAAACAGAAATGGTCCTGCGTGTCTGCCAACTTGCTCAGTTCTTCTCTCTTGTAGCGAAGCTGTGCCACTTCCTGCTCCAGTCTGTGGATATGGCCCTCTATTTGGCTTCCTAAAGACTGCTCATGGTTGGAGAGAAGCTCACCGACTTGATCGCTGGTAATAGTCATGACGTTGACTATTTCAGAAAACAAATCTACTCGCTCTTGCTGCAGAGCTTGGACCAAAGCCTGAAAATTGGAAGACAAAGTAGATGAAGTCACATTGTCCATCATTTTATCCATTTTGTTTAACATCATGGGTGGTGAAAGACATAAGAAGGTGGATTAGATCCTCATTTCACCAGTGGGAACTAACATATCATCTAATTTTCTGAAACGCTTTCTCTTCACTCGAGTCGCGGGGGGTGTTGGAGCCTATCCCAGCTGACTTTATGGCAGAAGCGGGGACACCCTAAATTGGTGGCCAGCCAATCGCAGGGCACAAGGAGACAAATGACCATTCACGCTCACACTCATACCTAGGGGCAATTTTTCGAGTGTCCAATCAGCCTACGATGCATGTCTTTGGAATGTGGTAGGAAACCAGAGTACCCGGAGAAAACCCACGAAGGCCCACGGAGAACATGCAAACTCCATACAGGTGGACCGACCTAGAACCCAGGCCTCTCACTTTGAGGCTAACGCCCGGGAACTAGTAACATGTGTCCAAAAAATATTGATAGCAAATCATGGATGGTAAATCTTTTCCAAAACATAATCTGTACACTTTACGTATTTTACCTTATGTTGACGAGCTACATTCGGGAACTCCTTCAAAGTTTTCTCCGTTTCCTGGCATCGGCTCTCAACCTCTTTTTGTATTTTTGTGAGCTCTTTCTAAAAAAAAAAAAAAATAGAGATACACACCATCTCTTGTAGTTTGGATGGAAGTTAAAGAAATACACATGATAATTCTCAAATTTGCACCTACTTGTATCTCCTTCCTCTCTTTTTCCAGTTTCAACACACGGTGCCCCTTGTGTCCAGTCTGACTACAGCTTACACACACAATCTCCCTATCATCGTGGCAAAACAGTTCCAAAGGCTGGTGATGTTGAGAGCAAGATCTTGCACCCATGTTGGGAAGCTGGGGGTACACACTATCCTGTTGTGGTCCAACATCTGGAAGTATCTCCAGGTAAATTGGTTCTGACGACAGATCAGAAGAGACAGCTGATGAAGGATTTCCCCTAAGACTTTTTGTCCTAAGCTTCTCCATAGCTTCCACGAGGACTGTGCTCTTTGCCAAGGTTGGTCGAGGAGTAAAGGTTCGCCTACATTGCGGGCAGCTGTACCGGCCCTTGCTGCTCCCTTTGTCCCAATGACTCTGGATACAAGTCAGACAATAAGAATGTCCACAGGGTAGAGTTGCTGGATCTTTTAGGGTCTCCAGGCACACTGAACAGACAAAAGTCTCCTCTTCAGGCCAGGCTGATGCCATAAGGTACCAGAAGATTGTTTTCCAGGGTCAGAACTTACAGAAACCCAACTGTTCCCGAAGAGGGGCAGAAAGAACACTGAATTATGTTAAGGCTTAAAATGCCAGGTTGTATGATTCACATGCTGCTTAGAAACTGCAGCAGGTTCTACTTGGGGTGAAACTGGTAAAACCTGTATTGGAAGTTTCTACAAATAGTCACGAGTTATTTTCAAATATTTAAGGAAAGCATGCATAATGCTAAATCTGAGGGTTCCATTCCCACTCACGCTCATTCTAAGGGCCAATTTAGAGTATCCAATCATGCTACCGTGCATGATTTTGGAATGTTGGAGGAAACAGGAGTCCCCGGAGAAAACCCACACATGTCCACACAGGTGGACCAACCTGGATTTGAACCCAGGTCCCCCACCGTGAGGCCGATGTGCAAACCACTCACCTGCCAGGCTGCCCCCTTTTATTTTTTCAGGTCCAAATGTTTTTGTTTACCTCCACCTTCTTACTTTTACATATTGTTGCTGTACTTAAAACTTAATCAAGGTCCACATGTGCAAAATGCAAATTCAATCTATTCTTCAACTTGTTTTAAGATTTGAATCAGACCTTTATATATTGTTTCTGCCAATTGCAAAATATAAGCAGGCAACACTAACACTGAAATTGGATGTCACAAAATATTATTCCTTGGACCACAATTGGCCCCTGTGCCCCAAGTTTTAGACCAATGTCTTACTTGGAAGAAAAGGAAGAAAATAAATCATAATTACTGCGTGAAAGATTTAACAGTAATTTAAAAATAATCTCAAATTGTTTTAATCTATTTACAAATGTATTTGTATTCATTCTAAAACGTAAATAGCTATTTTCCCTTCACATTTTGGGCGTTGTCCAAATTCTCAAATTCGTATATTACTGTATTATTATTTCTTTTGTGTAAAATGTTCCATTGAAGAAAACCCCAAATGTTTTATTTTTTGCGTCATGACTGCGCAAATCGGTGGCAACAGTGACAATCAGGAATCCAGGCTACGCCATCTCGACTGATGGCAGCCGGCTGGCCGAGCCGGCAAGCTAATGTTGTGAAATCAGTTTTCAAGGTTAGTTTCCTTAAACATTCATTCTCTTCTAACTAGATGATCGCTGTCCACTGGACCGTTTAAAGAATTTTGCAATATACTGCACATGATCCCATTTTAGTTGTTGTGACTTTTATATTAGCATTGCATTATGCCAATACGTCATCTGCCACCAACTACTATACCAGTCGTCAATGTAAATAGTGCAACCGATTGGGAATATGCATGCACATACACACGTTTATTGCCATGCATTATATCCAGATTTGTATTTTTAATAATCTTGTGTAGCTGTGTGTGGCAACCGAGCTCACAACTCGCCGATTTTGAAAGTTCTTTCCACTCACCTGGTTGGGCAATCATCCAATCAATCCTACTGGGTTGCAGGTGAACACCCATTTCCTGCGTTTTAAATGTTTTATAGTCCTCGTTTACCTAGCAACAGTCAATGGTGGATAAAAAAAACGTGCATGTGTAGAAAAAGGGTTTAGAAATAGGTGGATGTTGACACCCTAAATTAGTAGCCAGCCAATCACATGGGATGTGGAAGGAACCTGGAAAACCCATGCAAACCCAATCAACCTACCATGCATGTTTTTTTGGAATGTGGGAGGAAACCGTTGTACCCGGAGGAAACCCACGCAGGCCCTGGGAGATCATGCAAACTCCACATACGTGGACGTGACCTGGATTTGAACCCAGGACCCCAAAGCTGTGAGGCCGACGCGCTAAACAACTTTTTTCAAGTCAAAGGACTAAACGTCCAATGCATTTTCACTAACAGTGGCTGGAAAAGCCTTGGACGTCTAACACCATCAATAATTAGTATGTTAAGTTAATGAAGAGGGTGCTTGTTGGCCGAGGTAGTGTGAACTTGTGCCATAATTAATGATACTTCAATAATTTCATAACAGCATTTCCACAAAACACTAATGCCATTAATTGATGATTTTTTCACTAATTAATACATGTTTTTACTTCTTTTTCTAGATGTTTCGAAGCTCCCAGCTGCGGATCATCTGTTGTCCATTGCGGTCACTGACACGACTGAATGAATCCAACTATACTCGTACTCAACAGCATCTAAATGACTGCATCAATGAAAAAAGGATGTGTCCGTCACCCTCAACGAAGACTGCATTATGTCCGACAAAGCAAAATATTTTTACCTCACACTGTGACAGTGAACTAATGCAAGCAGTCTCATTAGAAAACCTGACATCCAAAGCACTCACTACACCTTCTTCAAAGGACCCCCAAACTGTGGAAACTCAGAACTGTTTTGTGAACGCAACTAGCCACCCACCTCAGAAATTTGGAGATATCCGTCATCACCTCTCAGACAGTTTAAAGAACACAACTTATTGCCGTGCTTCTTACTCCAGGTTTGTTAGCTCCTTAAAGTGGTTAGGAAGTGTCCACATGAGAGCACAAGCCTACAGTCTCTCTTCTCACCAAGCTAGAGCAGTTCATGGAGCCTGGAGTGAGTGTTTAACACTTGAAAATGAAGACAGATGTCGAAGGAAGCTGGCGCCCAATTTAAAGATGTACGATGTTGACAACAGGAAAAAAGCACAAAGCCAAGACAAGAATAAGGGAAGGTGGGCGTCCATTTTGGTCTCACTGTGCAGTGTAAAGGAACAACCAGCATTTCTCTTCACACTGCGCTCCATCACATTGAAGGGAAGGCATAAGGGAGATGTCAGGTTTGTAGAAATTGTCCAGATATTTTTTTGGGCTGTGTTCTCATTTCTGCTTTTGTGTAGCTTTGCAGGGGGAAAGAGTGATCCAGCAGACAGTGATGTGGTGGCCACTGCTTTGAGGGAAGCTCGAGAGGAGCTTGGTGTTAATGTCACAACAGCATCCGTATGGGGTGTCCTCAAGCCTCTCAAGGACACGGTGAGTTAACAAAATAGTTTCGAAATTTAAAGGCCTGATAGATAATTGTGACATATCGAACTATTCCACAAAGGGCCGCAGTGGGTGCAGGTTGTCATTCCGACCCATAGAGTGATCACATTTTTGCCGATTGGGTTTCCTACAGGTGCAATCAGTGGATTGCAATCAGGTGCTTCTTGTTTTCTGCAGAAATCTCATTGGTTAAAGTGTCTGTGCTGGATTGGTAGGAACAAAAAAAACCTGCACCCACAGCAGCGCTTGAGGACCAGTTTGGCAACCCCTGCTGTACTACTACCGAATGTGGTAGTATTCAAGGGCTATTCTGGCCAAAAATGTACCTTACATTTTTGTAGGCCAAATTCCCTCTCATTATCTGAAACATAATAGAAAGATTTTGTCTCACACGAAGGTGTTTACCCTAATATGAGGCCGCATTTGCTTACTATTCTAATCATGAGTCTAGCCCTCCATCCATCCATCCTGTTTGCCTTTTTCTTAAAGATTATTTTTCTATGATAGTGTAACATTTGACTGTTATGTACATTTTCACTCACTGCATGTCTGCTGGGTGAAAGCATGCATCATACTACTTCATAAGGCACACTAAACAAGAGTAATTATGGCATTCAGTCACCCAAGGCGAAATGTCATCTATCATCAACACTGATTATCTTGGTCAGCATTTTAGGATGCTGGAGTGTCCTATCCCAACTGATTTAGAGTTGAAGTTAATACAAGAAATTTGATCTTTGTTTAGTCGGGGATGTTGGTGGCTCCTGTACTGGCTAACCTGGGTCCTCTTGAAGAGCTTTCCTTCAAACCAAACCCTCAAGAGGTAAAGTTTTTCATCACTGAATGAATGTTACCACCATGTTTGATGGCATGCACATTTTATGTACAATGTCTTGTATCCAATCTCAATACAGCTAATTTTCCAATGGTATTTTTCCCTTTGGTTCTCAGGTGGAGGAGATTTTCAGTCTCTCTTTGACCCATTTGTGCAATCCTCAAAACCGTGGGTACACACACTTTCGAGTAGGAGACAGCTATGGATACACGCTGCCAGTGTTTTGTAATGGGAAGCATCGTGTGTGGGGCCTGACCGCTGTTGCCTTAGATCACACTTTAAAACTTCTTATCCCATCACAACTGGAGTGAAGCTCATTTTTTTGTGTTCTTCATATTCAGTCAGCAATCAGTCTACTATTCTGGAGTAACCATTTAATTACTTTCCCAGAGTTTCTTAGATATAAAGTTAATTTGTTTAATTTTGTTGCTTTCTTTCAATACACCTACAGTTCTATGAATTGTCACTCAACAAGCAATAAATCAGCTACTGACTGAATGTAATGAATTGATTAGTAAATGAGTTCCCATGTGTTATTTACAGATTTTGGTTTGATTGGATAACCAGAGAATTGTATTATTTACAGATATTTATATATATATCATATTTTTACCTCATTCAAACTCAGACATGCTGTTAAAGGCTGAACAAATATTGCAATGTGGTTTGTTGAAGTACAAATGCAATAAAGTTCTTCTGAACACAGGCTTGTGTGGGTTTCCTCCTGGTACTCTGGTTTCCTCCCACATTACAAAGACATGCAGGCTGGTTGGACACTGAATTGCCCATAGGTGTGAGTGTGAGCGTGAATGGTTGTCTGTCTCCCCGTGCCCTGTGATTGGCTGGCCGCCGATTCAGGGGGTCCCCCGCCTTGAGCCTAAAAGTCAGCTACAATAGGCTCCAGCACCCCTAGCGAGGTGACTTGTGAGAATGATAAAAAAAATACATTCCACTTTCAAGTCAACCCAATTGGCACAATTTTCCTTAAAACAATAATAATCATAGGTCTACAGACTTCTGAAAGCTTTTAATTTTTTACATCAGTGAGGGATCTAAACCTTACTATCATAAATAGGAAAAAATAATTCCCCGCATTATTCATCCTTCCAGTTCTCACATTTTGAATGCTTAGATATTGTCACCAATACATATTGTATATTCTCCCAAACGGCTTCTGGTCTTCAGATATGTTTTTGTATCAGAGATTTTGCCTGTTAACTTTCTTTTAAGGGTTTATTGCACATCATCATGTTTATTTTAATGCAATTCAACCAACCGCAGATGTGACAACAATTGTCAACTACGATCCTCCTATTAACTGAAAGTCAGTCAGTCCTCAAGTTATGTTTTTTTCATGTGGATATCAAGGAAGTGAGCACTCCATTGGATCCTGTGTGTCAGGCAGGAGCTGGCAGTTGAATGGCCAGCTGAAGGAGAAAAGATCCAAAGCTTGGCTGCACTGCTGTTCAGCCGAGGTGCAGATAGAACGACAAGGCTGCAAGACGCCTCCATGAGGGCTGCATTGTGGCAAGAACATCCCACAAACGAGTTTCCGTAAAGGCTCGAAGCAGGGCAGCTCCATCAGAACCTTTGACAAATCCAAGAACATAAAGATTCCGATTCGACATGACATAGGCCCATTTTTGGATAAAAACTATATTTCACAAGCAGTCAACGGTAGCCACTTTACCCGATATTGTCGTAGAAGTGTAGTGGCTTCCCTCTGATCAGCAACGGAGAGCCATATGTTGGGGAATGAGGTGAGGTTGTAGCTGAGGCCCAGACACATTTCTACCTCTATTGACTCACATGGGGATGCTGGTGGAATCAAGACAAAGTATTTCAGGCGAGCATACAATACTTGGGTGATAGCAGCTTATATTTTTTTCTTGTCAATCAGGAATAGTTAACAAAAACTGGTGGTCACAACTGCCAATCAAGTACAGACATTACATTGACTCACTGAAGAGAGGGTAAGAGGAGTTTCCACAATTCTGTTCATCTGCTCCATCAGGGCAGTCGTTCCAGCCATCGCACAACCACTGTGAATGAAGACATTCGCCTGTACTGCAGGAAAACTGTCCTGGACCACATGTCTCTATGGAAAAAAAATGTATTGGTCTATTTAGGAATCAAACATCTGGTTAGTAAATTGCTGTTTACCACCTTGTTAAAGAATATTACATCATGCAAAAATTATGGAAACATTGAAGGCTGTAAAGTTTAGGTTGCATTTAATGTTCGTCCAGTTATTTCATCCAAAAGGTGTAACTTTTATGATTATTATATAGTCAGGGATGATAAAAGCAACCTTGGAATAGTATTATGTAGTAAGCCTATATGAAAATGACATGTAAAATAAACACAACAACAACTGTGGATGTACAATATATTATCTTGAAATTGAATGACTCACTATCCAGTAGGGATACTGAGTTATATGTTGCATTAAAGCCGCTGTCAGCCACTCCGTCATCTGCCACAAAGATCACAGTCATGTCCTGGCCGGATGAGGTTAGGTCTGGTGGGAGGGCTGTGCCGCAAAACCTGACACAAAAAAAAAACACTATTTCTGGTCATAATCACAAAATTTTAGTCCACCAAATTCCCATATTAAACCCAAAAATATGTTCTACCTTCCCAGAACTCTTCCAGTTCCAGTTTTGCTGCTGTCATGCACCTCCACATAATCAAATTCACACACATCCTGAGTTTCCAAGCTGAAGTTTTTGAAGTGCAACGTGATGATGTGACCCTCCTCAACAGATATGTGCCATACACAGAACTAATGACAAACAAGGATATTGTGAATGGCTTAATAGTTCGCTGTGATTGTTCGTTTAGAGCAGCCAATCTTAAACTGCACTATGAAAAAAAAAACTTTATCATCTAATTTTAAAACTGAGTACACATAAAATTCGGAGCGTTGGGTATCTTTAGAAAGGTTAAGAAACATTGGTTTCGTGTGTGGTGCTTTATCAGAGAATGATTTTGAATGTACCTGCTGGTGAGGGTATGGGTTGGGATGGTTTGGACTTGCCAGAAATCCAGATGATCCAAGTTTTTTCCCACCACATTCTGCAGTGAACATTTCTCTTTAATATACATCATTTTATAAAGAGACAAAACACGGAAAATGTTTGGTCCTGTCTCAGTGTCACCTTCAGCCAAATCCAGAAATATAATAGGTAGTTTAATATATATTTATCTGACATTAAAATAGAATATCATTAACATGATAAATGAAAAAGGCTTGTTTGGCAAACCCTCACCACTGTTTTTACGGCTACAGTTGGCCTCATCCTTCTGATCAGCACAGTTGGGGTGACCATCACACACGGAAATGGGCAGTAGACAGCGGCCGGCATCGCACATGAACTCTTCTTTGAAACAACTTTCTAAGAAACAATCACATTACCAGACATACACCGGCACATGAACACATTATAGAATGACAGCAAACAAATTAAAGGAGGGCATTTCCTTTAGTTCGCTATCTCTGTACACAAATCACTAACTGTGTCCAGGCAGCAAAGTCCTGTATTGGGCGGTGAAACCATTGCCTGTAATGCTGCCATCAGAGTGAAAGGTCACCCAAACTGTGCTGCTGTTTGTGTTGACTGTTGGCGGAGTAACGGAACCACAGAACCTTGAGGGGAGACATACACAGCAATGTAACACTGCCATCAAGTGGGTTCAAAGCTTACAATGTAGACTACAAATAAACCAATCATATCATCTAAA
The DNA here is from genome assembly GCF_051989575.1 of Stigmatopora nigra. Classification (NCBI taxonomy): domain Eukaryota; kingdom Metazoa; phylum Chordata; class Actinopteri; order Syngnathiformes; family Syngnathidae; genus Stigmatopora; species Stigmatopora nigra. The sequence goes on from NC_135515.1 coordinate 10,329,822, forward strand.
ACAAGGGTGTCAGGCTCAGGTTGGTTCGCAGGCTACATTAACGTCAACTCCATTTTATGTGGGCTGGACCATTTTAGATATTATATTTAGATTTTTTAAATTAGAAATGGATTAAAAGAACTGGATTAAAAGAACTGGATTAAAAGAACTGGATTAAAAGAACTGGATTAAAATCCCTGAATATTCAGTTATTTTTATAGATCTAAAATTATGTTTATTTTAGCTTTTTTCAAATATATTTTTAGATATTACAAAATGATTTTTGAACTAAAAACTGAAAAATATGATTAAAAAATACAATTATTTATTTAAAAGGGGGAAATTCAGGGAATTTAATATACCTACATCTATACTCTGCATTTTAATTTGATCCTAAAACAGAAAGTCGGGACTCATGATTTACTTTCTCGGGCCGCACAAAATGATGTGGCGGGCCAGATTTGGCCCACGGGCCGCCAGTTTGACACCTTTGATCTAAAATGTACTTGTCGAACTCAAGACCTGTGAGCAAAATCTGGTCTCCCACATCATTTTGTAGGGCCCAAAAAAGCAAAATACTTCCGATGAAAAGAGCATTTTGTATATTAATTGTGACTGTCCACTCACCTTGTGACCATGGAGCCATGTTCTGCATGCTCCTGCACCTCCAGCCAGTCAAACAAACAGGGAGAAGGACCTTCCACGTTTAAAGAGGACACATGGATCTGAATTAGGTGAGGGGGTGTGACTTGGATCACCCACACACAATATGAATTGGGTGGGTAGGAACCAGGGTGGTTTGGTGAGCTAAAAAAGCCTTCCGAATCAGTCAAGACTCCACCACAACCTGAAAGGATGCAAAAATGTGATCCTTAATGAGAAATCATTTGAAGGTTGTAAATAGAACGGGTGTATGGTTTTACTTGTTTCGGTCATGGAAATGGTAGCAGGGTGAGGTACTGTCGTACTATCCAGCTGAATTCTGTTTGCAGAAATTGTGGGAGAATCTCCTGCTGCAGTCAATGGGTCAGCAGGAATAGTGGACAACAGCTGCTCCTCAACTTTCTGACCTTTAGCTTCTAGGTATAGACAATGTATAGTGCAATATTTTAATGTAAATGTTAAAATTTAAATTCATATAATTACATTCATTACTATACAGAATGAAATAAATATTTTAAGTCTTTGTTCAATGTAGTTGATTATGGTTCGCGAATCATTTAAGTCCAAAATTTAGTGTCGGAAAGTTAAATATCGATAAAGAAATTCAGGGTTAAAACTCATCATGTCACAGTTTCATTGGCAAAATGGATTCAAATACATTTTTAATTGAAAATTACTAACTAATTTGAGATAGTTGATTCTCATTTGTTCCAATAGTTCGCCATCATTTAATCATTCTTTTTGAAAGACAGATCTATTGGGATCTTTTTACGTAGTATGGCAAATTTATTGCCATCAAGCCAATGCAGTAATCTTGAAAAATATGCCTTAACCAAGTAATAAGTGTAAAAAAAAATCTCCTAAATTGTATTGAATATATGTTTAGATACATTGTGAAAACATCCATTTAAAAGTCTGATTTTGCAATTTTATTCAAAATTACAAGAAAAAGAAGCTTGACAATGGATTATAACATTATTACATCATTTTAAAGTTAAAATTGACACTCACGTGTGAGGATGAGAGCCAAGGTCAGGCTGAGAACTGCAAGCAGGAGAAGGGCAGCAAGATATAGCACCACCTTGCCGCGGCCACAACCAGCACTCCGCAATGGGAGAACACACACAAGAGAGAGACCCCACCCTCGGCCTGAAATGATCACACAACATTAAGTTTTATGGAGGTCCGGTGGAGAAGTGGTTAGCGCGTTGGCCGCACAGTGGCAGAACCTGGGTTCAAATCCAGGTCGGTCCACCTGTGTGGAGTTTGCATGTTTTGCCCGGGCCTGCGTGGGTTTTCTCCATGTACTTTGATTTCCTCCCACATTCCAAAGACATGCATGGTAGGGTGATTGGACACTATACATTGCCCCTACGTGTAGGTGTGAGTGTGAATTGTTGTCTGTCTCCTAATGCTCTGCGATTGGCTGGTCAACAATTAAGGGTTTCATTCGGCTGGTATAAGTCAGCTGGGATAGGCACTAGCACCCCAAGCAACCCTTGTGAGGATAAGCGGTTCAAAAAATGAATGAGTGAACGAACAAACAAATAACAAATAAACCAATGCTCTTTATGAAAGAAAATGGAATTGGCAAATCTTGGTTTTCAAAAATTGGTAATTGACAAGACAATTATGAACTGTGCAAAATTAGATACAGTAAAATTATTTCCATACTGTTGTATGATATTGTATAGTATATATTGTGTGAATGTAGACAAGTGAAGATGGAAATAATCCCTTGGCCATTCACAAATAGTTTTGTTTTTTCTATGCAAAAATAAAATAGTCAGGATCAGATATTTTTTCCTGTTACAGAACATTGTTTTGCAAACCTACTAGTTGGTGGTTTGATGGGTTCAGGGGTGGATGAGGTCATTCGGAAGGTTTCCCCTTGATCCTCTCGCTCTCCCTCCAGCTCAAAGGCGGGATTGCAGAACACATTCTGGACAAACAAAATAATAATGTAATTTTTTTAAAAAACTCTAATTTTTCAAAATACTGGGCTTAGGCAATTGCTTATGCCTGCAGTAAAAATAGCATTTATTCTAACATTCATCTAATAATTTGTCAACATTAGTTGGGATCTTGTAATTTGTAAAGCGGCTGAACAGAAAATCTTGTTTGCGCCATTGCACATTAGATTTAGTAATATTAATAATTATCACATTTCCACGTCTTATATTCAATAAGTGAACTTTATTATGTCTGTAAAAGGAGAATGTTAATTTTTCCAACAGGGTTGAATGGAATGTGACCTCTGTATTAAGAGTGTGAAGTACTTATTATTAAAAATGCAAAATGTCTCTAATCATTGTGTCCAAGACATTAACAGTTTATGTAATACATTACAAAATCAGTTATTTTTTTGCAAAACCTTAACTGCAAAAGATATAGTTTTTCCTTTGTGAAGAGGTCAATTATTAATTATATATTGTATTGAACAATGGCAATCTAAACTACGTGAGTAAAATCATTAATTTGTTTACTATAAAGGTAGAAAATACCAACCAACATCTCATCACACTTTTTTCACCAAATGTATAAGTACCACAATATCATAATTGAACTTTCTCACCTTGTAAATATCTGATTCAATTGAGTCAATGACAACCTGGCTGAGATCAGACATATTTGGCCCACTACTCCTTCGTTGACGAACTCAGACGCACTCCATGCGTCCATTAGAATTTGTTAAAGAATTACAAAAGTCCAAATAAAGATTGAAAAAGTGCATTTGACAAAGACATCCATCTCATCAATATGCTCAAAGTGTGGAAGAAATAAAAAATAACTCTTCAATCTTCAGAATAACTGCCCTCGTCATGGTTTTGTACATTTATGTGAGAGCTGAGCTTAATAAAATACGTTTACAAACTTTCCCAGTGTTGAACAAAGCCGAGTCAGCTGAGAGGACTAAGCCCCACGATAAGGTGGGGGGCTCCCTCGTTAAAGCCCAAAAATCCTGGACTATAACAGATTGGAGGATTGTAAATGCAAATACACCATTAAGCACAATAATAAAAAATGGAAACTGTATTTCTTTCAAAAGTAAAATAGGTATAAATTACATTGGCGCTTAGGTAATAAGTTACTTAAGTTAATTGTCAAACTACTTTCAATGCAGTGAAACTTAGAAGCACTCTCATGGAGAAGTTTGCTTTTAAAAGGGGAATTTTAGGATGATAATTTTTCCATTTGCTTATATAAAAAATACAAACAAAAGTTGTTTACCTCAAATAATTTTGGAATTGCCTATTTAAAGAATACATAACTGTTTATATTCTCTAGAAAACAGACATTGTTTTAATTTTATGTGAATGAATGCAATGCAATACATTTTTGTATTATTATAAAAATCACTTTTGTATGACTGCCATTGTTGTAGTTTAAAGAAGTAAAAATTAAATGTATCTGGTATTTGCCTAGCATAGCACGAAAAGGGGTTTCCATATAAGAATTAAGTCAAGCTTAAGTCTGTATTTGAGGGGTATTTTGATAAGAGCATACTTTATTTTCTTTAGAGTTGAAAAGAATGAACACGATTAACATGGACAAAATATTTCAGTGTAAAGCACACCAGTCAATTTATTGTCTAAGGTTATCAAAACTCTACCAGCTAAATTGTGATTCCACAAGTTTAAAAAATAATACACATTATTAAACAGGTCAGTGTGTAAACTTTAATACTAAACTCAAGTATAGTTGCATAAGACATCAGGCCATTTTTTCTTAATGGTGTCCTGCCTTTTGATGCAACGTTACATCTTCACTGATTAGAATTATTATTCTTATTGTTCAAGCAAGCATAGTATTTGGGGATTGTCAGCCTTCAGAAAATTGTCGAAACAAGATTTCTGATTGGCTGTCTTTAAAGTTAGGAACAAAATGGATGCTAAGTATCTCATCGAATCCTTCAGAAAGAGATGGTGCCACAAAATGTTTCCTGTTCATCAAAAAAGACAGTGAGAAAACAAAGAAAAATGTGTTAAAAATGATTCTAATGATTATAATGTTTTATAAGCAAAGCCATGACTGGGCTAACAGAAGAAAAAGTAAATGCTCTTGCCTGGTGTTACTTACTTATAGCTTTGGAAAATCATGTCATTGACTTTCATATGTTTGGTGTCTGAAGGTGTCATTTCACGGAACTGGTAAAAACAATAACAATGCATAATGAAATAACTGTTTTATCAAAAAAAGGTACATGTTGAGTCAATGTGGCGAGTGATTACTTTGTTGTTGTGCTTGGCTTGTTCCATAGTTGCTGAGAAGTGAAAACAGCGACAGGACACACCCGCTGCTTTGGCCACATCCACATAACTGGAAACAAATACAAAGAAATTATATTGATTCATCTAGGGGAAGGGGGACCAACTTACGGTATAGTGGGTTCAGATTTTTGTATCAACTGATCCAGCACGGCCAGTTTAACCAATGAGATATTTCCAAACTAAGTAGCCCCTGAATGCAATAAACTAATTACACTTTACAGACACAAGATTGGTGAAATTATATCCTGCCCAGGATTCTGCAACCATACCAAATTATAATAAGTACATTCATCCTATTATTTAGGTTCATTTTAATGCTGCTTTAATGTGTCAATTGTCATTGCCTTGCATTTTTCTCAGCATTGAAGCCTTTCATAATAGAATCACTAAATACCCTAAATTTCAGACTGTAAGATGCTACTTTTTTTGTAACAAAAAAAATAAAAAATAAAATTGGGATAGAAAATGAATGAATTAAATGTTTCCATGTATGATCTCTCAATATAAATATCACATATTATTAAGACATGAATACCGTGCGACTTATTGTTAAGTGCAGGGTATATATGGAGTTTTTTTTTTTAACTTTATGGGTTAGAAATTACAGCCTGTGCTATTATTATAAGAAAGACACATTGTATATTACCGTTTACGAGACTCTAGGTCCGGGTTGGTGTTGTCAACAGCGACGCTGCGGCCTTCCTTCAGTGCCTGCTCACATGCTACCACACAGCTCTTCCATGAACCAAGTGCGTCCTAAAAACATGACAAAAAGTGAGTACCACATGACAGAAGAGAGTTTAAATGTCCCAAACTTAGCATAATCCATCAAAAGCCTCATTTGTTGTGTTTAAGTATTGATAGTATTAGTTTATATATTAAGTTTGAAGTATTCTAGTCACAACTTTATTTAATATCTTTAAAATGTCATCATTACAGTGATTATTGATTTGTACATACCAAACCCAGGAAAAGTACAGTAAATGGAAAACCAATAAATACAACATGAATTGAGAGTGTTGTAATGAGCACCTTTATCATATTTTTATGTTATGCGCTATTGAAATGTCAAATTGTTGTACTTTATACAACAAGGACCACCAGTACTTTTAATTTAAATTACAGTCAAGCTTGAGGATAATTTGGGTGCCGTGAAGAATTGAATTACTCACCCTGTTAACATAAACATAACCCTTTGGGATAATATGGGTGTGGAAGAATGTGGACTTGCCGGCTGGAAAAAAAACAATATGCGATTAGAAGGATATCTTTTAGTGATAATAAACAGAGACAAAAATGCAGCAACGTTGGCATACATGCGGGGAAGCCTACGGCCACAACGATTTCTGTCTTGCTCGATGTGAGGGATGCAGATGGTGGGTCAAAAAGCCTGGCGGTGGAGTCAAGTTTCCTCTAGAAAGCAAATCTCAATTTAAAACCCAAATCTCCTCAAGTTGAATAGTGCAGTGTAAGGAGACAATTAGATTGTGATTTTGTAACTAAAAAATATCTTGGTTCTTGAATCAAGGCTTAATTTACACATTTGAGTTTGCAGTGCATGTAATTTCACTTACAGGGTCAAATTGTGGTAAATTATAAGAAGCACTTTTCCAGCCCAGGAAGTATTCCTCTGGTGTGTGGAACAACAGGTTGAGATTCAGAGCAAACTGCGGATAGAAAATAAACAACAATCTATATTTTTTTTTCCATTTTTGCACAATTTCCTTTTTTTGTTTTACTATAAAAAAAAATTAAAAACAAGAAGAGATCTTACCAGCCGGTCACTACAAGAGAAGTCCTTCTTCTTTTTCCCTGGAGCCCAGTTTTCAGGTCTACCAGCAGCATCTGTAGGTTAAAGTCATGAGATACTGCAGCACACATCATTATGCAATGAACTATGTAGTAAATAAAAATACTTTTTGTTTTGAGTCTCATTTTCTGATCTAAATATGTGTGGGCATTTATTAAACAAAATGATCCAATCCAAATTATTTATTACACTTTTCATGACTTAAAATACGTGCCATGACAATTCTATTGTCTCCAAAGCTTCCCCTACAGTTGTAAATTCTAATTCCTGATCATTATTGTTCGCTCTAACATTACTCAAAATTTATCGATAAATTGATGATCCAAGGTCACATGACAATTGGACCTTTTTTTCTAGATGTGTCAGGTTAAATAGCAATTTATGGCAGCCTTGTGATACAATATTACAGGCTTACAGAGGTCACAGCTTTAATTGATTTTGAGAAATGAAGTGAGATTAAAGACACCGATAATACTCAAGGAATTGTGACTCAGACAAGGTACTTTCCATACTGACTCACCTCCAACATAAAAACTCTGGGTTTTGTCCACAGTAACACCATCATTAGCCTATAAGAGAATCAAGCAAGAAATAGAGGACAACTTTAAATACAACCATAACCACATTGTGGTGAATACTTCAAGAAGTATGTACCTTTTCACACAAATGATTCCACATTCCCACTACTGGTTTCCTGTATATTCCTGGACCAGCTGCAACAAACACCTATAAAACAGATCATAATCCACACGATATAAAAAAAAATGCCAGTATGAGAACAACGGCCTAATTAATGAGATATAAAATAACCTGTATATATGCAACAATATCCCTGGAATTAGCAACACCCATTCAGATATTACAAGACGTATCAAAGTGGCGGCCCGGGGGCCAAATCTGGCCCGCTGCATCATTTTAAGAGGCCCGGGACAGTAAATCATGAGTGCCGACTTTCTGCTTTATGATCAAATTAAAATGAAGAGTATAGATGTATATTAAATTTCCTTAAATATTTATGTAGCTTACCAAACGATTACAAACTTCTGTTTTTCAAATGTATTATTGGTCAATTAATTATCATGAGTTAATTCAAAAGCAGCATTATTTTGAGGGAAATAATCTTTAGTATTGAATTTCAAATGTTCATACAATATTGATGAGCCACATAGATGTAATTTTTAATTTATGCATTTACCTGTACAGGCAGTTGCAGTGTTGCGAGGATATCCTCCACTTTTGATTTAAAAACTTCTGGTCTTAGTCTTCCTCTAGCAATCCCCATTTGGTTGGTGAAAAATACCACCTAGAAAAAGACAATTTGAGATGAAAAAAATAACTCAGTTTTAGATTTGAGTGTCTGGCTTGAATATGTCGAATGGCATGGCAGTATGTCAAGTAAAGGTATCATTTTGCTCTTCTTACCTTGTATCCTTTCTTGATTAAACTGGCCAGCCGAGGTTGAATTTCTGTGTAGAGAATCCTGTAAGAGATTCACAAAAAAACTAAATACCCTCCATTTGAGAATGTTTGTATTTGGGGGCTTCAGGGAAACACATACTTCCAGTCATCCGGTGCAGTGGGAAAAACCTTGCCAGATTTAGTGGTGATGATGCAGCCATCTATGTCAAACCCAGCAATCTGGAAAAGATAGAAAGATATTATAAGACAAGGGTGTCAAACTCGGGTTGGTGCGCGGGCCGCTTTAACGTCAACATGATTTCACGTGGGCTGGACTATTTTAGGTCAAATATTTAGATTTTCTTTTTATAAATGTTTTAAAAGAACTGTATTAAAAGCCCTGAATATTCCGTTATTTTTTATAGATCTAAAACAATGTTTATTTGAGCTTTTTTACAATATATTTTTAGATTTTACAAAATTATTTTTGAACTAAAAACACAAAAAGGGATTAAAAAATGACAATTATTGATTTAAAAGGGGGAAAATCAGGAAATGTAATATATATCTATACTCTTCATTTTAATTTGATCCTAAAACAGAAAGTCGGCACTCATGATTTAATTTTCCGGGCCAATCAAAATGATTTGGCCCCCGGGCCGCCACTTTGACAGTACTATAAGCGATATCCTTTTAATAAGAATCTAACAACAAACGCTGTACATTTAATGTATCACAGTGCTCATTTAGAAGTATTTACACAATAGATTAGAGCTTTTGACAACTACTAGTTCAACCAATGCCCACCTTGTCACTTCCTCTGACGCCTGCTGCCGTATAAAGCATGAGGTTGCCAATCTGCTCCCAAATGCTCTTTACACACGCTGAGGAAGCGGTAAATGCAGGCTGGCTTTGCTTCTTACTGCTTTCATTCAGGGTTTTCTCTGCCAGGTCTTGGAGCTGCTTGAGCTTTTCTTCTGCTCGTTTTTCCTCCTCATCCCCGCTCGCTTCCGCCTTGTTGCAGCCTTCGTCGTCTCTGTGGCGCTTGGCATCATGATGCTCTTCCTTAGGGCTAAGTGGCCTTTTTAACGACTATAGAGTGCCTCAAGTCACAAGTCGGCCTCACTTATTGACACATTGAAATAAGCAATCAATGAATTTACCTTTGTGGGAGAAGGAGCGAAGAAATCTTTAATACTGCGCTTGGGTGGGCTCCACATTGACTGTTTTTCATTGCCATTCTTCCCATTATTTGTTTTGTTGGCATCTTTTATCCCTTTTTGGACCGGACTGGAAGCAGGTTTTGCTGAGCTTGTAGTAAAGTGTACTTTAAATGGGTACAGTTGGTTGACCAGGTAGAGGGTGCCACCATGACTGAGTTTACCGGACTGCCCGCGGACAAGCTTCTCACCTTCCAGGAAACTTGGATTGGGCCCCAACTGTGAAAGAATATGAATACTTGCATTATTCATTGATTATAATAGAAAGTTGTCCAACATGCAGGGAAGATAAAAGCAATATGATCCAATTTATGTTTACCATAATTGTCTAAGCACAATGACAACTGAACTGAAAATAAAAAAAATAAAATGACTATATTGTTCAACAAAAAAATTTAACCGTTTTCAAGAATAACAAATCACCACGTGGGTGCAAAGTAGGGTGGGTACACCATAACTGTTGAGATAACTGTTTATTTTATACCTGAGTAATAACCACATCCTGGTCTGCAAAGCAAGCCACCACCTTCACTGAAACAAACAGAGAAGACTGTCTGTCACAACTCCTAATTCACACACAAACAAAAGCCAAGGATATTTTCCAATGGTATTTATTAGTGCACCTCAAATAGTGGGTCGCAGATACTTGGTAAATGTACCGCAATACTATATCAAATTTCATGGAGAGAATTGCTGTTTGGTTGGACACAGGTCTGAAAATGTATATTATACTTTGAGTATCAAAAAATAAAGAAATAAAAGAATATGAACATGCTAATGCACCTTCCCAAAAATGTGCAATTATGTCATTGAAAAGTTACACTTTATGGAAGTCTACCACAGTTTGTCAACATTTTGCATACACACTGCTATATATTTGTGATCCAAAGGCACAAAACCCTAACCCGATCATATCAGGTCATAATCTGCCCAAATTTATGACATAATGAAAGGGTTAATTTTGCAAAAAAATAAAAATTGATTAAAAATGAAAAAAAACTGGGCTATTTATTTTTAAATTAGTAGTTAATTTTATTTTTTAAAAACTATTATTATATTTTTAAAACAAACTATTAAAACAGAAAATAGCTGAAAAACAATTTTAAAAATAAAAACAAGTCACGTGTGTTTTTTTAATTTAAGAGCTCAAATAGCTTCATGTTTAGATGCCATTGACGGCAGTGGACGTCCAATACATTTTAACAGAGAGGAGCTGAAAGCAATCGAAATACAATCCTATAAAAATCGGTTCAGTCCATGAAAAGACTTTTCTATTCATTCCGTTTTTTAAAAGACCCATTTTAGATTCTAGATTCGAAAAGCAGAATGACAAAAGCACGTCAAAGTGTTGCATTCACCCTGGTGTCTTGAGCATTTCTTGTCGCTAACTCCGGTGTCCGGACCCCGACCCAGCAACATGGCTCGTCCATCCTCCAAAAGGATCTGATCCCCAGTCGAACTAACCAGAACGCACGACATTTCAGAAACTGAATTATTAAGTAAGAAATAAAATCTGAGCAAGTTTTAAATTGAACTATCTACCAGAACACTTATTTATTTGTGTTGTAGTATCGGTCCATCACATTGATACGACCCCACTGAAACATGTCCGGTTTTAAGGTTCCGATGGCGTCAAATTTGTAATCTTGGCACGGGGTTGACGCTAAACTAGTTTGTTAACATTATCTGTATTATCCTTTCTCCGTGACAGTCATTGTAAAAAGATCTATACGCCGTCTTTTTGTGAAATGTCAAGGTGACATGTCTTTGTCCAGGTCGGATGCGCATTTGTTCACAAGGTAAATACGACTGGTTTGATGACTTTCTCTTTAACAAGTAAAACACGACAGGGTGGACAGAAGTCAATTATAGATTAGATTTTAGCCAACTACGTTTATATTGTTATATGTTAATGTGTGCGCTCAACATTAAAATGTAGTTTTTAAATTTCATCTCATTTTCTAAACCGTTTTATAAACACTAGGGTCGCGGGGGGTGCTGGAGCCTATCCCAGAGGTGGGGGACATTCTGAATTGGTGGCCAGCCAACCATGCACAATCACACCCATACCTAGGGGCAATTTAGAATGTGCAACCAGCCTACCATGCATGTTTTGGAATGTGGGAGGAAACCAGAGAATACAGCCTCAGGGAGAACATGCAAACTGCACACAGATGGACGTGACTTGGATTTCAACCCAGAACCCCAGACCTGTGAGGCCAACGTGCTAACCACTCACGTCACCGGCCCTATATAATAGTATGTACCTAAATTCTAAATTCACTTCATCTGAATGTAATGTGGGCGGCCGGGTGGGTTGAATGATTAGCTCGTCCGCCTCACAGCTCTGGGGTCCTGGGATCAAATCCAGGTCGATCCACCTGTGTTGAGTTGCATGTTCTCTCCGGGCCTGTGTTGGTTTTCTCCGGGTACTCCGGTTTTCTTGCACATTCCAAAAAACATGCATGCTAGGCCCTCTAGCACACTCTAATTTGTCTCCGTGTGCTTTTTGGCAATTCAGGGTGTCCCTCGCCTCTGGCCCAAAGTCAGCTGGGATAGACTCCAGCACCCCCCGCGACCCTAGTTAGAATGTATTAATGTAATATGCATTTTTAATGGTCAGAATGTCAGAAATACATTTATTTAACAAGACTGTCATATGATGTTCCAGCCCTGCACAGTGTTTTTTGTGCACATTTGTGGCTAGGTACTGATGAACTTCATTTATTTGCATTAGACTTGCTCCACAATAGTACATTTACGGGACTGGATTAGCAAGTTCTTTTTAGGGCGTATCCCTTGAAGAAGAAGATTGGACTGGAAGAATCCTGATAGGCGTGTTATCATCTGTTTTGTCCAATTCACTGTAGTAATAATTTCTCTGTGGTTCCTGCTCACTGAAGCTCCGCCCCTGTTGTATTTGTATAAAATGCGATGCTACACACCTCCACTCTATTTTTATGGCTTCAGCTGAGAGCTGACAGGTAAGGACAGGTGTCTGTAATAGTACTTTTGCTGTAATTTCTCAATAGGGTATTATCTGAATTGGGCCATAATATCCATAATAATAGGCCATAATATCCTTCTAGCATTTTTGATCACTGTTTTAAAAACTGCTTTTCTTTTCTTTGTGAACTAATTGCAGACATTCCACTTCAAACCATGGCGACAGAACAAAGTCACGACGAGGGCTCTTATTTGTCCTTGATGAAAGGCTTGAAAGAATTGGACTTCCGTGACTCTGCTACCCCAGGCGCTCTGCTACTAACAGGAGAACATGCATTTCCTTTGGTAATGAACAGCCAAGGTCATGTCCTGGCAGCTGCCTCAAAGTATGGCTCTGGAAGAATTGTGGTCTTGGGACATGAAGTGTACTTGACAAAATTTCAGACTTTGGTAGAAAATGCCCTGATATGGCTGAGAGGAGATGGTTCACGCAAGATGTCTGTGGGGATCAACAAAAGCGTTCAAGCAGTTGCTGATAATCTCAACAGATCTACGTTCCAAACTAAAATTGTGGGTGCATTCCAAAAGAATTTGGATCTTGGCGTGTATGTTACAGACACCTACAACCTGAGTACAAGTGAGAAGGACTTGGTGGCATTTGTGAAAAATGGCGGTGGAGTGTTGATTGGGGGTCAAGCATGGAACTGGGCTGCTGAACACCCAAACGAGAACACGCTGCTTCGCTTTGGAGGCAATAAAGTTTCTGCAGTGTCTGGGATATATTTCTCTGAACATCCAGCTGAAGATGAATTGTTGCCAGTCTATCCTCAGATTCCTGCCTCATGGATGCGTGTGGTGTATGTAAATTTAAATTTTCTTTAATCTAAAAATTAGAATAATAATCCTATTATGTCTTATCTCATTTTCTGAACCGCTTTACCCAGAGAAAACCTACGCAGGGTCAGGGAGAACATGCAAACTCCACACAGGTGGACCGACCTGGATGATTAACTAGTAGTGATCCATATATAAAACACATTGGAATGTAAAGGCGTACTGACAGCTTTTGAGACAATTCAAGTGTTTAAGTTGCGCCTTATAGTGCAGAAATTACGGTAGTTCTGCTGTGTTTATATGGACTAAATACTATGGATTGAAGTATTTCTTTGTTTTAATGGCCTTCTGACTGGTTAATTTTTTTCATCCTAAAATACAGACTGGGAAAAGAGTTTGAGGTCGATCTGCAGTTCTTACTTCAAGGGGTATCTGAGTTTGATATAACGGGTGATGCACTCGCTTCTGAGATTATGGTCCATGGACGACTCGCCTTCCCCATTGGAATGACCGAAGACAAACGGCCATTTCTAGCAGCTGCCTGTTATGGGCTCGGACGTGTTGTTGTTGTTAGTCATGAAGGATTCCTTGCAGACCAGGTAATGTTAATATTTAACATTGTCAGTCCTGTCTATTATTTTGAGGTATTTCTATATATGCTGATTTGAGAATGTTGTGATAACACACTTTTGTGGTTTGTCACAGAGACTGTCCACATTTTGGAGCAATGCTATCCAGTGGTTGGATGACGGACGGCGAGGCACTGTTGGCGTTCTGCAACATAACGCCCTCGACATCCTGAAAAAATCTGGGTTAAAATGTGTTAAGAGTGATTTCAGGAAAGACCTGAGTGTGTTTGTGTGTTCCGCTTACAGCGACAAAAACATGCAGGAGATTCAAAATTTTGTGGTGGAGGGAGGAGGCCTGTTGATTGGTGGCCATGCTTGGTGGTGGGCACAGACACACAAAGGCCAAAATCCATTGACAGACTTCCCAGGTATTACCTAAACCACAAGAGATATTTGGAGTTGCCTATCTTTTGGAAAATCCTAATTGACACTTATAATTGCAGGGAACAAGATCCTAAACAAAATGGGTTTGAGTATTTTACGTGAAACAATCGGGGCAGGTCGCTTTAAAGCCCCCGTGCCGAACCAAATTGGCCGAGAGAAGTACAATTTCCACCACCTTCTACAACGCTTTTCTGATCACGTAACTGAAGGAGGAGATCTTACTAAGCACGAGGAGCAATGCCTTAAAAAGCTTGGAAAGGACTGTGCAGCCTTTTTAAAAATGGACGCTCATGACCGCTGTTCATACGCTCAAGTTTTGTCCACGCTTACGCACGTTCTGAAAACATCAGGCATTCCTCAGGTTGGTTGATATCATAAAGACTAAGATCTAAGACTTTAATTGTGCATGATTGATATATAATCTCATACTGTACAAGAATGTAGCTTGTTTTTGCGACATTTTTAGCTATCACCCTGATGTTGTGTTTTTTAAGGTGTGTGATACATGCCCAGTAAAAAGTCCCAAAGACCATCTTCTACTCAACCTGGGCTCCGAGGTGTATAAGGTTTGCCCCGATCCTGATCAGCTGCTGCCTTACCTCATCAAGCAAAACCCTGTGTTTCCGGTTGTCTATAATCACAGGATTCCATTGAACATAACCACAGCAGGTAAGGCCATTTTGTTTGATAATCTGAGCTTTCACCTATATAAAATGCTATAATGTATCAAAATGATTGTGTGTTTGTGTCAGATAATGAAGAGTGGGTCAGTACTGGTCTCTACCTCTCTAATGGTATGAGGACCTACATAGCAATGCCGGCACAGATTGTCAACAAGGGATGGAAGGTATGGCTCACAAACATACAAATCTAAAGGAATATTATGATTTATTGTAATATTCTTCATGATGCATTCTACCAAACAAAAAAAGGTGAAAGGACAGTTTTATTTTCCCAACATTTTGAGAAATGCTTTGGAGAAACTGGAAATAAATTCTAGAAATATATATATATGTATCTAATAGCCAAAATGATAAGACATTTCCATTGACATGTTACATGTCATTTTAATTGACTTGTATTCTTGTCCCAGATTGTAGAGTACATATTCAACAACAACTTGTATTGGTTGTGACCACTGGGCAGCGCTGTTCTATTATGTAGCGTTTTTTATAGTCATACCTGGACAATATGTGTGTGGGGTTTACAAGAGGGGTAAATGAGGTTAAAGCATATTCATCTGGCTGCATAAGGTGGCTGGGCTTGTTTGCTGCATTGCAGCCAAGAGTGGCATCTTGTCTATTGTGTTTTTTGTTGCCATATGCAGGTGGAACAAACATTGCAGTTGTTCTTTTTTTACGCTCTCATGAGGGCACTAAAGTACTGTACCATTATTTGGTAAAATCGACTCTAATCCATACAAATTAGTGTTTTATGCAACCAAGAAATCAGTTTTATGTTGTGTAAAACATTATTTTACTATTATTTATGTTTAACAGGTGAAATCTGTTGAGAAATTAATTGCTGATTGGAAATACCCTCCTGTAAATTGCATGTGTCATGATATGAGCTATGAATACTCAGCATGACTAAGTGAAATTTAATGTAATCACCATTTACCATGGTTATTTTTGGAAATTGAGGCTTGTAAGTCCTTCAGCATGGCAAGCGGGTATTAGCATGTAAAATTTCAGACTAATTTGTATGCGTTCTGGGACTTTGTTGGACTCATCATGCCTGGGTTATCATAGTATTTATTTCTCATTGTAGTACTTTGAGATTAAGATAATGTATTGGCCTTCTTCAATCTTTTCCTCCAAAAGTGTGAAGCCTTTTACACTCTTTAAAATGTTGGAGAAAATAGAAAAAAGTGCGACTTATAGTTCAGAAAATATGCATTACGCTATAAGATATTTGCACATTTAGCCCTGTGCTTTTGTAGAATTTTCTTTCCAGGAATACTTGTGTATAATGTCTTCTGGGACTAAAGCTCACCTTTTATTTGTTAAAGTAATACAGAAAATGTAAGGATAGGTTACAAAGAATTTCCGTCTGCAAATATTTCCTGGAAAATAATGTTTTTTCTTCTGCCACAGGTCCAAATAGGTTGCCAAACTGACTATCTTAAGGCTGATGAATTGAAGAGAGCTTCTAGTGTTCATGAACAATTTCCCATTGATAGTGAGATGATGCAAGTGTGGAACTTGTGGGGAGGTCTCATCTACTTGGTGGCCCCGCCTAAAACTCATGTCGGCGGGTTAGAGGTCATAGTTCAGGTAGCTGTACCAGCACCTTATTATAAATCTGGTGAGTATGTAATTGGTCATTATCTGCTTTTTACTTGACCACTTGTCTTATATTTGTAAAAAAACATACTGTTGATCTTACTGCTCTTTACCAGGAGTGACAAAAATGGCTGATTGGCTTGTGCTGCGAACAGCTCCTTCCCCTTGGGCTGAGTTGGAATTTGAAAATATCGTACTCACTGTACCGTCAGAAGTCGTCCGGGAACTGGATAGACCAGATACGCTGGCAACACTCTGGGACGCCATGATGAAAGGCATTGCGGATCTGGCTGCTAAACCGCACAAATTTCCTCGTAAAGAACGCTTTGTAGCAGATGTGCAGATTTCGAATGGTAAGTATGCAGTGTTGGAGAGAGGCTAAATTCCTGTACTAACTACTTTAAAGTTCAAGTGTTTAAATGAGCTATCTAAAGTTCATAACTGAAATTTTAGAAATAAGTTTGACATTCTAAACTAAACTAACTTTTGGCGAATAGATCTGACGGATTGACTTTTGCTTAATGACTAAATACAATACACTCAGTTGACATTTTCTCAAATTTGAAGACTACAGTAATACCTTTTGATTTGAGATACGAGTAATTTGACATACAAGCTCGATCTCCCTGAATGGATTCTGCTCGTATCTCAAGGCACTAATGTATTACCTTTCATCTGTTTACTTAAAACATTTACAACACAGTGTATGAACTGGTTCTCATTCATCAGAACAAAACCCTCATGTTTACCTGCATAATTGAACTTGAACACTGCTGATGTTACAACATGCATAATTATGGTTTCGTTTTTTTGTTTTTTTTTATCTTTAGGTTGGATGCACTCGGGATACCCAATCATGATGCACAAGGCCTCGGCCATTGAAGTGGTCAATATCGAGAATATCAAATCTAAAGGCATGTGGGGCCCAATCCATGAGCTGGGACACAACCAGCAACGAGCATGCTGGGAATTCCCTTCGCATACCACAGAGTGTACATGCAACCTTTGGTCAGTGTATATCCATGAGGAGGTATTAGGAATCAACAGGGGAAAGGTGAGCACTTTATTTTTTTGACTGAACCATACCATACCATTGAATTGTTTGTATGTCTTCACATAACTGGTTCTTCAATACAGGCGCATACAGCTGTTAGTTCAGAAAAACGAAAGAGTCGAATAGAGGAATTTGTAAAAGGAGGCAGGCCACTCAGCAAGTGGGAGGTTTTTGTGGCTCTTGAAACATACCTACAGGTGAGTGAGCATAAAGAAACAGGGTGATACAGGACTATGTTAACTCTCATCCCATCACAAATATAAAGGCGAACAGTTTATGACTGCAGATCTTTACCACATGTGTTCTCTTTCTGAACTAATCAAAACATGTTATTTATGTTTCACATAGCTCCAGGAAAGATTTGGGTGGGATGCCTTCAAAAGGGTTTTTGCGGCCTACCATCATATAAGCAATTATCCAAAGGACAACAATGGAAAAATGAATCTGTACGCAGAGACCTTCTCCAAAATTGTTGGAATGAACTTGTGTGGATTCTTTAAGTCCTGGAGCTGGCCCATTGATAAGACTACTGAGGATAAACTGGCTAACTTTCCTACCTGGGTGGACCATCCAATGGTACGGTTTGGTTGAAGGTTTTATTGCTATGATTGAAATGCAGAGAGCAACATGGTCACAATTGTTGAGATCTCTGTTCTTTTCCCATCATTAAAGTCAATCGTTTTTGTTTTTTGTCATGTTTGTTGTTGTTTCACTACTTTAAAGTAAGCATGGAAAATATATTGTTTTAAAATATTAAAACACTAATATTTCTACAAAAAGAAGTATGCTATCAAATATATATTTGTATACAAATTAAATGCTTTTTTTTCTTGTAAACAGATCCAATAAACATTCAGGTAACTGACAAACATTTGATTCTTCATTTTTTTAAGTAAATCAGGTTTGATGGACTCTTATGAAACAGGGTAAGGGGAATTGAAGATGGTTGTATAATACAAGAAAGGTCAAATAATTTGGAATTTAGCATTTAACATTGTGATTTATTGATGCCTCCCGGAACACAATAAATTAAAGGATATGACTCCTCATTTTAGGCTCAGGTGACAAAATCATTTGCTGGAGTCAAATACAACCTCAACAGCTTTTTTAAAAATACTATAACGATACAAGTTGAGCAATTTAAGTGCCCAAGAAGAATGTGTTTTCAAAGTACCGCATAGGTGTGGTGCATACACAAAGCAATGTGAAAAACAAGCACAGCTGCTGAAATTTCAATAAACTCTGGAGCAGTGCAGAAACATTTTCCAAATATAGCGTTGAGTCTCAGTAATTAAACAATTAATGACAAAATACTGTGTTTAGTTGAATATATAATGAAGGGGAGGCAAACACAGCTCTCGAGCTGCATGCGGCTGCCAGCCAAAATGAATGCAGCTCTTTGTTTATCTATATATGTATATATAGATATATATATATATGTATATATATCTATATATACATACATACATATAAAAAGAAATCAATGACAATTTTTTATTTAAATATTATTTATTTAGTTTTGTAAGGGGAAGAAAGTGTTATGGTGAATAATATGGATTTAACTGGATTTAGTATGTGTGTGTGTGTGTGTGTGTGTGTGTGTGTGTGTGTGTGTGTGTGTGTGTGTGTGTGTGTGTGTGTGTGTGTGTGTGTGTGTGTGTGTGTGTGTGTGTGTGTGTGTGTGTGTGTGTGTGTGTGTGTGTGTGTGTGTGTGTGTGTGTGTGTGTGTGTGTGTGTGTGTGTGTTTTGGCAGGTCAGTGGGTGGTATGGTTCTTCAATTCTCAACATTTAAAATGATTGCTCTTTATGTCTAATTTGTTCTACACCCTGATCTGATGGATACAGGATGAGTCAGAACATTACAGCATAACTGGAAAACGATATTTCTGGAGCAATGTTGTTAGGGAAAAACGAATATTAAACGCTTGGAATAAAGGAATATGGTAGACATCTACCGTTACTGTATTCTCATGATCCCCCATCGACGTTCTAACACAAAACGCTAAAGAGCGCACGTACATAAACGTCACATAGCGCACATACAATTTCACGGGTGTGAGCGTTGACTTCTTTCGGCACTTGAGTTCAAATCGAAAGAAACGAAGCTTGCGAACACCAGGCGACGTCATAAACGAATGCAGGATTATTTAGCGTCCACAGATGCTCCCACAATTCGATCAGAAGTCATGTATACATTCTCCCGTTTGAAACGTATACATTTAGCCGTCTTGAAGGATGAGGGATCTAATCTACTAAAGACGGCTTTCTGTTCAAAAGGGACCATTTCATTAGAAAAGGCATTTTTTTGCATGACGTCGCTGGTTGATTAAAGCATTATCAGTTGCAGAAAGTTAGGTGTCTGTCATGAAGTCCTCAGAAGACTTGCCCACTCCTAAAAACAAAAGGGGCGTTTGGAAAACCTCTTCATGGACCAGCTCGGAGTCTTCAGCCGCATCTGTTTCTTCAAGTAAGCGCACCTATTGCGTCAAAAGTGTCCATAAGAATACAAAAAAAATCTATCAATATGAACCTTTATTGTTATCCCTTATACCCCTTTCAGGGACAGTGGAGAGCTATTCTGAAGTTGACTATTTTTGGTCTTCAAAATGAAAAACTGAGATATAAAGAGTTTATTTCTGTTTATATCATTAATATTCTTTTTATGGGCGGCCCGGTGGTGTGAGTGGTTAGCGCGTCGGCCTCACAGCACTGGATTCCTGGGTTCAAATCCAGGTTGGTCTTCCCATGAGGAGGAGTTTGCATGTTTTCCCCGGGCATGTGTGGGTTTTCTCCGGGTACTCCGGTTTCCTCCCACTTTCCAAAAAAAAAAACATACATGATAGGACGATTGGGCACTCTAAATTGTCCCTAGGTATGATTGTGAGCATGACTGTCCATCCGTCTGTCTACCTGTGCCCTGCAATTGGCTGGCCATTGATTCATTCATTAGCAAAAATAACAAAAATATACCTGTTACAACCCCAAAAACAGTTCTCTTTAAAAAAAAAAAAGGATTTAAAGCTTTGTTTTTTTTGCATTTTATGAACTGCTTCATCCTTACAGATTTTTTTCTGTCATTCCCAGAGCCATCCGGGCACTAAACTTGCATTAACATGACACAATCTCGTCTATGCAATAACTTTGCGGTGTGCAACACCATGTGCAATATCTTAGATTGTGCAATATTTTAGAATTACCTTTCCCGGATGTGACTTTTTAAATTACTTACTCAATGGTCACTTGCTCCACCCCTGAACAGATCCAAAAGCATGCTCCTCACAAATAATTGGTGTCTTTAGTCATCTTGCCTTCTTATTAACAATAGCCTCCTATTTATTCTTTTCAGTGAAGATGACAAGACTTGAAGTCAAGACCGGGAAGATTTTGTACAGCAAATCCAATGCTTACTCTGTCCTGGATTTTATCGGTGAAGGCTGTTATGGGAAAGTGGCAGTCTGCAAAAATCTGGAGACGTCAGAGATTGTGGCAATTAAGATCTTAAAGAATGACCCTTGTGTCAAACAGGACACTGAAAAGGAGCTGTCCATGCTGAAGCTGGTCAGCGTTTTGGACGCAGATAGCACCAACGTTGTCAAGTTCTTTGAACAGTTTGATCATGAGGGAAACATATGTTTGGTGTTCGAGGTATTGGACTGCGATCTCATCTATTTACTTGAAGAGCGACAACGTCAGCCATTGTCTCTGGAAGAAATCCGTGTCATCGCCTGTCAGCTACTATCGGCCTTAGTCACCCTAAAGAGACTTGGAATCTTGCACACTGACATCAAACCTGACAACATAATGATTGTTAATAGGTATGAACAGCCTTTAAAGGTGAAACTGATTGATTTTGGCAATGCCATTCCAGTGTCTAAAATTAAGCAAGGGTTAGAAATTCAACCAGTAGGATATCGAGCTCCAGAGATTACTCTCGGCCTCCCTTACAATGAGAAAATCGATGTCTGGAGCGTTGGTTGCATCATGGCCTTCCTCTTCCTGGCCGGAAACCTCTTTGCTGTCAACTGTGAATATCAAATGATGAAGCATATCATCTGTGTCCTGGGCCAGCCAGACGACCACCTGCTTCACACTGGAAAGTACACTCAAAACTATTTTACTGAAGATGCAGAGGTTGGAGTTTCTCGATATAGACTCATGACACCAGAGGAGTATGAAGCGGAAAACAATGTGAAACCTAAATTACAGGACACTTGCAAAGAACTTCCTAAACCCCTGGAAGAAATGATTGATTTGCTACCCGAGGGACAGATTGAAAACGATGAGTTGGAGACCAGGAAGACTTTCTTGGACTTGCTCAAACAGATGTTGCATCTTGATGGGCATCAGAGAATTTCTGCCTCACAAGCACTGCACCATCCTTTCATCACGATGGGAAAATTGTCCGACGGTGTCAGCTTTAGCCATTTTACAGACAAAGAAGTATTGTTCCATCCACAAGAAACCCCTTCCTCAGTTGCAAAGGCAGCTTTTGAGACCAACAAAAGTATGTTGAAGAGGATTCGCAAATTATTACAGCGAATGAACTCTGCATTCTGTCGCCTGACAAAGTTACTGGACTAACAAGCCTTAACGATTAGTAATATTTTTTATTCTTTTGTTAGGGAATTATTTTTGACCTTTGTGATAAAATGTTGGTCGGTGTCAGTTCACACTGTGAGCTATGTCTACCAAACCTTAGTTCTCATGTACTAAGCATGAATCAGAATTGCTTCATTGATATTGCACTAATGCAAAAATGTATCAATACAAGGCAGACATACATATCAACAGATTTTGTTCTTTATTTATTTTTTGTTAGGAGTAACTTGACGCACAGCCACAATGCTGAAATATGCCTTTAGAATTGTATTTCAGTGTATATATCTAAGGGAAGTGGTAAAAACAGATCAATAGTTGCAGCTATTGTGGAAAAGCTCTCCAACTTCTTGATCTGAGAACTGCTGCAAAAAGTTGCCAAATTCATCCAGAGATAATTTCTTAACCAGGTTGTCATTTGTGTTTTTAGCTGTGGCGGCTCCGCTCTGAATGGGCCTGTCATTGTTGTCCACACAGCAGTATGCATTCCACAGGTATTCTGGGATATTGACACGCTTCATATCGTTCTTGATGATCCAGTTGTCCACAGAAGGGACCGCACCAACTAAAACATAGGCCTTGGAACACTTTTCACGGAAAAGGTCAGTCAGCTGAGACTCGTGGATTCTCCATGCATTCTGGTTAAGTTTGGGGTTCTGAGGAACAACGTTGGTAAGGGTAAAAGTGGAGTTGCGTCCAGGAACTGTGAAAGAGTGGGAGAAGGAAAATAAATGAGAGAAATGTAAGCTGAAGAAAACAATTGACCGCATTTTTCAAATATGTTAGCAATTTACTTGGAGTTAACCTATGGTAAATAAAGTTGCTAGGACATTGATTGGCCCAACTGATCAAAGTTGTGTAAGCTATCATATATTTTGGACCTGAATATAGTTTTAGGCCCTACCAGCCTATGACGAAAGGGCGAATTAAGAGTCTGGAAAAGATGGTCGACGTATCTCACAAGAATAGTCTGTGGAAAACTTTATATTTTCTGGATACTTTAATGTACTAAATATATCGTTGATCAAGAAGCCAAGTGTAACAATATTTTCCATCTAAGATGCTAAGAAAATATTTGTTTATGTACATAAATAGTAGAAAAAGCACTACGTTACCGGCATGGTGTCCGTTGGGGTTAAGGTGACCTCTATCAAAGCCAGAGTGTGAGTAGTCCTCGTTGAGAGCCTGTTTCTGTCCCAAGTAGATCCCAGGGTTGTTTTTTCCCAGCCGATAACCATCCATCATTTCTCCTTGCCAGGTCTTATTAACCAGCTAGAAGAACATCAAAATCCCTTTTATTTTACAAAAACTTCCTTCTCCCACCATGTTTTATTGTTGTAATGCCTAATTCCAACGAAGAGGGTGACTAAAAAGCACACAGTAGCTTTAAAAGAGGAATTTCATGGTAAAAACGATGCCCAAATATTAAAAATATAGAATAAAAGCGGCAGTGTTTTATCTGGATTTTTTTCAGCGAGAATTCGTATTTGGGCATTCTCATTCATTTTTGGTGTTGACGTCAGATTAGAGTGATGCAAGTACAAAGTGCCATTTAATAGCCTTTGTGGATCAGTGAATTATTCGCCACAAAATGACAAATTATGTTGTGATTTTCAAAAAAGCATGTATTTAGACGAGTATGGGTGAGAATTGTGCAGCGAAGACGTGGGTTTTTTTTGTGCTGCAATACCATAAATTAGACAGGCATTAGGAGTTGGTAATAGGTATGTTGCTTTCTTGAGTTTCATTGATGAAAAGCAGGTGTAGTCTGGCCCCAGATGGGCTGCTAGGCTTTGACCCTCCTACGTGCTGTCTGCTGAAAATTGTGCTGCCGATGTTCAGTCAGATTTTGCTACCAAACAGACTTTTTTGATGTTTCCACTGCACTCTTATGAAAGAATGCCCCCAATATGAAATATATGACTTTTCCCCTATTCTTGGAGGATATGCAATTTCTTAAATCCCTATCAATTGGTATCCCTTTGGATTGATCAGCATGTCTATATGTCTCACTAACAAGAAAATTGGTGACTCTTGCATTAACAATACATGTTTTCTATAGTGTATGGCTTTCCAGCATGTACTAACCTGAGGCTCAACAAACCACCTTTTCTCCCGGCCACCTCCATTGCTTGGCTCAAACACGTATGCAGAATAAACTGCAATACGATGGTTTGTGTCATACAATGTGGCAAAATGGTACCTGCGAATGTATAGAGATTCCTTATATATTGAGAACACAATTTTTAACAAATGCTGACATACCCACTGTGCCTGTGGCACTGTGTTGAGGAACTTATCTACCACGTGATGTAATTACAATTAAACTTACTTAGGGGTAAAGTACCACAAAATTGTTATTTAAGCTCGCTCATCAACATCTATAACGTTTAACTAATCATATTGTCTGGATACAGCACATGTGTCCTTATAGGGTTTTTTCTTTCAAATGGAAGTAGGAGTACATGTTTTACCGGTTGGCAAATCGCTGACAGAGATGCGTGGTTCCAGGTGTTGACGACCCCCATTTTGGTACTTTGCTTTTATAAAAATACTTTAAGCATTCAGGCACATCCTGTAGATCAACAAGAACATAAATATAACAGTGTTATATTATTCTAAAGAAATGTATGCAAGTCACATACCTCAAATTGTTCCACAATTTCTGCATGTACAAAAAATAGGAGTGACAGAAGGGTGCATAGAGATGCAAAAGTTCCCATTTCAAGTTCTGAGGATTAAGAAAATAAAACAGGAAACATTTAAAACAAGTACTTATTCGCAAATGAGTATTTTTTTTAACTATCCTGTTTGTGTGTGTATTTCCACTCACCACGTGTCACTCAGTTGTGTGGCCTGAGGTGACGGACACCCTTGCATATATATCACTTTGCATTACCTTTGACCTTCTTTGCAAACTTTATCTCAAATCCTGCTAACGTGAGAATTTTGTGTATGTAGACGTGCTGTGTGTGTATATATATATATATATATATATATATATATATATATATATATATATATATATATATATATATATATATATATATATATATATATATATATATATATATATATATATATATATATATATATATATATATATATATATATATATATATATATATATATATATATATAATATTCAGCTTTTAGTGAGTAGATTTATTTCAATTGACCATCAACTAGAGCAGACATGGGAAAACAACGGCCCGTGGGCCACATCCGGGCCCGCTAGGCCCTTTAATCCGGCCCGCCGATGTTGTCCAAATAATGGCTCTGTCCACTCTTATTTGTTATTTGTGTTTTACAGCCCCTCTATCCTTTTTAAAAAAAAAACATTTTAATATTTCATAATACATTCCTTTTTACTTTACTTTGTACTTTATACTTTTTACTTTAATGATGAGTGTTGCCCACCCCTGAACTAGAGTCTAGTTCAATGTACTCTTTTGAGTCTAGTTACTAGACTCATTCACTGTATTGTATTGGATTGGATTATATTCATCATAATGTATTCATTTATTTTTAGTACACAGCACACTGAAAGATAAACTTTTGCTTCCCTTCTGGAATCAATCTAATTCAATATATTCGGTTATTGACAGACAATTGATATAAAAGTACCCACTGAAGGTTGAATAATGTTGATTTAGAATGAAACCAAAGGGAGTCATGGAGGCAAGACAAAACAAACATGGAACATAGGGAATTGATAAAGTCAACTGGGCTTTATTTAATCAGCTTTGTATTTTCCCATTGCTCTGCTCTGTATTCATTTTGCACATTAAATACCCAACAACAAATTTGACTGAGACACTAGATGAGGGGACAATAAGTTGTTACTGTCTTTGCGTTATGTAATACCTTCACATTACTTTCCATTTAAGGTGCAGAATTATTCAAATGCTTAATGATCCATATAGTTTTTCATTGCTACTTTTATCCACGTATAAATATGACAAAAAAGGAAGGACCGACTGAATAATGAAATGTAAATCAATGGCAATTAGTTTGAATGATAAAACTTTAGAAAGAACCAAGATTAGGGGGAAAAATCAGTTCAATCTTTAGTAACAACATTAACCTCAGACAGAAAAATGAAAAAAACGTGGGGATGTTGCTTAGGTCTACCTCTAGGTTGCAGTGTTGATTTGTGTGTGTGTATGTGTGTGTGTGTTGTTGTTTTTTCTATTTCACCAGCTTAGTCTTTTTCCATTTTAAATTGTGACTGCAGATCATTCAAGTGCTCGTCAACCAAAAAAAATGTACCCCACAAATTCATGATCCAGTCTGTTGAGCTGTGTTATTAAAACTAATGACTAAGCTTGTCTCAGTTCAAGGTTTCAAATTGTCGGAACAAAAAAAATAACCATTGGAAAAAGAATAACGCTTGAGCCAAAAAAAGTGCAATCCATCAAACCACGGCAAATCAAAACAAAGCAAAGCATTGAGTGTTCAATTTGATTTGATTGATTTCAGTTGAGAAAAAAAGCTTGAAATTCAGTCAGTGATTTGCTGACTAAAGACATTATGGATGAATCTGCACAATTTAATGTGTTTCATTACAAAATATCACATTTAAGATAACAACAATCAGTTTTATTCTGTCTTAAAAATAATTTTTAAACATGAAGTAACTATTTTCATCTTATAGAAGTGGAATAGATTGAAAACTCATTTTTTGTCATCTTATTAACTGCAGGTATGACAGAAACCTAGAAAATGAATGAATAATATACATATAAATCAATTATAACAATAGTGATACGACTATAATTCTATTAATAGCTCTCGAACAATTCTCAGGACTTTTCTATTAAAACTACAGTAGGCTATATTTTTTTGCGTAAAAATGTTACAGGAGATGTTCTTACTATTTTACCACTCCTTTAATAATAAACATCTCCCTATTTTTACATCTCCAGATGAAAGAGAACTTTTTAATTCCAGTCATGGTTTGGAATTTCTTTTGCTGCACCTTAAAATAATCACACAATTACTTTTTCCATCTCCACCAGGCAAAAGACAGAATGTGAATTCCCAAACTGATGAAAACCCCCCACCCTACCGTACCCTACCCCAGCACAAACACACACCTACACACAAAGACACAATCACCACCTCCACCACCAATCTACAAACACACATTAAAAAAACTCCACCTCTTCTCCATCCCCTCCTCCTTGCATTTCTCTCATTGTCCAGCCTCATTCATTTTTCATTTTTGAGTCATTTCATTTCAGATGCATTAATTTCCACCATATTTATGTATGAGTCTTCCTGACTCTTTATCCTGCAGCACCCCTCCCCATTTTTTAAACATTCCCATCTTTCTTCCTCTCTCTCTCTTTCTTTCTCCATCCTCACCTCTTTCCATGGCTGCATCCTCACCTTCCCCTATTAGCACCCCCTGCCCCAGTCCATCCCATTACAGTAATCCATCACTCCTCCATCAGCTACCATGCAAACAGACCTTCCGGTTACCATAGAAACCATCTCCCAGGCTCGTGCCGCATTGGCTCTTTCTGATTGGTTGGCAAAGGATTGGCAGTCTCAGTCTGTCTGGGAGATGTGGTAATTGGCTGGTAAGTCACACACAGACACACACACACACACACACGACACACACATCCTCACAAATATTTTCATAGTTATCAAAGGGAAACTGAGGTCAGCATGATGGAGCTGATGGTGGCTCCAGGCTGTGTGTGTGTGTGTGTGTGTGTCTCAGTGTGTGTGTGTGTGTGTGTGTGTGTGTGTGTGTGTGTGTGTGTTAAGGCATGTGAGGGTGCTGAATCCAATCTGGTATGGGGTTTTCTAAGGTTTTAGAAATGGTTGGAAGGCAGGGGAGCGCTTGGGGTTAGAAGGTTTTGGATAGGTTGGAGGCCTTACAAATATTAAATGGAGGACTAATTTAAACATGTTTACAAAGCCTATATCATATGAAAAAAACCTTTACTCTCCTGCAAGGATGCAGTTTGGCATGTGAATTGTGGATGGAGACAGACAAGGGAAAAGGGAATGGTTGATCAGCTCAACTGCACCCTGCTGCTGTTGCTCAGTCGGGTCTGGCCAACACAGGCACTGTGATGAATGTCTCGTCTGCAGGAGTACATCACAAAGAGCAAAAAGTGGACCTGCACTGAATAGTAAAGCGTGTTCGCTTCTGCAGTGGTTTAAAAAAAAGAAGGCAGTTGCAGACCATGCTTTTGCCCTTTTTTAGAAATTCAAGTCACGAGTCAAGGCACTAAAACCTTGGTAAAGATTTTTTTTAGAACTGTTTTGGAAGAATCTGATGCTTATTTTGATACTTTCAACGAATCTTCGAAAGAGGTGGTGTTTCATTGTCTATTTTCATCACTTCGTGCTATCATTATTGATCCAATGTGTACTCTGGATTGATCCGATAAATCATAGAAGTAATGTAGATCTACCAAATAGTAGAACTTATTTATAATTCATTCATCTAGGAAATCATTGGTATTTTATTTGGTGGAAAGATTGTCTTCCTGGTGGCCCGGCGGATGAGTGGTTTGCGCAGACATGGGCAAACTACGGCCCGCGGGCCACATCTGGCCCGCTAGGCCTTTTAATCCGGCCTCCCGACGTTGTCCAAATACTGTTTTTTTTTCTTTTTCTTCCAAGATGGCGCCGTCACGCGGAAGCCAGTGGCAGTAGCTCTGTCCACTCTTATTTGTTTTTCGTGTTTTACAGCCCCTCTTTTTTTAAATTACATTTTAATATTTTTTAATACATTCTTTTTTACTTGACTTTGTAATTTAAACTTTAATGATGAGTGATGAGTATGTTAATACTTTAGTCCTTTTTTTCTGTTTATGTTTCATATGTACTGTTAACGGATGCAGTTTTTTATATGTATCATATCTGTCAAATTTTTAAAGTAAATGTGGCCCCTAGGCCGAAAAGTTTGCCCACCCATGGGTTAGCGTATCGGCCTCACAGTGGGAGACCTGGGCTCAAATCCAGGTTGGTCCACCTGTGTGGCGTTTGTATGTTCTACCCGGGCCTGTGTGGGTTTTCTCTGTGTACTCTGGTTTCTTCCCACATTCCAAAAACATACACGATAGGCTGATTGGACACTGTAAATTGCCCCCAGGTATGAGTGTGAATCAATTTTTTGTCTCAATGTGCCTTGCAATTGGCTAGCCACCAATTAAGGGTGTCCTCTGTCTCTGGCCCAAAGTCAGCTGGGATAGGCTCCAGCACCCCCCGCGACTCTAGGGAGGATGAAGTGGTTCAGAAAATGAGATGAGATTGTCTTCTTTACCCCTTACTTTGACACTGCGTTGAAAAATATGTTGAAAGGAGCATTTGACCACAAAAATCAACTGGCATTTATATATGTTTTGAGTCCAAGCACACAAAAAAACGGCTGTAAATGGACAACACAAACACATTAATGTCATTCTCATCATTTTAATGGAAAAAACTGAGTCAAGGGAAGAAAAATGTAGACTTGAATTTACAGACAATTTGCA
This sequence comes from Stigmatopora nigra, assembly GCF_051989575.1. Lineage (NCBI taxonomy): Eukaryota > Metazoa > Chordata > Actinopteri > Syngnathiformes > Syngnathidae > Stigmatopora > Stigmatopora nigra. Next base: position 10,359,393 of record NC_135515.1, read on the forward strand.
GTAATGTCAGCATGAGACTAAAAAGTGTCCAAGATTTCATCTTCTTCTTATGGTAGAAAATACAAATCAAAACATTTTATTCAGAGTAATTTTCAGAAGACAATCCGATTGGAAGGAGAGAAAAAAAGATACAAAAATAATAAATGCACACACACACACGTAGTACTTACAAATCTTACAATTATCTTTTTGGTTGGGAAATGAAAAAAGTGCCAGCAACATTACAGAATGAGAATTTACAAGAGAAGCCAAGATTCACTTCACAAACAACTTGATGCCCATTTTACAAAGTGGCTGCCGTATTCTTCTCACAAAGTACAATCAAAAGGACTCCACCATTAAGTGCCAGGAAATCTTTTCATTTTAAAGGCTTTTTAGTTATTATCATCCACCATTAAATGTAAACATTCCAACTCACATCAATCAAACTATCATAAGATATTTTGACTCAAATTAAGATTTCATATGAGATGACTAATTTGTAGCATTAGCTTTAGGCCTCCATGTTGACCTTTTCTCAAAAAACTTGGAGTGATTTTGAACAAAAGTACCATAAGTATGATTCAAATGTTGAAATAAATACATACATGAATAAATAAATATAAATGTTTTGTGCAAATGTGTCCAATTTGCTGAAACGTGAATTCAAAACTGCTTTCATGACAACATGAAATTTTCAACACAGCTTGACGGCCATGTTTATTAATTTCATTTAAAAGAAATCTAGCTATTTGTTGAGTGTTTGACAATAGAAATGCTTTAACAAAATACATGGCATTAATTCTGGTTAACTTTAGACTAGAAATACTCTTTCATTCTTGTTGATGTACACTAAAAGAGCAAAATTATGGGAAATATAAAAATGAAATAAGGCAGCAGTGCAGCAAATTACAACATGGTTTTAGGTTTTTTTTGCCTCTGCTCATTGCATATGAAAAAAATTAAACACAGTGGTTCTGAAAATATAAAAATAAATTTAAATGATAAAAATAGAAATGAGTGCCAACAGTGGTACCCGGATTCTCTTTAGGGTGACATGAACAATTGACTGAATTACTAAATATTCAAAAGACTTTCTTGTTTTAGTAGTACAATTAACTTGTATTCAACTTTAACTACAAAAGCGGCATCTTTTCAAATATTTAGGAACACAAGTTTTTAAGGTAAGGATACTTTTTGAATTAATTGTTTGAGTACACTACTATTTCCCACTGGAATCCAAGTGCATTATTATTATTTTCTTTTTATTTTACACTACTTCTAATGTTGTCCATAGTGATAGTAATCAGAAAGTCAAAGTCGCTTTGAGGTCGGTCGTCCTCGATATAAAAGGTTTGAGAACCACAGATTTCGATTAAAAGTCAAAACAAGCTCAAACCCAATGAAGGTCCAGATGTACAATTACATTTTCACCATTTGGGCTTTATGGCATAAATGGTAACTACAGCCCCCAGTGTGATAATAGCACTGACAGTTGGTTCTTCACCGATCATAAACCCGAAACACACAAAAAACAAAACAAATAATGAACATACATGCAAACACAGCACTAAGATGGCTTTCATCACTAATTGTTTTGTTGTTCCTTTTGTTTGACTTTTGGCTGAAGACTGAGGACAATATTACTGGAAAGATATCTTATGACTTTTGCACAATACTATACAATGGAAATCATGTTGTCATTCTTTAAAAGACATGTTACATCACAAAGCTTTAAGCTAAAAAATAATTGGATCAATGCATTCGCTGGTTAAAATCCTCCGCTTAAATGGAATTGCTCATTGCATTGGCTCAGTATTGATTTTTTTTTTAAATCAATAGAAGATTCCGCAAAATATATGCAAGTTTTCCTTAATGAAATATTGTATCGTTTCAGGTGGAGTGACACTTATGTACATGCTGGTTTTCCTGGTTCATTGTGCAGGGGAAAAAAATGAGACTTAACTGTCTACTGACATTAAGCGTCAATGAAACTTTGATTATCACACCCCTAATGTGGTGCACTGTATGCTATTCTCCTATATAAATGGATATTTTTTTTCTGCACTGTTTAGCCTCACTAGAATCACAGTGGAGACCCCTCAGGTCAATGACCCCAGACTGGTCGCAGGCCAATCAAAGGGCATCTGTTGTTGCAAATATAAAAAAAAATGATGAAATGACATTATTTATCGCAGAGTAGAATGAATAACAAAGACAAAATATCATAATGAAGGATCTCCTTCACATTTGAGCCCCTGAATATTGAGTATTTTATGATAAGAAAAGAAAAGAGGTAGAGAAGTGAGATGACATCAGAAAAAAAACATGTCTCAATTGACAATTTATGTAATGGAATGGCAATGTGTGTCACAGTGAGAACTCCAAGATTCAGTTATTTGAATTTGGTTTTGCACAAAAGGAGTACTTGTGCATTAAGTAATGACATTTAAAAAAAAAAAAGATTTTGTCTCACGTGCATCACCGCTGGAATCCATATACAGAAGAAAAAAAAAGTGTTTTTCCGAACATTCAAATTACCGGTGCATCCATCTTATTCAAATGTCAATGTTTGACTTAAGCTCCCATTAAGTGTGGAGCCAGCTACAACTACTGCAGTGCTCAGACTCTCACACGCATCCACCATTAGAAAGACCCCAAATTTGGCCCAAACTGCTCATCACAAATACATTATTGCGATTTAAGTGTGCTTCCTCTTTGAGTTCAATTAAATACATTTATGAAACAATCAAAATAACCACATGCAAATGAAAAATAGCGCTAATAGAAATGAATCCTGAAAAAAAAAGGCCAGACAAACTGTAATCCACACAAAACTCCTACATTCTCAACACACTGACAATACACAAGCACGTAGTGAGTGATGTGTTGGCTTCACAGTCACTGTCTCACAGAAGTGGACATATTTTTTGGAGAGCTCCTAATCCTAAACTGTCATCCCAAATCACAGTATCCATAGACAGCTCATTTGAGAAGATCCACTTCACAGGTTGATATTTACTGGACACTATGAGCCTTCATAATCCATCATGAAATCAGTAAGTGGTTCAAGCAAGCTCCACACTTACATAGATATTAAATTGTCTTCATGAGTCCCGAAATTTGTACAACTGGAAACTGCTCGGCCCAGGAAGATTCCACTGAAGTTCATTGCGTAAGCCTTGAAAAATCATTTTTCACAGTTTTTATAAGTAAAAGATACTGTGTTGTCATTTTCTAAGTCATGTCCTCTTCTTTGCACCTCTTTGTCTTGTTAAATCTTGCTCACTACTTCAATGAGTTGCAGCCAAAGATCATTAGGGCTCTTTTGAGGGCCCTTAAGGGGGTGCCGGTGGAGTAGTATTCCTCCAATGTGTCGTTGGCAGCCTGGAGTGTGTGTGTCTTGTGAGCAAACCTAATCCAGGCTGATGAATTCTTCTGCCCCAGAGGATAAAAGTATATTTTTGTTTGTGTCGTTTTGAGTTAGGGTGCTTGTATAGCATTGTAAGTGACAAATGGATGTCAAAAGTTACTGGTTTGCTCTCAATTAGATGTTCAGATGAAGTTGCCGGATCCTGGGCTGAGTCAGAGGTCCCATGTTCGGAAAGCGAAGGCGACCCGAAATATTTGGGACAGGACGAAAAGCCGAGAGAATGAGGCATTCAAAGCTCTCCAGATTAATTGAGGGTGATGTAGGCTGAGGCCTTCTCCTTCAGGTGTCTCAAACACAAATGACAGCTCCAGCTTCCTGAAACAGCCAAAACACACACACACACAAATGGTGACTTCAATCATGGCTATTGTAAATCCTTTTGAATTAATCCCTCATTTCAGCGTGTTAAGTAATGCTGTAAATGAAAGCTGGATGTCAGAATGTTACATTTTGGCTTGTGCTTAGTGGGTGGGAGAGATTTGAGAAGTAGGTTAGTATGGGTTTGGGATTTGTGACATTAATTAAGAATCAACAGTGCAGTGCAGCATATGTAACAATACATGTGATGCCTTTAGAGTTAAGAAAATGACTGGTAAATTCCACGCTTGTGTTATATGTGTAAACTAAAAGACATGAGACCAGAACATGGCTGAAAATGTGGCACTTCACTGACACCACTTATAAAGGCCCAAGGAACCTCTTTGCCATGGAAACAGAGCATGTAGTATGTTTCTGACTTATTTCCATGACAACAACTTTCAAAAGCTTCCGATTATGCTGGTGAATTTACACTAAAATCTGACTAAATAAAATGTGTGCAGTTTGTATTTTCTCCCTGTGCCTCTGATGAATGTTTGATTGTTCCCTTGTGTTCTGCGACTGACTGGCCACCAATTCAGAGTGTCCCAAAGATGGCTGGGATAGGCTCCATCCCCCCCCCTCCAGCCTTGTGAGGATAAGCGTTACGAAAAATGAAAGAATTAAAGTTCAAATATGCATGGAGATACTTCTTCATTACACTCAAACACAACAACAGAAAATATAAAACCTATCTGCAGAAATGTATACGCTGTCAGAAAGCCAATAGCAGGCAATACATGACTTTCCGCAAATTAACATTTACTATTTGTTAGTTTTTTTCTTGTTTTGCAGTACGAAAACAACCATTTCTGGATTACTAACTTCCTTGTGATAATGACCCTCATAATGTACAGTATCTCAGAAACACCATGTGCAATGATTCTTCTTAAGATTTTCCCTTCAAAGTAACATATTTGTACTCCCAATGAAAACCAAGAATATGGAGGTGAAATTTGTGAATCGGGGCGGCTTATATGTGAGAAATTGTAAAATTCAACAATTTTAAGGCAATTTTAAAGGTAAGGCTTATACGCTAGGCGACTTGTATGCAAGAAAATATGGTAAACATTCTTGTGGGTTCTGTTTTTGTGTCAGGATTAGAGCTAACATTTTTTAAACATTGTAGTCAATTGATGAACAATTGCTGGGTCGAATTTTTAGTGTCACTTCAAACTAGATTAACATTTTAACTTTAACGGAGTGAGCTGGTTGGAAGTAGAATCAAGTGAGTAGTAAAGCTATCACATACCTTCTGGAGGTTCAGACATTGGAGGGCTCAGACAGTACATGTGGTAGCCTCTATCACAATCATCACAGAATAACAGTTGATCCTGGAAGGGGGAAAAAAATTAATGTTCTAAAATGATAACATGGACTCATTGAATTTCCTTGAATGAAAATAAATAACAATTCAACAATTTCAATATATAGTACATCAATTTGAGATTACAATATAGCTATGTGTGGACAGGATGGAAATGTGTGAATATTTAAAGTCACGTGTTGATGAGGAACTTAAACTATTCACTGAAATGGCTAATGGAATTTGAAAATACTGCACACATGACTAAGTATTTACTATTCCTTTATACAATATTAAAACATCATACCCAGAAGTACCATATAAAAGCAGGTTTACACTTATAGACAAAACTGGTATACCTGTTGCTTGGCAAATGTTCTATTTTGACCAAATGATAGTACTGTAAAGTGCTTTCCCAATTGTGGGTGACATTTTACTTGAATTGCCTATGGAGTGAAATCTTACGTCATTCTCGGAGGTGCCGCACAGGCTGCAGGACTTGCACTCGATGCACTGCCAGCGATAAGTCCTCACTGCAGCTGTCATGTTCACTGTGAACTGCAGACAGGAGGGGTGGCCTGGGTTCGCCACATACACACACGCCCGCACACACATGCACACCGGCCACGCACATGCCCACACAATTTTCACCACTACTATGTGTACTTTGAGCGTGTCCAGCTATCTAGTTATTTATTGGATGATGATTTCTCCAAAATGATTTATTACAATTTGAGAGATGTTAAACAGTGTTGATGTGGGCATCCTGTTTCATTAGATAATGGACAATATTTTCTGATAGCGTCTGTTCTGCTTCGTTTAACTGACTATGTCGATTTACAGGAATTTGTGTGGAGACAAATGAATCAAAATGTATATTTTGAAAAATTATCAATTTGTATTTAGTAATAAATTTGAAAAATGTCCAAATTCTAATTTTTTTTGAAATTTTCCAAAGCTAATTTTTACAAATAACACTTTTTTACTGTTTGTTACTACTACTTTATAATTGTTTCAACTCCTCCAATGATTCCAATTATTAAAAAATGTTGATCCAAACTTCCTCTACTCTATTCTCAAATGAAGAAAAGGACCATACCAGTGTTTTGCATGCTTTAGCCTTTTTCATTACAAATCACGTACATTTTTTATATTATTTTTTTTTATTTTTAAATAAAAAGAAACATTGACTTGACAATAGATTCTGTACATATACATACTGTACATCAAATCAATTGGAAATAAAACAGCAAACTTGTTGCAAACAATTTGTGCATATAAAAATGCTTCAAGAATTTACAGTATTTTAGATTCACTTATTCACACCACAAATGGACTGATAAGATAATAAATGGTAAATGAAACAACATCATACTTGCTCACTATGCACAACCAAAATTCATGTAAGAAGAGCATTCAATCAGAAAAAAACAATGTTTTATGGAACATGCATGCAACGTACAATATGAATCAAAACATTTGTTGTTTTCCAGACCAAAAAAAAAAAGATGAAACCAAGGTTTTTAACGTCATTGGCAAAAAATGAAAAGAAATTGTGTGTTTTAATTTGGAGCCTGTATCTTCATAACAATGAGCTAGCAAGAGAACATCGGCTCATTTTCTGTACTATTTCTTTTACATTAACTCGTTGCTATTTGATGAATAGTTAAAAAATATGCTCCCAAAAAACATGCTCCACTCATCAATACAATGGAGGTGGAAAAAAGTACAGTTCATCATTGTTTTGTTCATATTCCTGAGATGAATCAATATTACAATGTAGTGCAATTAAAAACAAATGGAAAATGAATAAGTTCAGGACAGGGTTAAATTCCCCAAGTTTACCAATTAAACCTAGTCCTGTTTACTAACAATTTGGCTTCTGGCATATCATCAGTTGTATGTTTTGTTGACTTAGCTCGAATAAATTTGTGAATAAAGATGAGTCATCTCTTTTAAGAGTTCACTTGTTCACCCTTGTGATTTTATTTTATCATCAGATTTTCACATACAACACATATGGCTGTGAGTATTCCTTATTTCAAAGAAGAGCAAATATCTTAAATCAAATAAATATACATGTTTTTTTTGTACTTAATTAAGCTTAAGCCCATCAACAATCACATACAAAAAGTGTGTATGCCTGCCACAGTAAGTTTCACTATCATCTTACTGAATTCAATTGACTGGACTACACAGATTCACAACCTGTACTCCTTTTTTGGAAATAAACAAAATATATAAAATACTATGTAATATCGGGTGGCCTGGGGATGAGTGGTTAGCACTTCGGCCTGACATTGGGGGACCTGGGTTCAAATTCAGGTCGGTCCAACTGTGTGGAGTTTGCATATTCTCGCTGGGCCTGCGTGGGTTTTCTAAGGGTACTCTGGTTCCCTCCCACATTCCAAAGACATGCATTGTAGGCTAATTGGACACTACATTTCCACTCGGTATGTGTGAGCATGTTTTCTTAGCCTGTAGTCAGCTGGGATAGGCTCTAGCCCCCCTTGTGACCCAAGTGAGGATAGAGCGGTTCAGAAAATGAGATGAGACTATACAATATAATAGAATAAGTGTTGTTTTGATCAAAACTGGAGACTACTTAGACTACTCGACAAATGGTGTGTTCCCAATGAAGAGTTGTAATCAACCAAAACAACAAGGCTTTAACCAGCTTTGACAAAAATGCTCCACAAACAAAATTTTCTATACTGCTTAAAAAGGGTCATAGAAGTTCCTGGAGCCTATCCCAGCCAACTACAGGCACAAGGCAGGGGAAATCCTGAATCGGTGGCCAGTCAATCGCATGGCACAAGGAGACGGGCAATCATTCACTCTCACACTTATAACTAGGGGCAATTTAGTGTCCAAGCAGTCTACCATGCATGTTTTGGGATGTGGAAAATTTGGAGCACCAGGAGAAAACCCATGCAAGCCCGCGGAAAACATAAAAACTGGGAATGAACTTAGGACTCAACCCTCGATATTAGAACTGTGAGACCGATGCACAAAGCACTCATCTACCGGGCCACCCTGGTTGAACTTATATTGTAAAATAATGTTCTTCAGTACTTACTTCCTCTTCTGATCCACTTTCAAATTTGTAATCCAACTTTTTGGACAATAAAGATAATGAATCTCGATTATTGTTTTCCATCGAGTCATATGCCCTTTGCTGAAATCCTTACATCATTGGTTTCAACTATGCAGAGGCAAACTGTTTGATAAATTATTTTTATGGTATTTTTATGGTAGAATTTCAGTAGTGATACATCTGTTTGAGTCTTGATAATTTATTTTTGAATACTCTGACAAGATTCTATCATTTAATTAGTGTGAAAGAACTTATGATAGGGACATTAATTCAAATCGCAAAGTTATTAATGCTGATGATTTAATGCATGTGTTTAAAACTGGCTTTATATATCATCACCAAATGGTAGTTAAATCACCAAAAACTGTAATGTCACGATCATTCGCCAGTCACTGCATTCAGAGTGAGTATGTACCACCTGGTATTACTCTATAATAATTTAACCTAGTGTTTCTCATCATTTTAAATCGGAAAAACACTGTTTTCACTGGATTTAATTTGTTATGAAGGGAAAACCACTTTGACACTATTTTAAAATTGTTTCATTAGCTTTGCTATACTTATAAAAACATAAAATGAGATTGATTTGTGCATTCAGGGTTGCATTTAAAACACGCCAAAAATAGTCGCTCAAAGCCACATGGTTCTCATGTACATGATTAGTTGTAGATGGGCTAAAAAACATTGGTATGGTCCATCTTTATAAAATATTCAGATGTGTTTACTTCATTTGCATATCGTCTATAATGTAGACTCTATGCTGTTTCTGATGAGCAAAGGACGCTTTTCGCAAGAGGGGTTTTCACTGTGCATCAACAGAGGACCACATTTGTCCTTCTTAACATCCCCTTCATCTTTGCCCTACCTGAGCGTCCACAGTCTGCACAGGAAATTAGGTCCTCAGGACAGCCAGTTTTCTTTGAGCCACCGAGGCAAAAGTCGCAGTAGCCATTGACGATGACAGAGCCATCCGCTGCTTTTTTAGCTGTTGGATGGAGAAAGAAGAACGTCGGGTTAGTGGGGAGGGAGTCTTTCTGCACGTTGGATTGGAACCCACATAAGCTCAGGAAGAACATGCAAAGTCCATACAGTATTGGGCCCACCTGGGATCGAACACTCGATATATGAGCCCAATGCACTAACCCAGGGGTCGGAAACAATTCTTATTTTCTAATGTTATTCCTTGGGAGCCATACTGCGAATTTAAAAGTCAAAATACATGTAAATGGCTGCCTTTTTCATTTTTTTTCTGTATTTTCACCACTTTTAAAGTGGAAAAAAAACGAATACTTTGACAAGATTCTTATACATTTGCTAATCAATGAGAGTATACATTCCAGAACAGCCTAAAGCAAAAAAAGAAGAATATTAAAGCAGCTCAAGACAAAGTATCTCAGCTCTGTCACCAACAGTTTCCATATTTTAGGTCACAGGTTAGCAAAGAGCCAGATGCACCCATCAAAAGAGCCACATGTGGCTCTCGAGCCATAGGTTCCCTATCCCTGCGCTAACCACGCTCTACCAGGCTGCCACCAAGTTCAATTGCTTTTATTTTATTTTTCAGTGGCCCGATGGTCAAGCGGGTAGTACGTCCACCTCACAGTTCGGAAATCAAAGTTTCAATATGAGGATAAGCACTACAGTAAATGCATGAATTAATTTTAATTTCCCACCTTTTACCTAATATTGTGTCTTGTCATCCTTTATGTGTCTTATTTATTTATCTATTATGCGTCCAATACCAAGTCATGTCCACCTGCCACCAGAGGGCACAGAGCCCTTCCAGTGACAAGCTCTACTAAGCAGTCGACTCTTAATCTCGAATACAGATAAGAGTCTTTGCTAATGTTGTGCTTGTTGATTGCATAACACTTTTAATGGAAGCAATCACATGACCTCTGTGAAATATTGTCCTTCAAAAGATTTTTTCAGTGCAGTTCACAGTGGCCAATATATTAGCATTCACACTGAGATAGCAAAGAACCCATTTATTGTGAAGGCACGCAAAAAATAAGCCCACAGACACACACAAAAAACAACAGCATGCAATTGTGGTTGTATGTATGTGCAAGTGCTTGCACTCGCACATGAGCAGGAGGTCATGGTGGAATTTAGTTTGGCCGGAAGGGGGGTAGGGGTCACGGAGAGCGTGGTAATGTGATTGAAAAGAGAGTGAAAAGGGAAGAGGAACTAAGAAAAGGAGAGATCTGGAATTGTAACTCACAGGGTTTGATCAAGATCGCAAAAGAAAGACACAGAAAGCATTGGAATTACTGTACAAATGACCCTGGAGCCTTTAGCAAAGTTACTCTGTGCACACAATTGAACTAAAGGTCTGTAGGCTGCCCACTGATTCAGTGCCTCTGGTCCGTAGTCAGCTGGGATAGGCTCCAGCACCCCCTGAGACCCGGATGAGGATAAAGCGGTTCAGAAAATGAGATGACATGAGAAAGGTCTGATCAAAAGAATGATATGTTTATATACATAATTAAATAAAGCTAAAATTTGCTTTACACCTAAATGTAAAAAATACTACTGCAGGTTTAATATTTTTAAAAATCCCAGTAAAGGTGGATTTAATGAGTTTTCCTGGGTATGGGTTCTCGTGACACCTACAATTTATGAAAGTAATTACCCATATCAGCATTTTAATAATCTTTTTGTAACAGATATGAGATCTTGGTGGCATCAGCTTTTTATTTAGGAGAATATTACCTGGATTATATCAAATCTATGAAGGCAAAAGATATAAAAGCCTGGTGTGTACTTTTGTTGATTCTAAATGTGATATCCCATATCATCACTAGTACATATAACATTTCGTGTAATATTATATACGTCTCAACATCGATAGTTGTTGCCATAACCTCATGAGTAAACAAACTCCTCTAATGAGAAATAAATCATATTTTCTAAATGAACCTACAACAGTGTAGGACATAGAAAGACAATTTATTCATTCATTCAATTTCTGAACCGCTTCTCCTCACAAGGCTTGCGGGGGGTGCTGGAGCCTATTTCAGCTAACTACGGACACCAGGCGGGTGACACCCTGATTTAATGGCCAGCCAATCGTGGGGCACATGTTTTGGAATGTGGGAGGAAACCGGATTACCCAAATAAAACCCACACAAGCCCGGCAAGAACATCCAAACTCCACATATCAAAACCCGGGTGGTTGTGAAACCCAACTGGGAGAGTTTCTGTTTTATGCGATTTCCTTTAAATTAATCTTATCAAATTCTTATGTTTCAATTTTACCCAAATTTGTGAATATAGCACAAAAGTATTGTTATGTTGAGGAAAATCAACGCAGCAAGATGTTTTATGTGCAATATAAAGCTTAGTTGTAATGCCTAAGGCTAAAACAAACACAGTTCTGTCTCCTTTTTACGGTCAAACATACTCCTTTAATCTTGGCTATGTTTTGATGTTGGTTGCCACTGATTGGGTCTTAGAATGCCTTATGGGCTATGCTAGACAGACACATTTGAAACATATTCCACTTACATGCGTGCACAAAGAATATACAGTGTATGTGTGTCTAGTATGTGTAGCGTTCCTTGTATTCGTATTTACGCCTGCAAGCATGTCTGAAAACCGTAGGGAGTGAATCAGCAGGTCTCGGTATATTTGAAGTAAGTCAAGGAGGCCTGCTGGCTATTAGTGGAGTGAAAAAAGTCCATCAATGATTAAATGCCTATGGCCCTGTTTCAGAAACAGCCTATAACCACAGACACGCCAATAATGGCTATGTGAGAAAGAGGGAATGCAATAAGAATGGGAGAAGGTAAAGAACAATAATGTTAAGCAAAACAAATGTAAAACAGTATCAATTTCACCTCTCGACTCGACCTTTGTCTCCAGCTTCCTTGCATTTTCATTGGCGGTACCCCCATATATTCCCTTCTGGAACTGACCCACCTCCCTTCCCACCTAGTGCCCCCCCTTGCCTCCCCTCTTCCAATTACCAGGAGGAGTATGAGCAGAACCACACACTTCACAGCTTTCAAGTGCCGGAGAGGCATCCTCCAGGGAATTATCCAGCAAGCGATGAATCCACAAATACACCCCCCCACCTCCCCACACACACACACATATACACACCACCTTTCTTATTTCTCCTTCTTGTCCCCCCCCCCCTCCCAACCCACACACTACCTTACTGCATATTTTCATTTTTCTCTCTGCTCTTTGACCTTCCCATCGTATTCCTCCATCCCTCCACATGGCTGTATTGCCAACTTTTATAGTACTACACTCATTCGCATTCATTTTTTTCAGCTAAACTTTTCTCAGTATGAAGGAAACAAAACAATATAAATGAATTCTCACTGGATTTTTGAACAAGTTTTCCCACCAAAAAGTACATAATATAAAATAAAATTATACTATTTTTTTAAATCAAGGTTTAAGTGAAACAAGAGTGTATAATTTATAATCAGATGCTATTTTTTTGGTCATTCTTTAACGTTATTTTTATCTTCTTTTTTCTTCTTTGCTTCGATTCTCTTACTTCTTATTCTCTTCTTACAGTGATGTTCTCAATCCAACTTCCACACTAGTTACACTCCATATTATAGGGGGAGTTCTAAAACTAATACTAAAACAAGAAAACAAACTGGAATTAGTCGATAAAAGTCATGTTAAAACTATAAACATACACTGCCAGCCCTTATCAATTTCCATGCTTAATGCTATGGTATGTGTGGCATTTTCAACTCCCAGTGGGGTAAAAGCTGGCTGGGTCCGCCCTATACATAATAATAATAAACAATAAATGAACATAATAGGGCAGCCACCCTATGGTGAAGTAGTTCTTCCACCTGACTTTGGTGTGTGTAGTCTGGGTTCGATTCCAACTCAGCGGCCGTGAGATTGTGAGTATGAGTGGTTCTCCGTTTCATTGTGCCCTGTGAGTGGCTGGCAACCAAATCTGAGTATCCCCAACGTCCGGAGTGAGTAGTTTGCTGGGACAGGCTCCAGCACCGCCCTGCCATGAATGAATAGATAATAGAGAACTAAGACTTAGCCCAGACGGCCTGGTGACGTGAGTGGTTAGTACATCGGCCTCACAGCTCTGGGGTCCTGGGTTCAAATCCACATTATGTCCATCTGTGTGCATGTTCTCTCCGGGCCTGCTTGGGTTTCCTCCGGCTACTCCGGTTTCCTCCCATATTCCAAAAACATGGCTAATTGGACACTCTAAATTGCCAGCCCTATTACATTGGTTGTCTTTTGTCTCCCTGTGCCCTGCGATTGGCTGTCCACCAATTCAGGGTGTCCTGGAGACAGCTAGGATTGGCTCCGGCACCCCTCACGACCCTAATGAGGATAAAACGGTTGAGAAAATGAGATGAGAAAAATGAGATATGAGATGAGTTACACCCACCACTGACTTAAGTACTTCTTAAAATTAAAATTAGCCAATTTATATGAGATTGTACCAAATCTATTAGTGAAAGAGAGACAAATAATTAAAAATGAGGGCACCAATGGAACATGTTGAAAACAGTCAGAATGTGACAGAGGATTTCAGTGATGGATGAAGCAAAAAGGTAGAGTAGAAAATAGAGAGTGGGGTGTGCAAGATGAAGCGTAGGTACAAAGAGGAGTGCCAGTGCAAAAAAAAAAGTAGCTCTGGTTGTATCGGAGCAGCAGTGTGTGAAAGCACACGCTCGGCACTCCTGTCGCCTTGCTGTTTAATGAGGAGAACCTCTTAAGAGTAAAAGGCACAATATAGTCCACACACACACACACACACACACACACACACACACACACACACACACACACACACACACACACACACACACACACACACACACACACACACACACACACGTGCACACATACACACACACACACACACACACACGTGCACACATATCTTGCACACACACATTTACAACCAAACCTTTGCTTATTAACTTTTGCTGTCCAGTTCAAATCCCATCCCCCACTTTATAATGTGATGAATAAGAGTCCCTGTGCTCCTTGCACAAACAAAAGGCGAATTAAAATCATGTATATTTTACTTTGAAAAGCCATACCATCCATTTGCATTTTTTTGCAGAAACAATAGATCAAATTTTAAAGCATTTTAAGGAAGTCCAGGTAGACAAAAAGGTAAAAAAAATGCAGTCGGATGGAAACTGCTAGTCACAGATGAAAAGTCACTGCCTTTTTCTGTCATCCTTTCTTCTTCCCATCAGCCTGTGCACCCCACCTTCTGTTTCTGCCTCACTCTTTGCACTTTCAAATCTTCTCATTACTGCTGTTTTTCTTACTGCTCACTGCTCAATTTTTTTGCTACTTTTTCCATAGTGGGCTCTATACCACCTGCATAAAATAACATTGGAATTCTGTCCTGTATTAAATCTGGTCATATCTGTCCCTTGTCCACTGCAACCAACTCAACCCCCGACATGAGCACACACACACAAATAGACACGGATGGACACATTCTTTCACTCACTCAGCAGGTTGCGTAACTCTCAAAGATGTGTGTCCATGGATGCGTGCATTTGTATGTGTACAACGGTGTATATAATGTGTACATGCAAAGAATACTCGAGGGTGCAGAGATGAAATTGCAGTGTAAGTAGATTTAGTGTGTAGTAAAACTTTATTTATGACTACTCTGTTATTACCGACTTCAAGGTAGACTCACAAATTGATCATTCTCAAAATCTGCAGTTCTGTAGTAAGTAAATACCCAAAAGTGCAAAAGTAAACTGCAGCCTTGCAATATTGACCCCAAAAATGTCTGTTTTTTGTGTGTTCGGTACATTCAATTGAAAAGGACCACTTAGTCGATGCACGCTTGTGTTCTCATAGTTAGGATGCTAATTAAGGATTCTATTTTGTTCTATGGTGAAAGAGCTTTGAATGTGTGCCTAAAACTTCACAACATGGGCAAATTGCAATTGAGGAAGGATATAAAAAGCAATCTGATGGAATTTTTTTTGAAACCACGTCGACGAAATACAATGATGAATGTGAACAACTGCTGTGGGGGTTTTTAGCCGGACAACTGGTGATGCTGATGGTGCCATTTCTTTGTCTAACGCTACTTATTTCTGCTCATGCTAACTGCAGAATAGACAATGTCTGTGATTATGATCAGGAACAAAAACGTGTATCATTTTAACATTTATATTCAATCCCGGCTCATTTTTTTGGCAATTTAAAATCGTTCAATCACGACAACCACTCCAGAACAAATTCCAACAGAGAGATTCATGGAGGGTCGATTTGGGAGGTGCTGTTGTTTTTTTACCGGTTTGTATGTGTGTGGGTGAATATGTGGTTGGGTAGGGCGGCATATCCAAACATGGCTGACACAGTGTGGAACCACAAAACAAGCAGCCGGCAAGCCACAGCATAGCATCTTGAGACAGAATACCAAATGAAGCAGACTGCAATATTACCCCTGCCTTCACCAGCCAAACACTCTGGGGGAATCTATATGATGAATCACGAATAGATTTTGTTGGTGTGTTTTTTTTTCTTTTTCTGTCTCTACAGCTCTAACTACTTCTGCTCTTTGTCTCCATAGCCTTCTTGCTTCCTCACATTGCTTTCTTTATGTTATTTTTAATGAACCTTCCCTTCCATATTTTTTTTAGCTTTGTCCATCCCACTATTTCTCACCCCCTTATTCCTTCCTCATTACACCTCTCATATTTCATTCCACCCCCCCCCCCCCTCTATATCTTGTTCCCTCTCTAAGACTCTCTCTTTTTTCAATGTACATAACAGTTTCGTCTTTAGGTGGGAGCTCTAGTGGTGTCCATGGCAACGACATTGCTAGGCAACAGCCATTTCCCTTCCTCTCCTGATTCAAGCAGCAATGGTAACAATCAACAGCTGAGGATAATTATGTGTACACGAAAAGTTCCAAGTATATACAACTGTAAAGGCGAAATATTGGGAAATTTAAAAATGAAATATTTATTATAAGACCAGCATATTTGTCACATGTATCAGCTGACCAGGAAATTGCCATTCTGTTTTTGAGTGTCTGTGGTATAGATTTAATTCCGATAGCTTGATGATTCAGTTCATCCTATTTAGTAATAGCAATAGCAAATGTCAATTTTGGAATTTTTAGTTGCGATGGTTATGAATTTTGATGGGAAATTGAACAATAGCCAATTAAAAAGGAGTCTAAATATTACCTGATGACAAATAGAATAGAGTAGATGGTTGTTTAAAATGATTGCACTTTTCATTTCATTTCATTTGGCAATAAAAACAACAAGAAAAGTTGTGTGACCTCAATATGCTACAAAATAATCTACTAATATCACTTCTGCTGTTACTTCTTCTTTTATGTTATGAGATTGATATATTTTTTTTCCAATTTGCACTCCCCATTCTGGGATTTAGTAGTCAGTCAAACAAAAACAGCTGGTTTGGGGTAGGAAACTGTAAAGCACAGGTGCCCATGAGCAAGATACAACCCACTACATCAAGGGTGTCAGACTCGGGTTGGTTCTCGGGCCGCGTTAACGTCAACTCGATTTCATGTGGGCTGGACCATTTTAAGATATAATATTTAGATTTTTTTTTTTATAAATGGATTAAATGAACTGGATTAAACCCCTGAATATTCAGTTTTATAGATCGAATATTCAGTTTTATAGATCTAAAACAATGTTTATTTTAGCTTTTTAAAATATATTTTTAGATTTTACAAAATGATTTTTGAACTAAAAACAGTAAAAATGGATTAAAAAAATGACAATTATTGATTTAAAATGGGGAAAATCAGGATATTTACGATACATCTATACTTTTCATCTTAATTTGATCCTAAAACAGAAAGTCAGCACTCATGATTTACTTCCCCGGGCCACAAAAAATGATGCGGCGAGCCAGATTTGGCCCCCGGGCCGCCACTTTGACACGTGCACTACATCATTATTGTGCGGCTCGCAAAAGTAAATCATTTGCATTGACGTGACTAAAATCAGATGATGACGTCTTAGTTGTAGCAACATTTGTATGGATATTGTCGAATCCAAATTCAGTCTCCAACTCCGAGAGGAGGCCATTTGAAAGCATGAAAAGAATCACAGCAACAATGCTGAGTCGAGACAGAGAGACTCTGACCTTCAAAAGCTCTATAGCATGTCAGACACACATAAATATACACCCACACACACACACACACTCACACACCATGATTGCTCGTATAACACATGCACACAACTCAAGGCCAACGATCAGGGCACTCGGTGTTCCTGCTGCTCCACACTGGATTGCCGTCTGTCCGTCTACATAAAGTGGCCACTGAATCTCAATTCTGATGAGGAGGAGGAGGAGGACGGTATAGAATGACCTCCTCCACTTTCTATCATTATTCTTTAATCTACATTCATACTGTTTGAATCCAGTTGTCTTATGCCATTCCAATTTCTATCCTCATCAATGTACATACCGACTGGCTGTTCAATTCCAACCAAACCAATTTTCAGCTGGACATTTGAGCATTACTACATTCTCCCATCTTTATTCATCCACTTCACCTCCTCCTCCCATCTGTCTTCCACTCTCAACCGCTCTCACTAGCACATCATTGCCAACATTTCATTCTGCTCTATCCATATAATTTTTTGGATGATGAGAAATCCCCAAAAAGAAAACAGACCTTAGCACAAATTAATTTCTAATGATAAATTTGTCGAAATGGCATATTGTCTGCTTTTAAAAGGAAGGGATATCTGCTTTAGGATGATGGATGGAGTAGCATAAGAGATAACATACCGTGTTGATATAGAAGAGAATAAAAACACAAATAAAGGAGACAGAAAAATGAAACAATGATTTTCTACTGAAAAAAAATCTATCATAATCATCACGACAATAATAAATTAGGACTGAATTATTTAAGTCCTTTACTCAAACAAGACATTATGGTAATACCGTACACTGTGGATGCTGCATACCGCCCTATAGTGTCTAGACATCTTTTTTTAGAGCCAGAATAAAACATGAATTATGCATGCAGTGCTGTTCTCATTCAGTGGAGTCATATTAATATTATCGCATATAGGGTGGTGGTGTGTCCGCTATGATAGTCACACCATTGGGGTGCCGTATAATGCTCCACAACATACACAAACGACACAAACTGCACATTTTCATGACCCCACCCTCATCGCCCTAGATATATATATATATATATATATATATATATATATATATATATATATATATATATATATATATATATATATATATATATATATATATATATATATATATATATATATATAAATATAAATAAAAAAAAGTTTAAAAAATTGATATATATATATATATATATATATATATATATATATATATATATATATATATATATATATATATATATATATATATATATATATATATATATATATATATATATATAGATATATATATATATATATAGATATATATATAGATATAGATATATCCATACATACACACACACACATATATATGTATAGAGCCATATACAGAGCCACCAAGACAGCTAAGCTTCCTTTATTCATTTCAGCAGAGAGAAGATTGCATTTTCAAAGACTGTGCGTGTGTGTGGTGTTCATGCCCATGTGTGTTGGCGTGCACGAGTGTGTGATTACTGACTTTGGCATGGAAGAACGGAGGATATTAAGCGATTTAAATTCACACACGTACACATCTAGGCACCCAAACAGACAGAGATGCCCATGCACACACAATGGTCCACACCTATGCATACACATTGGAAAGGCACAAGGACACAGACAACCATTCCCACTCAAATTCATACCTAGGGGTGTACCCTGCATGGTTTCTGTGGATGTGAGAGAAAACTGGAGTACCCAGAGAAAACCCACACAAGCCCAGAGAGAGCATGTAAGCGCCATACTGTGAGGACTGACCTGGTATCGAACCTTTGACATCAGAACTGTGATGTAACATGCTAACCGCCCACCCACCTGGCCACTCCCTTAAATATATATGATAATAAATAGTTTGACACTGTGTTTGTTTCAATTTCATTATTTGAACTGGACCTTTTTATATTCCATAATCTAAAGGATATGCCTTCTTAAAGCAATTCTAGTTTGCTGCTCGGTTAGTTTAATCCGATTTGGTGAATTTGATTGAAGCTTCACAGGCATTTGAGCGGATGTCAGATGCATTTCATTTATCAATATGATAACCGCGGGGATCAAACACTATGAATAATGTGGAAATAAATGAATTGAAGGCAAAAATATTATCATCATATTACAGTTTTTTTCCAGGCATTCCAATTGTTTCTTGAGATCCCAGAGAATCTCAAGAGACATTACATGCCCTGCTTCGGTGCACCAACGAAGCAAAACGCCATGACGGCTGGCATCGGGCGCGTCAAATGGTTGCGGGCCACAGTGGCACACGTGTTTGAAATAAAAAGTGTTCATTTGCAAACAGCAAACAGTGCGGAAAATGTTTATGCCTGCATCGGGGGGCTACCACCTGCCATGCAGTTAACACCTGGTAAAACTAAGTGCAGCGTGAAAAGGATTTGGGGGTGCAGTTTATGTAGTTCAGGGGTTACCTCCCTTCCAAAACTGTTACTACTTCTTGGCAACTGATTAATGGGAGCTGCAACCACTATACATAACATTTATAGTACTTAAACTGTTTGGGGGAAATCATTTTGTATTCACCAACTTAACTTCAAGAATTCTTTGATTTAATCACTCAATACAATACCGACCTTTTATAATATTTTTGAATTATCTTTATTTCCATAATTAACTGTGACAATGGGTACCCTCGGCCATACATTTGTTCAGTTGGTTCAGCTCATTCATGACATTCGTTATGGCTATGTTGGCTTTGGCGAAGGTTTGCATAACAGCTCTGATGTTCTATGCCACAGGTGTCAAAGTTGCAGCCCGGGGGCCAAATCTGGCCCACAGCATCATTTTGTATGGCCCGAGAAAGTAAATCATGAGTGCCGACTTTCTGTTTTCGGATCAAATTCAAATGAACAGTATAGATGTATATAATATTTCCCGAGTTTCCCCTTTTTAAATCCATCATTGCAATTTTTAATCCATTTTTTCTGTGTTTTTAGTTCAAAATCATTTTGTAAAATCTAAAAATATATTAAAAAAGCTAAAACAAACATATTATATCTAAAATAGTCCAGCCCTCAACGCCACAGTTTCAATTAGTGCGTTTCCATATTTTACATCATAGGTTGACGGAAAGCCATATGCGCCCATCAAAAGAGCCAGATGTGGCTCCTGAGCCATAGGTTCCTTACCCCTAATCTAAAGCATTCTTTAAGCAAACAATCTAAAAGCAAGATCTGAGCAGATAGAAACAATCATCAGACACATTATCCAATACATTTACTCACAAAAACATTGGAGGGTTCAAAAAGGAACAATTCTGTCCTTTGTCGTTCAACATGTCTTCACATAAAACATCATCGATTTTAACCCAAAACCTCAAAAGTGTAACTTTGTCCGACTGACCACCAGGTTACCATGCTTTCCCATCGAATAAATTAATCTCACAAATGATATAAATAATTCAATGATCAATACACTTACGCTTGTGGTTGTTTTTGCGTTGGAAGGGAAGTGTGTGCCTCTCTGAATCTTCCTCGCCCTCTTCGTCTGCTAGATGAGTGTGAGTGTAATGGTAACTCAGTCCTGGGCGATTTTTATAGCGCTTTCCACATACTAGAATACAAAAACAGAAAGAAAGAAAAGCTGCAAGTGGTCATTCGATCTTTGCGGCCTAAAAAAAATTAGGTAAACACTCACTGTCACAGACATAGGGCTTGTCTCTGTCCTCTATAGCAGGTGGTTCTTGACGTTTTCTCATGCCACCAACACCGTAGGCCTGACCAACACACACACACACACATGAACATAAGAAGACAATTTAGACACCAGGCACATGGCAGAACAGTTTGAACATCAATACTAGCACAAACACAAATTAGAAAAGCTGAGCGACACACTCATCACTCTACGTGTCAACACACGAACGTGTTTGCATTTTAATCATCTGCTCTCAGTGCAAAGTTTCACTCCAGCAGGAGGGGACTGATGACACCTAGCAGGGGACCAACAGCTCCAATTAACAAGCCTGGTGTCTCTGTGAAACATTATGTACGTGAATGTGATCCTTATCGAGATACATTGTTAACACTTGATTATATTCCCTAAGGAGGTGAGGTGGTTAAAGGGGGGGGGGGGGCAAATATAGTCTAATCAGAGTTGGAAGAAGAAAAACTGAAAAATTACTGTTTGCCAACTCTGCAGTATTGTACGCACAAAAAGCCAAATAGTTAGTCGTCACCCTCAATACTTTGAGTGAGGCCCTACCCGTGCTTTGGTACGGTTCTTGCGCTTGGGAACATCTTCTTCCATCTCATCTACCTCCAGCTCATGAGAGAAATCTCCAACCAGTAATTTCTGTTAAGGGAATAGCAGTACAGTACACAATTGCACTGTAGTGGTTTAAAAAATATATAGAAATCTAAGCAGAACAAAAGTGAAGAGATAAGAATATAAAACAGGTCTTACCTGACACTCACTCATTGGCTCCTCCTCTTTTGTTTCTACCTTCTTATCCAGTGTATCTCCTGAAAGCAATGACTCCAATACAGGGCCATCTGGAATACCACCCTCCTTCTTTAGGGAGGCCTCATAGTCTGATGAGAAGCCATTGAAATGAGAAGTCATATTCAAACAAGTGTACTAACCGGAAAAAAAACAACATTGCTTGAGATTAAAAGTCTCGCTTGTTCCCCTAGTCAATGAATTCCAGTAAATTTGAGACATAAAACTAAATATTTCTTAATTTTATGTGTGCATTATAAATGAAAAAATATATAAATACAGAGACATGTCTTGACCAGACTACAAAGTTCCATTAATAAACAGTTGCCACTTCTGAAATGTATGTTGAGCGTTCTTTAAGGAAAAGTGATGTCAGCCTTTTTTTTAACTTGTTCCAGGAATCAAATTTAAAATAAGTCCATAATTTAAATGAAGGGTGTCAGACTCAGACGCGGTCCAGACAATTTTAGATATAATATTTAGATTTTGTTTTAAATAAATGGATTAAAAGAACTAGATTAAAAGCTCTGAATATTCAGTTTTTTATAGATTTAAAACAATGTTTGTTTGAGCTTTTTTTGATATATTTTTAGATTTAAAAAATGATTTTTGAACTAAAAACTGAAATAAATTGATTAGAAAATGACAATTATTGATTTAAAAGGGGGGGAATCTGGAAATTTAATATACATCTATACTTTCCCGGGCCACACAAAATGATGCTGCGGGCCAGATTCGGCCCCCAAGCCGCCACTTTGACACGTGATTTAAATCATACTAACAATAATGATAATTAGAATGACAAGAAAGTGGATCCGATTGAACCTATAATAAATTGTTCAACTAACTGGTTGAGAGGGTTTTTCAAAGCATTATATTGTATGAATTGATTCTTCCTTACCGATCTTAAACTCAATAGGAACAAGCCTTGGGTCCTCCAGAATGTTCAACCGCCTCTTTTTGCGCCAGCAACGAGCAGGATATGTGTACAGCTGACCTGGTGCGTGACCTGAAATTCAAAGCACAAAACAAACAGCTTAGTTGTGAACACATTTTAATGCACTTTGGAAATTTTGACATCATGACAATACAGTTGGAGTTGTTTTACTTTTTTAAAGAAAGCAAGAACAATTTCCACCCTATTACTTACAAAACTGAAAATACATAAAGCCCACTTTCCTTTTTGACACGCAAACTCACACAAACATGCAGACACATTTTTGGAAGTATTTTTAGCAATATTATCCCCACTTGGAGTGTTTTTGTCATCTCCCAAAAACCCACCATCCTAGGTAGAATAAAAGAAGGTGGAGTAGATGAGCTCAAATGCAGAGGGGGTTGATTAAGTGTGGCAGAGAAGGAGAAAAATATGTATTTGGTAGAAAACAGAGGCACTAGTTGAGAGAAGGGAGGGACAAACTTGGTTTTGGAAAAGTACGAAAGGCATTTTAGTAGGTCACATGGTATGAAAACAACCAAAGGCACACATGGGGACCCACCTGGTCCACGATGGTTCTTCTCCATCCAGATGTAGCAGTTGCTCTGTGCCACACCTGTCTGGGAGTCCAGAAAAGGTAGACGCATGGAGCGCTCAGCACACAGACGGGCATTGTAGCTGCGACAATGTTCGATGGCTTCCTTGTAGAACTCCTCTCCAAGACTAAACCAGAGGAAAGTGATAGAGTTAAGAAACATCAACAATAATTTAATTTAAAAATGTTATTTTAGCTGGGATAAGCTCCAGCCCCCCCAGTTTCCCCAAAAAAAAGATTATAGTCCTACTAGGCCTTTCGGTCTCAAATATAATTTGATCTTAAAGACTATCTATGAAGACTGTCTATGAATATGTTTAATATTGTGTCATTAAAACAGTCCCGATGTGGAGATAAACTGTCAAGTCATTCATTCATTCATCTTCCATACCATGGATACTCGAAAAGATTGCGGGGGTTGCTGGAGCCTAACCCAGCTGACTTTAGGCGAAAGGTAGACTACACCCTAGACGACATGTGTCAAAGTGGCGGCCCGAGGGCCAAATCTGGACCACCGCATCATTTTGTGTGGCCCGGGAAAGTAAATCATGAGTGCCGACTTTCTGTTTTAGGATCAAATTCAAATGAAGAGTATAGATGTGTATTACATTTCCTTATTTTCCCCCTTTTAAATCAATAGTTGTAATTTTTTAATCCATTTTTTCTGTGTTTTTAGTTCAAAAATAATTTGTAAAATCTAAAAATATATTAAAAAAAGCTAAAATAAACATTGTTTTAGATCTATAAAAAAATGAGTATTCTGGGCTTTTAATCCAGTTCTTTTAATCCATTTATAGAAAAATAATCTAAATATTATATCTAAAATGGTCTAGCCCACATGAAATCGAGTTGACGTTAACGCGACCCAACCCGACTCTGACACCAATACACCCCAAGACTGGTCGCCATTCAACCGTAGAGCACAAAGAGAAACAAACGACCATCCACACTCACAATCATACCACCACCAGCAGGATTGAAGCCCGCACCAAAGTCAGGCGAGTGAACCTCTACACCACGAGGTGGCTTACTGTCAAGTCAATCCAATTAAATTGTAGCAGATAAACTGGCAAGGACCAACAATAGGAATAAAAAATCACAATGGTTTCTAGGAAGAACACTAATACACTTTTTTGCACTCATTGATTTAGTCTGATTAAGATTCAATGCTAGGTTGCTCTCTCTCTCTCTCTTACCTGTTCTTGATGACTGCACCTCCAGATTGCCTGTGGGGGAGAAAAGAAAAAGCCCAACAGATGCAGTATGAGTCATTTTCCATCTTCATTCATTCATGTCCCTTTTCTCCATTCCTCCATTGGTTTGACTTTTCACTCCTTCCTCCACTACTTTGTGCCTTCGGCTTCTTTCCACTTTAAGTAAATCTTTATTTACTTTTACGCTCTCTCGACATGATTAATTTTGCGTTCACACCTCCCTTGTTGTCTTTCTACAGTTAATCACTTTTCTCTTGTGTGTCGCCGCTGAGCATAGATACCAAGGTCACTCTGCTCTACACACAGTAAGAAACAAAACACACACACACAGGCATCCAAGTTAAAGCTTTGGTGAACCAACTGTCACTTGGTGAGAACAAGTTTATCGACCTTTTACTTTAAAAGAAATAAATAAATAATAAAACAATTCTAATCTGCAGTATTTTGCTGTATTCATAAAAAGTAATGAGGTACAAAGTGTCCAATGCTTGTTTTGTTTAATTGTAAAAAGAATAAATAACATTAAACAAAATTTTTAGTGACATATTGTGAGGGAGTAACAGATGGCAGGCAAGACCTCTTTAAAAGGTTAGTCCAGGGGTTGGCAACCATAGGTTTTGGTTTCTTTAGCTCCCTGGAGCTTTTTCAAAAATGTTTGAATGTATGAAAAGGGGGGAGAAAAAATGTATTTACAGAAATGGTTGCAGTTTTAAGTGTGGTCATTGTTTAGAGTGCCCAGGGGCAGGCTCATAAAGGTATTCACTTTTTTTGTTGTTTTTCCTCTTGTAGTTGTTAAGGACACCAACCAAAATTGCTATTATTATTTTGGGATGGATCTGAAAGATTTTATGTACGTAAGGTTGATTTTTTTGTTATGATTTTGCCTCAGACTATCAAAATGGACTATCTCTAGCCTACCATCGATATATCTTTTGAAAAAGTTGTTACTGTTTGATAAAGGAACCAAAGGTTTGGTATAGACATTTTCCACTAGGAAAGTTCCTATGTTAAGAAACATTAATTTCCAAGAATGTTGCAATAATATAGTGTTGCTGTATTTATTCACTGAAATATTTAGGTCTGTAAAGAAGACAATAGTTTTTGATAGATTTATATCAAGAATATTTTTGTATATTCCCATTTAGATCTAGATTTATTTTCTCTTTAATTGTAGAATAACTTAGGTTGATTTCCTAACCCATAAGAATGGTTGTAAACCATATTATATAATAAATGTTAAAATGAGTCTAAAATCTTATCGTGAGGTATGTAGAGATTCATACTGGTATTGCTGAAAATGTAATAAAGTAAAGCTACATCTATTCAGAATCAATAAAAAGGACAGCAATGATAACTCCCACATGGAAAAAAAAAACCAAAAATGATCAGTGATAAGAAGTATTACAAAAAAAAGTCTGAAATAAAAACAGTGAGGAAGAAACTCACCCCATGTGACACCATTAAAAGTCAAAATGTGGACAAATTCAACAATAATACACAGCGAAGCAGCATCTTTAAAATCTACTGAACTAATCCTCCAAGCTCTCTGGCCAGCACTGAGCATGTGACATTTAAAGGATGTGATCTGTGATATGTGGGGCAAACCATGCCCATGTTTGTTAATGTGTCACTGCAAATGAGCTCTTCACAGTTTGCTGAAGAGAATACATCTTTACACAGCTGCCTGTGCTTGTCTGTGTGGACCATTTGACCATTTTATAGAAAAAATTGCTTCACTATTAAAATCCAGTTCTACCACAATGCCAGCAATGGCCCCAATAGTTTCAAAGCACATACAGGAATAGTATAGCATATGACTAAAGCCTGTTCAAACAAACATTGAACTCAAGCCAAAATTAAGGGAAATTATCTCTAAGGAGACATATTCTGTATACCTGCTAAGAGAAATAGTTGCTAAAAAAAGAGATTTTCCATTTAAAGGTTCACTGATGAAAAAAGTGAAATACCAGTGAGAGAGATAGAATGAATAAGTGGTGAGGAAAGGAACACGTTTAAAATGTAAAACAGGCCACCAAAAAGCTCCTCATCCAGCACCTCCCTAAACAGCCTCTTACTTCAAATCCTCTACCCTCCATCAGTCTTTCCTCCTGCTGTCCACCGAGCTACCGAAATAAGTTTCTTGATAACACTGTAAGTTGACAGCTGGAGAAAATAGCTTCCATCAATTTAGGTACGCACGCTTTTATAATATTGAGATAGGGAAGCTGCATGACTGTTTGAGAAAGATTGAAGGCGAGAGGAGCTACAAAAAAACAAAAAAAAAACAAAGATGGAGTTGGGAGAGAAATGGCTTAATATGGAGGTGGTTTTATTAAAAGAAAAACAAATGGATGGGTAGAAAATAGGCAGGCAAGGGTAAAGGAGATAGAGAGGAGTGACAGATGATGGACAAAAAGAAAGGATGGGAGCACGATGACCTGTGAAATACTCCTTTTTCAGCAAGGACATCGCTCACAGATATCCCTTTTTTCATCTTTTATCCCATCGTTAAAATGGCTTTGCTGTCACATTATAAGGACCGTGAAACCCATCATTTGGTTGGACTGGAATGGCAGGGAAGTCGTCGTTCCTGGAGCAATTTCGATTCAATTGGTGTTAAATCAATTCTAATGATCTGATCATCTGTTTGAATTGTGTTGTTGTGTAGGATTTTTGCAAGAAGTTAAGAAGAATCAATGTGATTTTGGAAATGATGGCAGTTTATTGTGCAACATCGTCTTAAAAGATTCAATTGGCATGCATTTTGATTTCTGTTTGACTTCATGGTGTCCAATTTATTCAAAAGGTTGGCCCTCAGGAGCTTTAGTCAATCGTAGGCTTATATTCACACTACCGTTCATAAATTTTGCATTTTAAACAAGCCTTTTGATAAAACTCAACTACTGTAATGACATTACATTAGGTAACTAACTATTATTACATTTTACCGTTCCCAAACTCTAAATAGAAATGATCAACTCAATTCTGTTGATCACCGTATAATAAGTCTATTTTACGGCAAATTGTGAAGTCAATATGTATGTCATGTCTGTTGAAAAGTCAACACGTTTTAGAAATATCTGAAGCATAAAAATCTTCACAAAATGGGTCTCAGCAAGAGAATATCCTGTTTTCGAAATATTTTTCATTTATTTATCTTCACCACATGTTTGCAAGGGTTGAGCCTATCCCAGTTTACTTCAAGCATAAGACAGACTACATCCTAGACTGGTCGCCATTCCGCCATTTGGTACAGAGAGAGGCAGACGACCATTTGAACTCACAATAATACTACCACCAACGGGAATCGTGCCTGCACCTTCCCGCACTATATGCAGGCTACTGAACCACGACCCTATCCAGTGGTCTTACTTTGGATTTACTTCCAAAATAAATTGAAGACCGCCTGGCTTGGGTGCGTGGGGCAGTGGATCAATTCCTGCTTAATGGCGTTGTAAGTTGTGAGTGCAATTGCTTGTCTACTTAAATCCTTTGATTGATTTATTGAATTTGTGATTTTGACAGACTATATTTTGTTTTTCCATCTCCTTTTGTGTTACTAATTTTCCTACTACACCTGTGCGAGTCTAAACTGTTTATATAAAGACCAGAGCTGTTGTTAGTCCAGCTGGTCATACAGATTGCTAAAAGAACAAAACACAGAAACCCTTTCATAAACTAAAGTAACCAAAACATTTTTAGGAACAGCCTTTTCAAGATTATTTCTGGCAAATAGTAAAAGACACATTTTTAAGTGCCATCAGAAATATATACAGCCTTTCAGTAATTAGCTGGCATTTTGCCCAATCTACACACAGAAGCTTCAGTGAAGAACAATGTCTAAACAAAAATTAATACATGGAAAATATTAAGATTTTCCCTGTGCTCATCACAACAAAACACAGTTTGTCAATACGTACTGTAACCAATAGATACTGCATTTGGAAGTATTAATTTAAAGAGAGAATGGTTATTTCTAATGTCCTAAATTATATTATTGCATATCAAGTATCTATGTAACCATACTGATTAAAATAAACCTCTTATAATGATACAATGGAGTCCATTTTTTTATTCATGTGAAAGTTTTAACACTTAAAAGTGAACATTAGCATGTTTTATAGGTTATTCCAACATTTTGTGTATCTATCTATCTATATACATACATATACATAGTGTATAATATGTTCAGGTTGTATTTCCCAGTTGCAGCAATTAACACTCATTAGACTTCAATAGAGAAACACAGAGCCCCCCCTAGCGGTAAAATCCAATCATTGGCACTGTACAAGAGAAATACTATTGGGAATCACCCAAATTAGTACAATTAAAGTAGAAACCACAATAAACAGAGTGCTTTAATTGTGGTTAGGGAAATGGAGAAAAAAAGTTTAAGTGAATGCAGACTACTTCATAAAAAAACACAAGGCAGATTGCAAACTTTAAACTTCAAGATGGGTGCACTGTTCTATTTTCTAAGCTTGGAAACACTTGCGCCGATACAGTCAAGTCTACACACCTGGTACACACGCCTGTTCACTTAGTGCTGTCCATCTGTGCACTTGCTCACATCCACATGCACAAAAAGTCCACTCATATTGGCATTTCCTGTCCTAAGGAGCTTTGGATTGTGTGTGTGTGTGTGTGTGTGTGTGTGTGTGTGTGTGTGTGTGTGTGTGTGTGTGTGTGTGTGTGTGTGTGTGTGTGTGTGTGTGTGTGTGTGTGTGTGTGTGTGTGTGTGTGTGTGTGTGTGTGTGTGTGTGTGTGTGTGTGTGTGATTGCAGTACTAATGTGTGTGTATGCACAGTCAAGAAGTAATATCAGGCGGCCTTCTGTACTGTTCCTCCCATCCCCCAACTCAGCCATTCCATGGCTGAACTCAACAGATTAAACTATGCAATATCACCCGTACCAATTCACCAGCACCACCCCTCCTCCCCACCACCCTCAATTCAATTTCTTTTGCACTGTCCTCCACTTTCACACTCGCTGAAATGACTGGTCTTTCTCTCTCTCGCTTGCCCATTAATAAATACAACTATTGCAGTATGGGAGATGAGTTTTAAGTTTTAGTGCAGTACATGGGGGCATACAAAAAGGACAAATTTAACTTCCCATGGGATTGTCTATTATCTCACATGTCTGACATTTGTGGGTTTGGTGATCTCATCTATCTTGCCTCTAAAAAAAAAAGCTCCTTTCCATTTCTGTGCACACTTGCATGCACCTCTTTTTTGTGTCCACACGTGCATGAATAGTCACATTGCAGTGTACAGTATAAGTCTCTAGCCTTGTGCATGCATGCATATCTAGTCTTTGTGTGTGGGTGTATACAATATAGCGCATACCATAGCTTTAACTGCAGTGTGTGTGTATTAGGGGCAGTGCATCAGAGTAAAGCAATCTTGCCTCTGAGCAGCTCCTTCAGGTGAGATTTATTGCCACTGCACTTGGCCTCTTACAATGGCGATGGACTCTTTACCCCTGTATTTTGCCCAGTGTGCGCATGTGAGTGTGCGGGTTGGTGATTCCTTAGTTTAACCCCCTCCCACCCTCTGGAAACACGCCACCATCACTAAAAACTCCTCCCTTGTCGGCATCCCTATTGAAGAGCTGCAGAGAGAAGCAATGTTGGTGTTGACTCCACCCTTAAGAACTCTTGATAAGAAGATGCACTGGACCTATATAAAAAAATAAGGACTTACACAAAGATGGGAGTGATTTTAGCCTCTTGTGGTTCTTTTCTTCTAGAGTCACGCATCTTTAATTTGGACACGTTTAAACTACAAATTCCTGGATGGAAATCACTCAAGGTCCCAAAGCAGTGAAACTGACTGACTGTCAGTTAGGTAGCACTGGAGAAATAGGTCATAGAGCTAAAAATACTTATCTATGTCTCTCTCTTTCTCTCTATTCCTCCCTCACACTCGTTCTCAATCCTATCTTCTGGTAAAAGAAAAATACAAAAAAAAAACCACAAAGTAAAGCAGAAAAAAACTAAATAAAGATAAGATGAAAGCAGTAACTTGGGGAAGAAACGCCCTTAAAAAAACATCAGACCTTAGGCTTGCTCCCTTATGAATAAAGAAGAGTAGGAGAGAGTGTGAATGTGAACGTGTTTATAGATGAGCAAGTTAAGGAATGACGGGGGAGATTGAAAGGGAAAATGAAGATGTAGAAATGGATGCTCTGGCTGCCATTCAGCTATCACATGCGGAGCTGTTTGCACACCGAGTTTTATTACATGGAACTCATTATTCACTGGGTTCAGCCAAGCAGGCAGGGTAGAAGAAGAAAAAAAAACATGGAAGTCATGGCAATATGCAGTATAGGCACACATGAAGGTACACAAAAAAAACATTATTTCCAAATTATTCACAAATGTGTGATGAATGCTACTCGTATTATTTGGAAAAAGGTGAAATCAGTAGTGGCTACTACTAGAGTGCTTCGGATGAGAAGATAAAACATGCTGTTCATAATCGTAAAAGAAGTGAGCCGTAAAATTTTCTTGTGGAGGAAGGAAGGTGCAACAAAATCTCTTCAGGACTTGGCACTAGATCGAACATGGGAGAAAGTATGATGGAGGTTGGAGGGTGATGAGACCAACGAGAGAACAGGCAAATAGCAACCCTTAGTAAATTTGCAAGTGTCCGAGATGGAGTGTGAGATTGGGAAAATCATGAAAAAGGAGAGCCTGAATGTGGAAGCAGGTCAGTGAGGGTGATGTGGAGAGAAAGGAAAGAGGGAGAGAGAGAGAGAGAGAGAGAGGGAGAAGATGGACAGAGGGAGAGAGTGAGGGGGGGAGAGTGAGGGAGAGAGAGAGAGAGAGAGAGAGAGAGAGAGAGAGAGAGAGAGAGAGAGAGAGAGAGAGAGAGAGAGAGAGAGAGAGAGAGAGAGAGAGAGAGAGGGAGGGAGAGAGTGAGAGAGAGATGGAGAGAGAAAGGGAGATAGAGAGACGGAGAGAGACCGAGAGAGAAAGAGACAGAAAGAGAGAGAAAGAGAGAAAGGAAGAGAGAGAGGAAGAGGGGGAGATGGAGATAAAGAGAGAGATCAAGGCAGATCGAGAAAGAGAGAGAGAGAGAGGGGAGAGAGAGAGAGAGAGAGAGAGAGAGAGAGAGAGAGAGAGAGAGAGAGAGAGAGAGAGAGAGAGAGAGAGAGAGAGAGAGAGAGAGAGAGAGAGAGAGAGAGAGAGAGAGAGAGAGAGAGAGAGAGAGATTATCTCTAATCCGACTGAGAGAGTAGAGAGAATATTTGAAAAGTCTCCAGTAGATTGGAGCGAATCGCTTCTCCTCTGCTGATTCGTCTTCGCATAACACAGCACCATGGACAGCGACCGACTCAAGATGTCTTCTACAGGTTTCACATCCACTGAATTAATTAGCAGGAGGCCATTTCAGGACAAAGCGAATTTTGCTTTAGGTACCCAAAATGTGCACAAAGGAAAAATGAGTAGATCTTTGTGAAAGCCCAAAAAATATATATATATGCTAAATAAGACATCACGTGAGAGTGAGGTGGGGTGACAATGTGAACTCGCTGACCTTGCAAACCACCACCTTATATTGGTTTCGTTGTTATAAAGATCGCACGGGTTATCGAAGTAAATTAGAATTAAGTCCCAGGCTGTCAAGGTATGCTGTTAAAAAGCAGCCTATACACTAGGGAGTTATTCATGGGTGTCTACATATGACAGGCATGGCAAATCCTAACAATCTTTGCAAATGTGGTCACCAAAACCACCCACAATAATTCCACCCTTTAGTATAACACACCCGTGTAACTCATTGACGGCACTGGGCGTCCAATTAATTTTGACAGCCCAGCTAGAAATCTCATTAATCACAGCCAGACCTCCAAATAGAAACAAATTGGATGTATATTGTTGTATATATTTATACATACAATTGAGACCTGGTGTACTCAATTGGGGGCACTTGTTTACCAAATTTGTGGGCTGTAAGATTCTACATGTGATATCCATGTATCTGGACACTATGTATTTAAGGGGTTATGTTATTTATTTTATTTACTATATTTTTCTTCTTCTTTTTTTTTTTTAATTGGCAAAAATAGTATAAGTAGTGGTAGTATGGTATAATGGTGTTCCCCTAATACACCTCTGAAAGCAGAATAGGCGCACATCAGCCACCTTTTTTTGGCCAGGAGCCTAAAAGGGTAGTCTGCATTCCACTGCAGCCAGTCTCGGCAAAATAAAAAGACACGGTATTGTATAAAAAAAATAGAAAAATAATAAATTAAATAAAAATACTGCCTCAAAGGAACTTTAATCCCCTGGAGCACGCCTTTGCACAATTAAATGCCCGTTAAATTGCAATATCCATGCAAAAGGTGGTATATTGCAATTAGGCTTGAATTCTCGACTTAATTCGAATCAAATGAAATCCCTTGGCCAATGACTGCCGAAATACAGGTCGCAAAAGGTAAATGTGCAGCCCCGAGCTCCCGTCTTTTTCTACCTGTTTACATCTCAGACTGCACAGGTAGTGTAAGCCATCTAATGGTTCTTTTTTTTGCTCCAGCCTGCCTATGTGACCATGATCTTGGCTGGCCAGACCGGCAAGGGACATCCCGGGTCACCTAAACCCAAACCCGGCATTCCTCCGTGTTCGCGCACATGCACATGCACACGCACGCGACTCCTGTCAGGCTCCCGGGGAACAAATAAACCGTTTGTACATCAACGCAACATCGACATTCCATACACACGCACACCAAAAAAAAATAACTTTTGTGCATTTTCATTGTCTTCGCTCGATTTGTGCATGGAGGTTTGGGAAATAGGAAATATATAAAAAAAAAACAAGACTGGCAACACGCACCGATAGCTAAAATGCATAGGTGTCGTACTTACGATTTGAGGTGGTTCTGTACCGCTGTGGCCATTTTGGTGTAGTATGATAGAATGCAACGCTGCAGCGCCCGGTATTGTACATGTAATGTAGCAGCTATTTCAATTTCATTCATTCTCTGGGGCTGCGGCTGGAGCGGCCAGCCAATGGGAGACGGGAGCGCATGCGACAGCAGAGGGGAAGTGTAGTTTTTTACGCATGTCAACATGAAACATGTCCAGGAGCAATGCACTACAAGTACCAGCGTGGGTAGCGAGATTGTGGATGCCACGGTCCCGCCTTGGATCCGAAAGGGCAAAGCCACCCATCCGCATCCGAACCGCTGAACACACACACATATACACGGACACACATACACACGCACACATGCACACACTGACACATATGCATGCACACACATACATACAAACACACACACACATGCACACACAAACACACACATACACACATGCACACACATACCCACATGCACACACAAACACACACATACACACATACACACACAAACACATACACACAAGCACACACAAACACACACATACACACATGCACACACAAACACACACATACACACACAAACACACACATGCACACACATGCACACACATACACACATGCACACACAAACACACATGCACACACATGCACACACAAACACATACACACATGCACACACAAACACACACAGACACACTCACAGAGACACACACACAGACACACTCACAGAGACACACACAGACGCACACAGATACACACACACAGACACACAAACACACACACAGACACACACACAGACACACACACAAACACACACACAGACACACACAAACACACACACAGACACACACACACACACACACACACACACACTTTCTAATACGCAGGTGTGGCGAACAAGTTAGACACAAAGAGCAAAAAAATTGAACCCTCAGCATCAAAGAGCCACACCATGCAGTGACCTGTCAAAACAGACAAACACATGCACCTAAAAAACGTTTTATCCTCACTAAGGTCATGGGGGTTGCTGAAGCCTATCAAATCTGACTTTGGGCCAAAGGCGGGGGACAACACCCTGAGTCGGTGGGCAGCTATTTATGTCCTTAGAGTAGGTTTGTCATTATACATTAAGAAATTGGTATCATCACTTTGGCCATGCAAAAATACATTGGATTTCTTTCATTTAATTACAGGGTTGGGTTTGATTTCCTCCACATAGGACATAAACATTCAGATTCTTGAAATGCAGAAACGTCACTTCCCATGTCAATCTATCCATGGTGGCGCCGCCCAAGCCACTAACAAACCTGATATTCTATACTGAAACATATTAGATGCACATGACAATGCAGTTTATATAATCACACCAAACTAATCTGTCAGAGTGATTAACGAATAGTAAATAAGGACGACATTTTCATGCTCCAATGGTCATTATCAACGAGAATAAATTGTACCCAGAGGACATGAAAAAGGAAATATAATGACTACACAGTCTATGTGTACAAAATGAAAAGTAGAATATGTGCAGAAAGATGTGTTCCACCAGTCTATGGAAGAAAAAAAATGCAATTTACTTTTCAGTTGATTGCTGAAGGAGAAGCATTAAGACAGCAATGCACAGCAGATCAATAATCTCTTTCAGAAAGGTGGTGACATCCGAGGAGACGTTTAAGTCTAGGAGGATAAAGAGTCCATTGAGCAGACATCGCCCCAACACTCTTTCGCATCCTCTTCCTGAAACGCTACAGACTCATTCAACATTGCTGCCATTAACAAGATTTTAGATCAACTTTTATAGTAACATTATTTTTTATAGACCAACTTGAAACTATGTTAGAAAAATACCTTCTGGGCAACATGCAGTCATATATCAGCATGAGAGGAACAGGTCAATGTGTACACAACTTAAAATATTGTACTACATTCATTTTCAGCACTGCTTGAAGGGCCAATGGGGTGCTGAAGCCTATCCCTGGTGACTTCAGGCGAAAGGCCGAATGCACCTAAGATTGGTCGCCTGTCAGTCAGAGGGCACAAATAGAGACAGACAACCATTCACACTCACAATCACAACAACACTGGATGATACCATAACTATAGTCTTATTTATTTTGACTACAGTCTCCATCGTTGATTATAGGTATCATATTAGGATGGATTTATTCAAATTTCCAGGGTTTTTAAAATCATATCGTATTCACTGCTGCGGACATTAAAAAAAATCAACCCTATAAAGGGTTCAAACCCTTTAAGTATCACCTATTGCTGTTCTTGGAAGAGTTCAGATGTTTCATCCACACATATTTTTCCTTTTGTTATATGAAAAACAAGTTGCATAATTTGACATATTTTGTTCCAGATCACTGAAAAAATGATCAATATTCAATTCTCTGAAATTTGTTACCTTACTTTGAAATCCTTTGGTTATTATTACATTATTATTGCAACTTGTAATTAAAATAAGGCGTTTCATTTAATCGAAAGACGCTATATTGTTGTCATTCCACATTTTTGCCACGGGGTGGTGCCCACGGAGCAAAACGTATAGCAGTCGTTGTACGTCATTGGTTAAATCCACAATGTCTCCTCCCCTTTCTGCTTTGCGTCCACGCGCTGTTGTTTTGATTGACACCAGTAGTCGAGCTTCAACTTTTGTTTTCGCCTGGGTCGTCGTGAACATGCATTTAACTCACTAAAAAACGATGTTTGAAGTACTAATGACAGCACCAGAGGAAATGACACCGTGTCCACTAAAATCAGAACAGCGTCCTGATGGTGTACGAAGCTTTCTGTTGGTGGATGACCAGGAAAACCTGCAGGTGAACTTAGCTAACATTTAGCTGCTAAGCTAAGAAGCGAACGCCAAAACAACTCCGAACGATTTGGCTAAATATGTTAGACAAAAGATCGTTTCCGAGTTAGCATCACCGTTCGGTGGCAGTCACTCCGCAATTCGTAATTGTACTCGAAATGTATCTGTGACAGTTCGTGGGAAGTAAAATAACGATTTTGTTGTGAAAATAGCAACTATTGTCAGCCAGCCTTTGAAAACATCTCGGTTCGTGCCATTCTCTTTTTATTTAGGAACATGGTTGCGTGATTCAAAACATCGCGATTGCTTTTAACGTGGGATTTCTTTGATGGTGTGTTTGAGGGAAGGAATAAGTAATAATAAAGATCCGTTCTAGCCGAACAACAACTTTTTTTCTCTCTCAGAATCGCGATTAATATAACCTGGCAGATGTTCTCAGTGTGGAAAAACAAATGTGTCAATAACACAATGGCAGCATTGGAATGTTTGGAGAAATGATGTGTTGTGTAGGTGCGCCCAAACCAATAAAGGCTCCTAATATGTCAGTAATTCAGGTTTTATTTCCTCTAAATGACATCAAGATCTGATAATATTCAATACATGTTGCATCACTTATTAAAAAAAACACTACCTTTGAAGAGCCAGGCTTAAAACAAGTACACTGAATGAATTTAAAGTGTATGCTGTTTTTTTTTTGTCTGAAAATTGACTTTGTGGTGTTGCCAGTGTGTTAAGGTAGTTATCCTGCTGCATTTGTTTAAGTAAAATCGTTATTATATCATCATCTTATTACCCAATAAATATTGAGTAGATAGTAGCAAATCAATCAACAGTTTAAAAAAATGATTATGCTCACGGGTTGATACTTTAAGAAGGAAGTGTATGTGATTGTGCTGTTTGAATCGTATGTTTGCATTGAAAAAACAAAACAAAAATGTCCTCTCCAAGTCTGCATTTACATAAATGTCGTTTCCTTTTGTTTTCCTCTAGGTCAACAATGAGGTGGATTTTGTGGAGAAGCTGAACTGTTCAGATGTGGGAGGTGTCAAAGTTCTGTCTATCTTTGGAAACACTGGGGATGGCAAGTCACACACCCTCAACCACATTCTATTCAATGGTGAGAGTGTGTTTTTTACCTCCAAGTCCTCCAGCTCCTGTACGGTGGGCGTATGGGCTGCTTATGATCCCTCCCTCAGTTTGGTCGCCCTGGATACTGAGGGCTTGTTAGGGGCAGCTGCCAATCAAAACCAGAGAATGAGACTTCTGCTTAAGGTAAAAATAAATTCATGCTTTTAGCTTGAAATGTTTCATTTGTAGGTAAAAATTCACTGACACTATTTGAAATTGTGGAGATACAGACACCTGATACAACTTTAGTAAAATCTGAACATAATTTAACAAGAGCCATTTCCATAATGTTGACTTAACAAGTGTGATATAAATACGCTTTACCCTGTAATGTCAATTTATTAGTATAGGACCACAGTGAAATGCAGTGCCATTATGGACCTCAAAAGAACACTCATCATTCACCATGCCATTAGTATGTGTATTGCATTTGATCAAGTGGCCCATAATATTGGGTTTTCTCAATGTAAGTTGACCTAAAATGAGAAACACGACCTTGAGAAACCAATATCGGATGCATTATGCGGTAGTTTATTATTAGCCATCTGATGTGTTATAGGCATCTGGTTACATTGCAGCTAATGAATCCTCAAAATGTCTGTTTATCTTTGACACAATGACCGAATTTCAGTTTGTTTACAGTTCCATAACAATTGTTTATTAGATTAAGTCTACTCACCCCCTATCTTTCACTATTTCAGGTGTTGGCTGTGTCAGATATCGTGATCTACCGAACGCGAGCCGAGCGTCTGCACAACGACATGTTCCAGTTTCTTAGCAGTGCATCAGGGGCCTATCTGAAACACTTTACACCTGAATTGAGAGCCCTGTCAAGTCGATGCGGTCTGGACGTGCCCCTCTCATGTCTTGGTCCTTCGGTCATCGTCTTTCAAGAGACGACTCACACACAGTTGCTGGGCCATGGTGAACAATTACACACAATTCATTTTTTTCCACCATTCAGCCACACCAGAAATGCTAAATTGATAAAGTAGTAATTTCATAATGCAGTTTTTTCCACAAAAAACTGTCATTCAACGCTGAGTATGATCTGCAAGAAAATATAAACTAAATGTTGGTTAAAAAAATAGATAAAAATGCAATTTTTTATTTAAATTACACAGCACCAGTTTTTCCTAATGTTTAACATCCTTTTCTATTAACCACAAAATACCATACTCAGTAACTAATATAATTGGAATACACCACATAGCAACTATTGATTTGTTTGGTTCGGACATTAACGTTATATTTGGGAAAGGCCCTGTATTACACATTCATATTCATGTGTAAGTCATTGCAGTTGGGTAAAACCTGGATAAGATTGAGTTTAACATTGGCACTTATTCACCCTATGCCACTATGAATAATAAGAAAAGTTTCAAGTTGGACCTTGTTAGCGTAATTGTAGTGATACTAACTGTTCTCCTGTGTGTTTAAGATTCCAAGGTGGCTGGCCATGCTGACATGCAGTTGCAGAAGAGGTTTCATGACCTGGGCTTAGCAACTGATGCCTTCAGCTCTGTACAGTACAATGGCACCCAAACCATCACACCTCCAACTGATTACAGTGGACTGCTGGAGGCTCTTAGACAGCAAGTGCTAAACACTCACACGCGTTCGCCGCGCCACCCAAGCATAGTGTTTCAAGCTTTTGAGGTAAGCACTCCATATTGGTGTAATAATACACAGTCAAAAGACAGAAATGACTTTAAATTACCAGTGCATTATGATTTTTTCCCTCCATTATCAACATTTTGTTTTTCATTGTATACTCAGGCCCTCAGT
The DNA here is from genome assembly GCF_051989575.1 of Stigmatopora nigra. Lineage (NCBI taxonomy): Eukaryota > Metazoa > Chordata > Actinopteri > Syngnathiformes > Syngnathidae > Stigmatopora > Stigmatopora nigra. Next base: position 10,398,525 of record NC_135515.1, read on the forward strand.
GAACGATTTTGTGGGGACCTTTGCGATGATAAGCTGAATCTGTACACCTTCTTCCCAGATGAGTACTTCACCTGCTCAGCTGTCTGCCTCAGTTGCAAGTAAGTTAGTCATCATTTTTGGGACTGGCAAGCAAATATTTCCAGACTCTCTAACCTGCACAATAACTAAACAGATCGAATAGTCAAAGAACTGATCTAGTAATTAGTTTAGATTAGATTAGAACTTTATTTCATCCCGTATTCGGGTAATTTCTTGGTTGCAGTAGCAAGACACACTACACATTGTAGATCTAGGTAAGAAATTAGATTTTATTTCTTGTTGTTATTTTAAAAAAAATAATAATTGGTTGATGGAGGAGGAGACATCTGTTGTAAACTCAGAAACAGAACAGCAACTTTTCTGATCTTACAACTGGCTTTTAACATGCAAAATTCTCGGTTTAACCGTTGAAAACTGTTTTATTTTTATAATTGTTATTTTTAATTTTATTTCAGGTGGAAGATTAAATTAACTGATTGTTCAATTTGTATTTATTTTAAAGATAAATATATATTGGCTGAGATAGGTTCCAGCAGCCCCGCACTCTTTGTAGTGTAGAAAAATGAATGAATCAATGAATATAAAAAAATAAATGAAATGTAACATGGCTTTTGACTAATTGGAATTTATCTGTTATTTTCATAGTCTGTTTGGCAGAGCAAGCTTGTTGTAAAACAGTTAATTTTGTAACTAAATCAAATAAATAGATAAAAGTAACAAGCTGCAATAGGTTCCCTGGGGTATCAAGCTAAAACGTCTGATAAACTACAAGTTCAAGGTCACAAACCATGTTATCTAATCCATGTTTGGTCTGGAATCTTGTGGTATAACAGGGTTTATATCCCTACATTCAGCAGTAAAAGTGTAGGACATTTCATTTGTACTTCACTAGTTAGATATTCATGCCCCGTGGAGCATAGTGGCATTTGTTGCCTGTGTAATACTGGTTTCATATTGTTTTTTTGCACTATTTTTAAAGGTCTAAAAATGTCGGCATCAGTCTGTGAGGCTTATGTAAGAAGGATTGTTTTTTTTTCTTTCAAAAAAGTTTCATCTCAGGGCAAAAACTCTGTAGCTTAATAAGTCTAACAGGGAATACAGAAATTGTGCTATTTGTTGGGTAGAACACTAAATAGCACTAAAATGAATGCATGAAATTATGTTTATTTTCTTCATATTTTTCCTCTTTGACTTGCAGAACTGAACTGATGTTGTGCTTTGACTTTATTAGGCGAAGCTGAATATGCCCTCTGGTCTTGCTTTTGTTTTTGCACTGCTGTAGATAAACCATGTTAATTAGGCCCACACCTGTGTTGAAAGCTTTCATTTTTTTCGGTTGACTTAACTTGTTTACAAAGTATTGTTTTTGGTATGGGTGGGCGGTAGTTACTCTTTCACCATTCATAATTGGCTGCGTGGGAGATACTCTGTGCCGACTTTCCCACCGTGATAATTTGGTAAAATAGAACATCTCAACTCATTTTCTGAACCGCTTTATCCTCATTAAGGTCGCGGGTGGTGCTGGAGCCTATCCAAACCGCACATGAATTTTTCCTTCTCCCGTTACAATCATGGACTTTTATGTGGGGCGTTAAACCTTTTTTTTTTTTTAAATGTTTACTTACAGGTATCTATCAATCTGTCTGTGAAGCCCTTTGTTATCTTTTTTTTGGAGGGACTATACATTTTACTTGTCTTGACATTGCACTTGCCTGACTAACATAATTTGAGTAGAGAACTCAAACTTTCCATGTTGGTCTGAACAATGTTGTTTTTTTTGTGCCCTACAGTATTCGCTGCAAGAATGGAATGAACCACTTGCGAGACAGGGTTCCCCACAAGGCAGATGGACTGTGCCAATATGCACACCAGTACAACAACAAAGTCCTTATCTGTAAGGTATGATAAGCTCCTGAAATCAATTTGCATATTATACCATTTTAAAAATGAATTGAATAAGATCTTGTTAAGATTTGAAATGGTTCCCTTCGCCATATAAACAGAGGTGCTATGAAGGCGGCAGAGAGGTGACAGTCATGCCTAAAACTTCAGCGTCGTCTGACAACCCGTGGTTTGGCATTGCCAAGTTCGCCTGGTCAGGGTAGGTTCCTGTTTTGATTTCCCCCCTTCAACTCCCTTTTTCTTTTTTGATGGTCTGCTTTCTTCTCAGATACGTGTTAGAGTGTGCCAGCTGTGGCGTTATTTATCGCAGCAGACAGTACTGGGTAGGGAACCAGGACCCAGAGAGCAGTGTGGTGCGTTCGGAGGTCAAACACGTTTGGGAGGGGGTAAGTACACCATTGGTTCTTTGCAAGAAATGCAAGATTTGGTTTTAAAACTATTTTAAACCCTCTTTAAACCTTTATAGGAGGCAACTGGTACAATAATCTCCAGTTTTTTTAGTTACAAAAACTCTTTTGAAAAATGAAACCTGACAAATAGCCACCGGATGGTGCTGTGGTTCTTTTCCCTAAGTTTGGTGCAGACTATTTGGGTGTGATTGGCACTCGAAGGCAATGTTGTAGCGAATGCAAATGGTTGTCTGTCTGTACCAGTCACTTGCGACCAGTCTTGGGTGTACTCGGTCATTTGCTGGAAGTAAGATGGGATAGGCTCCAGCACCCACTCACAAGGATAAGCGGTGTTGAAATTCAGTGAATAAAACTACCAGTAATGGATAATCCCTTAAAATACATTGTCTTACACTACACCCTTACCACACAAACCTAAAAAAACATTTTAAAGTTGGTTCAGTGACCACTAGTAAATATACGTTTATGTGATGTCTAACACATAGCTGAAGATGTAAGAAGGAAACACATTCCCTCTGTACTGCAACGTAGAACATTGTACTCATCAGTTCATTTATTGTTATTGATGGCTGAATTAGTCCAGTATTCAATATGCTAAATGGGAAAACTTGTTGCTTCCAGTCGGACACCTTCCTTGGCAACCACCAGAATGCTGCCCAGAGAGTTCTGGATGGGATGAACTACGTGATCCAGTCAATGTCCGAGTACAGCACTGGCCCCACCAAGGCTGTTACGGCTTGGCTCACGGACCAGGTGGCGCCGCCATACTGGAGATCCAACACAGAGATTACGGTAAGTGACACACATTAGGACAATAATGGGAAGAACTATGTTTAAAAAAAAAAGTAAATCATGGTATTTTTCAAAATTCAATAGATCCAAGATATATTGATTAAAAGTTGGTCTAACAAAAAGTACTGCAATTTGCAATATTTATAACTTCAAGTTGAAGCCTTGGTTTGTTAAACAATATTGAAGAGGATTTGAACCATAAAAAATGGAGGTGGGCCTTAATTGAATAGATAATTTGCGTAAAAATATGTTTTGAAGTATGTTAACTTTTAAATAAACATGAAAAAAGAAGAGAACTGATGGAAGGCCTGCTTACAAAATCTAAAATGTTTGCAACTTGGGTTAGTTAAAAGTATTATACCATACTTTATATCAGAGCTTGATTGTTTACCTTCAACACCAGCCTCTAGTGAGTCCATTTGTGATCACAAGGGTCAAGCAGTGAAGTGTTCTGAATGTTGGGTAATCAAATACATCTTATGAAAGTGTATTAGAAATTCATATGACAAAAAATGATTGGTATTTTGTGTGAACGGGTATTCGTTTACTTCTGCAAGCATGAGCCAATCTTGAAATCAAATGGCAATTTGTCTTTGATGGAGAAGAGGATATTATATGTGCTATAATAATTCCGTACGTCATAAGTCATCCATATGAAATTGATATTGATTGAACTGGATACAAAATTAAATGCTTCTAGGATTTAATACGCAATGTCATTTGACAATTTCACACTACGCAGGATGGCTCTTATGATGAAATGCAAAAATTATGCATTGGTGCATTTAAATCCTGTGTTCTCAAATTATAATATTTGCATTGTTTGTACTTGTTAGTCATTCTGTCAGTATGTATTTCACAACCTACATTTTGAATTTAATTTTTAATCAAATTCATTGTCCTCTCCTTTCTTGCTGAATTCAAAATTTAAGACAATTTTGTGCAGACCGCATCCTGGACAATTTACTTTAATGTTTAAAATCATATACAACACATTTCTTAACTTATCTGAACCAAAGTATACTGTTAACTTTGTAAAATAATACATACATTAAATCTAATAATAGTTGCTTAAATGCATTCATTCATTATCCTAATATGTTTTGTAAGAAAACTATAATGTTTCATTTGGCAACATCAGTAGTTAAAGGTTTTAGTAACGTGGTACTTTAACTTTTATTTGCTTCTATTTAGATTTTTCACGATTTAGATTGTGTTGTAAGGTAAAATGTATGATGCGTGACTAGCTCGAATAAATTAAAAATAATCTCACTATTGAGATACAGCAAGCTTGCGCATATTCGCTGTTTGATAACTGTGAATTTCCAGAGCCCTTAGTTACATAAAATTTCAGTTGTTCCATAATTCCGTGCTCAGCCAAAGCAGTGCAAATATTACTTTAGCCCCATGTGTTTGAATTCTATTGGCTAGGTTTATTTAATCGATAGTTTTTTGCTTTGTTTTGTTTCTTAGTTGAACATGTCGCATTCTAATACATGTCCTTAATTGTACTCTACATTGCCAAAAGTGAAAACATTTTTTTCTGGTTCACTTCTGCTGCATCTACTTGCTGTAGTGTAAACTCATGTGGTCTAATCTCCTTTCTAAGTGCATATTTGTTTCCCTATGTGTGCTGTCACTTCAGTTTGTGCTTGTCTTTTATTTATGCTTCTTTATTTTTGAGAAGAAGAAAGTGGTCTTGAATAATTTAAGTACTGAGTATCTCAGTTTAATGATTTTATACACGCTAGACTAGGGGTGGGGAAACCAGTCCTCAAGGGCCGCATTGGGTTCAGGTTTATATTCCAACCGAAGAAGACCAAACCGGTATTTTAAAAGGCGGACGAGTGCTTAACGCGTTGGCCTTGCAATTTTGGGGTTTTAGGGTGTGATCTGAGGTCAGTACTCACTGTGTGGAGTTTGCATGTTCTCCCCTGGCTTGCGTGGGTTTTCCTTGGGTACTCTGGTTTCCTCCCACCTCCCAAAAACATGCAGGGTTGGTAGGTTGAACACTCTAAATTGCCCCTAGGAATGTGTATGAGTGTGAATAGTCGTCCATCTCCTTTTGTCCTGCGATTGGCTGGCCACTGATTCAAAGTTTCCCCTGCCTGGTGCCCGTAGTTAGCCGGGGATAGTCTCCAGAAACCCTTGTGAGGATAACTTTTCAGAAAATATGGTGGCTTAAAAGTGTAATCGGTTGATTGGCATCAGGTGGTACTGGTTTCAGAAGAAACCTCATTGGTTAAACTGTCTGTGCTAGATCAGTTGGAACAAAAACCTGCACCCACTCTTTAAAAGTGTTGATGTTTGCCATTCTGCTTGCATTTGATAGGCTTGTCATGGCTGTCACAAAGCGTTTGAAGAGGGGGAACGTAAGCATCACTGTCGATCGTGCGGCGAGGGATTCTGCCACCTGTGTTCCTCCCATCGCATGCCAGTTCCCGAGAGAGGCTGGGGAAGTAGCCCCGTCAGGGTGTGTTTGGCCTGCTATCGTCAGGGTGGACCAGTAGAAACCAACAATCATGGTGAAACTTCAACATTTTTACACAACGCTCCTTTTGAATCAAAGTAACAGAGAGTCCTCAGGTTGCGACATATTCCACCCACAATGTTTCGGCTTTATGACTCACGTCCCCTCGGCCATCACTGTATCTGCTTAGCTAGTGCAGTGACGAACAATATGTTCATATTAGAATATTACAAGATTCAAATCATAATATGACAAGATAAAAAAAAAAAAATATTACATGATTCAAATCGTAATATTACAAGATTCTAATCGCAATATTACAAGATTCAAATCATAACATTACAAGATTCTAATCGCAATATTACAAGATTCAAATCATAACATTACAACATTCGAGTCATGTTGTTGCTTATTTTTAATGCAACGTCAACAGTACTCCTTTATGATACTGTGCTACATTTATTCCTTATGTACAGTATCTTTTTTTTTCTTTTAAAAGTTTCTTTGGTTAGGGAAAGCGTGAGAATGCATCCATTTATTCTTATATGTTGTTGTGTTTTCCCTTAGTGTACAAAGCAGAGCCTCGCGGTCTGATTGCTCGCAGAGTGGCCGAAGTGGCTCAGTCCACTTTGGACATTGTCAGCACTGCAGTGGACTATCCGCTTTGTGAGTTTCTCCAAGTCAAATGACATTTATTTTTGAAAGGATTATGCATATTGTACACAATTCATGTGGCTTCCCAGGTTTATGGTTTTACCTAAATCAGGATCCTGAATTACGTATTCTATTCATTTGAACAATAACATAACAGCATGGCTGTTCATTTTCAAAATACTTACCACATAAGATGCGTTTTTAGTTGGTAAAATCTTGGTTTGCATTATGTATTTTTTAGGCTTTGTGAAGGATGTGGCTCGACCAGACTACTGGGTCCCAGACCAGGACATCAACCAGTGCCATCAGTGCTCCAAAGTCTTTACTCCAGTCATGTCTAAGCATCACTGCAGAGCTTGTGGTCAGGGTGTATGCGGCGCCTGCTCCACTCACTTGAAGCCTGTACCCTCAAGAGGGTGGGACCACCCAGTGCGAGTGTGTGACAAATGTAGCGCCAGTCCTAATATTCTCTAAGTGCGACTCTTGAGTCTCGAATCAAAGTAAATGACAATATTTTTGTCAAAAGAAGGCTAGATATAAGCTGCCGGACCAAGATCCATTTAAAAAAAAATCTCTTCTGCCTTCACCAACTGATTTTGCTTCATGTAATAGCAAAAAAAATGATCAGAGCTCAGCAGTCTTCACTAGAGGTTGTCGCTTCGAAAATATGACAACCGCAGCGCGAGAGTACTGCGCCAAGTGACGTGTGGAGTAAATAGGGAGTATGTAAATGGACCATCGGTAATGTTTTTCCAAACCTGGAAGTAACTTTAAATACATTTACATTTTATATTATGAGCCTTCAAATTATTGGAGGGGATCAATGTCAGTTTGTATTCCTGACATGTGTATTCTTGAAGGTTAATTTAATGGATGGAGGTAAAAATAAAAATAGATGCCTCTGTAATACTAAAAAATAACACATGGGGACCCTTTCACCATAAATGTGTGTAGTATTGCATTCCACTTTGTTTTAAATAAATTGTCCAGAAACATTTTTCACTTAGTTGTTTCTGTGTACTTGTAGTGAATTCCTCAAATGATGACAAAGGAAAGCGTAACCACTTGGTTGGTGCAGAGGTTTGTTCACTGGACTTGTATCTGGGAGACCTTGGTTCGAATCCCGGTCTGGAAACATTTTTCACTAAGTTGTTTCTATGTATTTGAGGTCAAAACACTCAAATGATGACATAAGAAAGTGTAGTCACTTGGTTGGCGCAGAGGTTAGTTCACTGGACTCCTGTCCGGAGGACCTTGGTTCGATTCCCGGTCGGCACACATTTTCACTTAGTTGTTTCTGTGTACTTCTTGGAAAGACACTCAAATGATTACTAGGAAAAGTGTAGTCACTTGGTTGGCGCAGAGGTTAGTTCACTGGACTCCCGTCTGGGAGACCTGGGTTCGACTCCCGCTGCCGACGTTTGGCTGAAAATAACTGGAAAGAAGAATTGGTAAATGGAACAAGAAGAAAAAAAAAGAAAAATCTTTTTAATTTATATTAAACACTTAGTCATACTTTTCAGCAAAAGGTTATATTCCGAACTGCCTTCGGCAGTTCGGAAGACAGTTGAAGGACCTGTCTGTGCGAAAGGCGTTCTCGGGTCGGCCTTCGGCCGACCCTCGACCGCTTGCTTGGTCAGTGAACCGCCGACACCGGGAAGCGAACTCACGTTCTCTCCGTGCAAAGGCGAGTGTGCAACCCACTACACCAACTCGTGCCCCACTTATACATAGGTGTTGAAACGTTTTATCCAAGGAAATGGGGTGAAACACTTAGTCATTTTTTGGACAAAATGCTTCATCCACTATTGAAGACTTATTCAGTTAAACACTTAAGGATTAATACTTATTCTTATAACTGAACAATATTTGGAAAATCTTTGCCGGCACTTGGAATTGAACCCAGGACCTCAAAGGTGGAAGACTGATGACTTATCCATTAGGCCACCACCCTGTGAGAGAAATCAGTAGTACTTGTACTGAAATATTTTATCCAAGGAAACGGGGTGAAACACTTAGTCATTTTTTGGACAAAATGCTTCATCCACTACTGAAAATTTATTCAGTTAGACATTTAGGCATTAATACTTATTCTTTTACCTGAACAATATTTGAAAAATCTTTGCCGCCACTTGGATTTGAACTCAGGACCTCAGAGGTGGCAGACTGATGACTTATCCATTAGACCACCACCCTGTGTGAGAGAGCAGTAGTACTTGTACTTAATACTGATTCTTTTGACTGAATAATATTGGGAAAATCTTTGCATGCACTGGGATTTGAACCCAGGACCAAAGAGGTGGCAGACTGATGACTTATCCACTGGGCCACCACCTTGTGAGAGAAGGCAGTAGTACTGGTAAATTTATCTCATTCATTTACCTGAATAATATTGGGAAAATCTTTGCAGGTGTTTGGATTTGAACCCAAGACCAAAGAAGCAGGAAACTGATGACATATCCACCGGGCCACCACTCTACAGGATTATGCAGTAGTATTTGTTGTTTTGTCTCTTTCCACTCCCAGATCATACTTAGTACTTTATGCTACCTTCAAGTGGGAAAAGTTAGGTAAGCAGAGCAAATCAGGATTTAAACCCAGGTCCACAGAGGTGGGAGGCCAATGACTTATTCACTGGACTAAAGGTTCCCAAAAGCAAGCAGTAGTATTTATTGTTTTGTCTGTTACAACTGCATAGTTCTCTCGCTACTTCGCGGTTCAAGTATCGCAGACTTAGAGCTTCGCAGATTTTTTTGGGGAAAAAAAAACAATATAAATATTACATTGAAACAACATATTTTACAGTTTTTTTTTGTTATAACATGAATTTCACTCTCTCTACCCGTATTCTGTTTTTGATTTTGTTATTTCGCATCATTCTTGTAGTATCTGAATACTATTCTGAATTCACAGGTAAGAAGTGTACCTTGTTTCTTCTCTTGTCCAACATGAAATAAATTCATTAGCACTTTTAAAGAATGCTCTCACTCTTCATTGTGCTAGTTGAAATATTTTCAACGTTGTAATTTGGTCAAAAACATATATAGAATATGGAAATAGAACTTTGTGGTATAAAACCTAAAGCAAAAGGCCATAGCTATGGTTGAAATGTAGATAGTTGTGCTCTTAATTCCTACAATTGTATTTATGAATACCTGTAACAAAAACAAACAATACAGTGGCAATAGGAAGATGTTCACTTTCTACTTGTACTCATCTGCATCAATGTACACTGACTCAGTCGTTAGATCAGAGGACAATAAAAGTGTAAACTTGCTGCTACTGCAGTTTTAAGATTCAAAGTGTCCATTAGTTCCACTTCTCTGAGCGAGAAAAGTATCATCAGAAGCAAGAGTATTCACTTCGGCCTGTTTGCCTCAAAAGCAAGGCAACACTGGTAACATCCATTTAAGCCTGAATTACTATCTTATCTTTTATAGTACAATATTATACTGCTCTACTATTCTTCTCATATGTAATCAGGCAAAAACCAAGCTTTCCAAATGCTCAGGTATTGTATTATATTACTTTATTCATCTTTTGTACAATACAAATATGTAGGTTTAAATACAAAAATCTGTAAATAAAGATTAAAAATAAACTTCATGTTTTTCGTTACCATTACTATACTACTTTTACAATCAAGTTGATGAGGTCATTTCGTTTGCTTTGTCGCAATAACCTACATAGATTTCAGAGGGCATTTAAACAAGAGTCCAGTGAAAGAATATATTTTCAATAAGCAATAAAATAGGATCTTGTTTTGTATATTCAAATTTGTGGGGTAGGGAAAAAAATAATAAATAAAAATGTGTCCAAAAATTGCAAATTATGATGTTGTAGTCATCATAGAATTGTTTTTTTTTTTTTTTTAGAATGCAACCTGGCAAATATGATATGGCATCAATACCTCACTTGTATTTGCCTTATCAATTAATAAACCTGTAAATCAGAAAACATTTTGACTGACTACTATCAATTTTGAGCACCTGAAAAAGTCTGAAAATATTTCTTCTTCATAAACTCTGAGAATTAAAAACCATGATGGGGTTTTGGTTTTGACATGATAGGAGAGACGCTTGTTAGGTTTATCTTTCTTATCAGACTATAAATATGGATTATGCTGAAGTTGTAAAAAATAAATAATGAAAATTCTCTGCTTTGCAGCTTTTAACAGTAAAGTAATATGATTGTGGGCACAGTGACACAAGTTTCTTTGTCCTTTCTTTTTCCACATACTGTTATCCTGTCTTTATAATGAAATATAGTCGGTTCCTTTCCGGTTTGCCATCCCATGCAAGGTTTTGCTCCATTCTCCCATTCACATACTGTTGATACTTTCTCTTGTGTCCTTCTTTTACCTCCATTTGTTCTATACATTCCTGTTGTTGTTGTTGTTTCACCCTTGATCGTCTTCCCACTTAGTGTTAAATCACTACAACTGACCGATGCTGTGAACAAAATAGGCCCAAACCCTGTTTTTCAACATAAGGGTGAATGTTGGAAGCTTGTAAATACCATGTTATCCTTAAACTATTGGTTAAACAAAAGGGGTAGTGCACATAGAAAGAGAAAAGTCTGCCAGCGATCAATTAAAGTTCTAATGATTTGTCTGGAAAAAGAAATAGGTACCCACTGTATGGGTGGGAGCATCATGCTAATATGTACACATGGGAGGTAACATGATAGCAATTCATCCCTGGGTATTCGTTTCCTGTAATATGACAACACTGCGCATAATGCCTGGACTTTGTCTTGATCCCTAACTAAAATAGAAGCCTTGGGTAGTCATGTTTGTCTTCCAAGTCTTACTTAATGTTCAACAAAAATAATTATATAGGATAAAAATATCTTTAGGTTACACTTAAAACACTTTTGCATTAAAGTAAATATATGTTAACATTAAAAAAATACAATAAATAAAATCAATTTTGGCAATAAATCACAACTACTGGTCCTTTTAGGTACAGTGGCCATAAAAAAAGAAAGAAAGAAATGAAAATAAATCATATCAAAATGTTTTCCACATGAACTGTGGATTATAATGCAATTGAAAAAAGAAATAGTTAATATAAACGGCTGAAATTGTGTAGTTGCATGTGCACACTTTTCTGTAATGGGATAAATAACGATGTATGTGTGAAACCGCTTTATCGCATTTATTCAGATTTTTCCTTGAGAAAATCCCTTTTTGTTGTTGGTGCATATCTGAAAAGTCTAACATTGTATATCCGCTGTACATACAATCACAATCCAGCCATTTATGAAACCTGGTGAACAATAATCCTTCTGTTTCTTCACAACAAATTCCTCACCACACACCCACCAAAAAATAATGCCAAAAGCGGTCAAAAGGGATTGGAATGCATCAGTTACCTTTGAAAGAAAGTAACCACTGATCATGTCGCTGAGCAACATAGTCAGTGTGTCAAGGGACTTGCAGCATGTCAAGAAGTAAAAGCCGGGCTGCGGACATGAACTCTGAAAAGAGGCGGAAATGAGGTGGTGAGATTGAGATCATCACATGATCTGTAGTGCTGCAGTGGCAGCCCAACAATCTGTAAAGCTCTCATTGGAGCCTCAAGAAAGCAAGATCAGTACGATGTAAATACTCTGTTGGAGAGCTTTTAGTAGGATGCTACACTGCCAGAGTATTTCAGTATTTGCAAACCCTTTTCATCAAGCTTTTCTCCTTTGTAACTGCAGGGCTTGCTTGCACTAACTACCATGTTGCTTCTCATCTTAAAGCTCTATTTCAAAAGTTTTCTGCAGGTTGTTCGAAAACGGGTTTGCTGCTGCTGGACTTTTACTTCCAGGTGCTTGAACTGCTGGTTTGGTGTTGGTGCTCTCAAGGGCTGCCCATTTGGCCTCAAAACGGTCATCATCTTGGGAATTACTGGTCACAGGAGCAGTCAGTTGGCTGCCTTCTGGTGGCCAGCAACTAGTACTGCCACAATTCCCGCCATTGTTAGAGTTTCCATTCTGTATGGCTGTTGGAGAACCGCTATGTGCTGGAAGACCGTTAATGGCTGTTGAAAGAGAAGCAGTGGCGGAAAACGTTGTGGAAAACCCTCCAGTGGGCATCCCCGAATATGGGTGGTGGGCGCCACCCGTTCCGAGGATTCCTACTTTAGGTGCTCCGACTCCGGAGCCAATGGCACCTCCTGTGCCAGATGAGCCAGTTGCTGTGCAGAAGGCATTCGCCACCATTTGTGATGGCGTAATTCCTACGACGGGCACGCTGACATTAGGATAGGTTATAGTGCTAGCTAAGCCTGGCATATAGGTTTGCATGGGAACAAAAGCTGGTTGGACGGGCTGACTGGCAAACATTCCAACAGGTGCAGAAGTAGCGTCGAAACCCAAAGGGAAGGGTGGCATGATACTTGGGAGGGAGCCTCGGGGTGCTAGGATGGAGGGCTGGATTATAGGAGCACCTGACATACTTGGGCCAGACATTGTTGGGATGGACATTGAAGGCAACGACATAGGGGGGCTTGAAATCGGAGGCCCGGGTATGAGGGGGACCGATGATATGGACATAGCCGGTAGGGGCATTGGTGCCTGAGCTGGGAGAACAGAGGGTCCCACGATGAGAGGTTTGGCCATAGTACCAAGCGACATTGACAAAGTGGATACCGGGGCCAGAGTTGCTATCTGCTGACTTGACACAGATGGGGGACCTGGAATGGTTGGGATGGTAGGTCCAGGTGGGGGTGTCTGCTGAGACCTGACTGCCTTAGAGACCTCTTCGAGCCATCGTTCGGCCTCTGAGGGGGTACGTTTGTGTCCACTTTGCCCTATTGCAGAAACTGGAGGGGGAGAGTGGAGTGGTGGATCTGGTTGAACCCAAGAAGATGGAGCTAAAAGGGACAAAGATGAGTCTTTAGAGCAGGTAAACAGATAAAATAGAACTATAGAATATAGCAGACGGTTTGCTACCCTGCGTTGGCGCGGGTGGAGGAGGCAAGGCTGGGGGCACAATACAAGTTGGCAAGCTAGTCGCAGATGAACAGGGGTTGGAGAAAGGGTCTTCAGATGGATTCGTGAAGGAAGTGTTGATCTGGCTGCACAGGGCATTAATATCCCCCTCGCCAGACAAATTCATGTCTACTTCTAGTACTAGCAAGAAAGCATCACACACAAGGGAATTTGTAGAATGAAAATAAGAAAGAGGGTGGAAAAGAGAAGAAAAAAAACAGAGTTGGAATCAATTCAAGATTGACAACAACATTCACCAATATAAAAAAGATGCATATTACTTGGGTGCTATTGTACAATATGTGTTATTCTACATTGAAAGGCTTTTCCCAGTTCCTTCCAGGAATAAATAGTAAAGGGAAGTAAAATTCAATCATACTACATATCGTGGTTTTGTACATAAATTAACAGTGTGCTCTATTGGAATGAAACTTGATACTTAAGACAGATTTAAAACGGATTTTAGTGAGGGAACTTTTCAACTCACCAGGGTTCTTGGTCTCAAAGTCAGTCTTGCGTTGCAATGTGGATGGCAGGTCATTGAGGCGAAGTGACAGCTGTCTCTTGAAGGGAGAGTTCTTCTGACTCAGAGCAGGAAATCCACGGAATGAGCCTTGACGCACCAGCTGCTCGATGGGCGCGTGGCGGCGGGGGATGGCGTGAGGCCCACCGGGTTCTGCTGTGCCCTCGGGTGGGGAAGCCGTACCCGGGGGTAGAGCTACATGAACAGATGACTGGTCTGCTGAGAGGAGAGTGGGGTTATAATAAATATACATGGGAATCCAATGAATGCAACAATAGGTACAAATTAGTAGTTCTAATTTAAGTGGCCTTAACAAATTCACTGTTATTAATAGCGATTGACTTCCAAGAAGGAGGAAAGTAAAGATGAGAGTATGACTGAGCATAGAAAATGCAATGGTACAATTTAAACGGAAGATCACCTTTGTTCTTATCTTGCAGTTTGTCTTCCCGGTCACTGCCGCTGCCGTGATGACCACAACCAGAGTTGGCGCGAAAGGAACCCTCGCGTACAAATGACGTGCGGCTGGCATCGAAAGATGCCGTCACACCGCACTCTTTTTCCCGACGCTGTTTCCTCTCCAAGCATGCCGCGAAGGCACAGCCAACTGCATGGCTCAGTCTCTCCCCCTAATGCACCATGAATAGTCAAACAATAAAAAAATTAAACAATTAAACGTTTTGAATTCCCTTAAATATAATCAATTGCAAATTAGATGTGAAAATAAGAATGACTGTCGTATTAGGCCAAGGGTTCGCGGGCCGCTTTAATGTCAACTTGATTTCATGTGGGCCGGACCATTAGATATAATATTTAGATTTTTTTTTTTTTTTTTTTCAAATGAATTAATAGAACTGTATTAATATCCCTGAATATGCAGTTTTTAAAGATCTAAAACAATGTTTATTTGATCTTTTTTTTTATATATTTTAAGATTTTACTGATTTTTGAACTAAAAACACTATAACACGATTAAAAAATTCCAATTATTGATTTAAAAAGGGGGAAAATCAGGAAATGTAATATAGATCTATACTCTTCACTCTAATTTGATCCTAAAACAGATGATTTACTTTCCCCGGCCACACAAAATGATGCGGTGGGCCAGATTTGGCCCCCGGGCCGCCACTTTGATACGGGTATTAGGCTGTCGTGATAATGCAATGATATTACATTCCTTTTTCCAACAAATGGGTCCACTGTGGCAGGCTATGAAACAACTGAAGGTATTTTAGAAAATGTAAAGATATTTCGTAAAAACTTCAAAGTACGGGGAAGAATAGAGTTCATGAAGTAGGACTGTGTACCGAATGTTTAATTGAAGGCTTTGTCTTTTTGGCAGGATGCAGTTATTAACATAAGTGTAAGAGTAGAGCTAGACTTACTGATCTGTGGCTATTGACTACAAATAGAAGGTGTATTTAGCTCACATAGCAGTTTCTGAACCATTTTCCTCATCCATTTCACAGATGAGTTAGCGCTTTTGGTAGTTGTTTTGGCAAACGGACAGTTAGCAGCCAATTACGCAACATATATAGCTATTACTTCACACTATTTACAGAGCTCATCCCACTAATAGAGTCCCACATTAACCAAATTAAGACGCAGCATGCCAAATAGTTTTTTGAAGAGTAACACTGGCAAAAATAGTAATTAAACAGTAGTGCGCTTTGTGAATATAAGGTAGAACAGGATAAAAAGTGAAAGAAATTTGCTAGTGCCTCACCGAATCTTTAAGTGCCATAAAGCAGTGGCACATCCAACGTCTAGTTGTGCCGTCTCTGCAGATATAGGAGAATGCCTTGTCATAATTTCGATCAGGAGCACAGAAGGAGACTTTCTCTATGGTCTGGTCCACAATAAGGTCCTGGAAGAATAGAAAATACACATTTGTACATGACTTGCATCATTTTGAAACTACCAGAAAACTACAATAATGCGATAAAGGCTCAAGATTCTAAGATTCTAAGTCCCACACAGTCCTTTTTGTATGGACGATTAATCCCAGTCAGATTGAACAAACTGGTTTCACAATCAATGTCATTGGAGTGCGCAGTAAACTGATCCATTTCCGAGGTTGCCTATGAAGAAGTTCTTTTTATTCTCACCTATAAAAGTCTATAAAAACAGTCTATTGACAGTAGGCACTTTTTAAATGTCTAGGATGTTTGTTTCCCTTGCCTTTTCTTCCATTAAAGGTTTATTCAGCCTGTCTCTATGTCTACACAGGAGACCTGGAGGGGGGTATCGCTTTTTTTGTGTATATTTAGGGGCCCCGAGCTTACTTCTTTGACACTCCAAAAACAAAAAAAAAGAGAATCGCAACACGAGAGTAGGGAGGCAGATGAAAGGAACAAAGGAGCACGGAGGGACTCGCACACGCATCCACTGGCATCCTTTTTGGCCTCAGAAAACAAAGAGAAGGGTGGAAGAGAAGAGAGAGCGAGTGCAGATGAGGACTGGAGAAGAAAAAAGTGAAGAGAAGGCAGAATAACGGGGCATTCACTGACTGAATGCATTGAGCTGCTGGTACCAAGGTGAAAGGCAGTGCAGAGTAGAGTGTCTTCTTTTCAAACAACGGGTAGGGGGTCGCGTGACGTCGGCTTTCCATTCAAATTGCAATACACACACAGACACCATAGCCAAGTGCAGGAAAATGTCAATAAAGTAAGTGTGCACTCTGTCCTCTATCATATAGCTAGTGTGTTTTACTCGAGGATGAATATAGCCTGGTGACACGTGACTGTGTATCTCATCTCGCTATCTAAAAGGTTGTTCTTTCTGTTGGGTGCATCATGAAGGTCATGCGTCATAAGCAGTCCATTTAAAACGTACTCACTGATTGAGATGGACAACTAAAAGAAAGGTCACAGTAGAAGCACAGAAACCAAAGTGGAATGTCGCATAAGTTCTTTTGGAGTATCATTGCAAAGAAGGGCTGATTCGCCCAAAGCTGACTTTAAAATATGTTAGCATGAAAGGACAAAATGTTCCTAGGAAAACCCGTAGTTCACATTCTGGGTTCCAGACCAAACCTATTTTGGTTAATTTTCATACTGAATTGTTTTTCATGCAACCCCAAATTAGAAAATGTGAAAACATTGTCGTGGAAACATTGTTAAATCACTGGACAAAACCGTCTGGGCGGATTAACATGGTAAAATAGCATAGGTGGTAGAAATAAACAATCATGGACATATTGATACAGTTTATCCATGTACAACTGTTTGCAGGACATTCGTTAAATAAGCGGGTATTGATGCAACGTCACTTTTATCTATAAATATCTAGAAGACATTCCATCTTGGTGCAGTGGTTCTTCCACATGACATTGGTGCGGGGAAGTCTGGGTTTGATTCCCATTCTTTGGAGGTGTGATTGTGAATGTGAGTGGTTATCTGTTTTATTGTACCCTGCGAATGGCTGGTAACCAATTTGGTGTGTCCCGAGGTTATATGGGATATGCTTCAACACCCCCCGTGACCCTGATGTGGATAAGCAGTACGGATGATGAATGAATGAATGAACATTCCATCTTATCATCGCTCCAGGCACTGCGAACCAAACAAAATTTCCCATAATGCCTGTGGCTACAGAAGCCTGTCACATGCAAACAAATGTATGATTTCAGCTTTGGTCTGAACCTCTGAAGATGCGCACCACAGACTTTATAGGTTTGGCCCAGACCAAACAGGGCAGGTGTAAATACACCTGCAGATTCACAGCAAATGGCAGACAAGAGCCACATGCAGCTCTGAAGCCCCTGGTTGGACATATAGTCAGTAGCACTGAAAGATTTAACTCAGCACTTTGATTTGGTGGAAATGTAATGCACATAAGGACTGCATTAAATACTAGAATTACACGGTTTTTCATAATTATCTGAAAATAACTTGTTTTTAATCAAATATGAATGTTTTATTGTTTATTGTAGCCTACTTGACAGACAGCAGTAATTAAGTCAATGTTTGAGATACCACACTTTCAGAATCACAGGACTATATCATACAAGAACTAATGAGCCACAGGTTTCTGGTATAAATTCTAAATTTAAGATAATTCATTGTGAGAATAATAGTAAAGTATTCTATATTTCCATTGTACACTCAAGGTCATATTTGGGTCAGGAACACAAACAGAGGTGGTGTTATTGAAGTGGCGCCAGTGGGGGTTGAAACACGACATTATGTGTGTGGTCTTTCGCCAATATGAAAGGAAGACGCAAAAAGGGGCTTCTCCATTGAACGCACTCACTCCTTTATTCTCTCCAGCTATTTAGTCTGATCTACTTTCAAAAGATTCCCCGGTGAGTTGCACTCACACAGGGACGCCTCTCAGTCGCTAGACATTCCTCAAGTGCAAGTTTATGTCTGAACTCCTCCTCCTCCGACCCGCTAAGCACCTTTGGCAAGCTGCTGGGACTCAGATGGTGTACATAATGAACGGAGGAACGTCTCATTTTAATTAACGGTATGCTTTTCGCTTCAGTGGGCCTTTCCAATAAAAATATAGGTTTAAAGTGATGGACAATACCTCCAGCAGAAAGAATCTTGTTAAACTAATTAAAAATAAAGAGAATTTGAATTTTTAAAATGCATAAGCTGCCACCTTAAGTGCGGCTTGACATTTTATTGGGGCTGAGACTGTTTTGATTCAATCAATATTTGAGCATTCTAGATTGCCCGACCTTTATTGTGACGCCATTAATATACAGTACTTAATCAAATGCACCTTTGATCGAGTCTAATAATGTGTATGAGCGATGCCATTTTTCTATTTAAAGGTTTTTTTTTCCATGATCAAAGGTCGAGGAAATTAGCGATTTGCATACCGAAATAGGGCGGCCTGGCAGGTGAGTGTTTAGCACGTCGGCCTCACAGTTTTGAGGTCCTGGGTTCGAATCCAGGTGACTTCACCTTTGTGGAGTTTGCATGTTCTCCCCGGACCTGTGTGGGTTTTCTCCAGGTACTCTGGTTTCCTCCCACATTCCCAAAAAAAGGCCGGTTGGATACTCTAAATTGCCCCAAGGTACGAGTGTGAGCGTTAATGGTTGTCCATCTCCTAGTGCAATGTGATTGGCTGGCCACAAATTCACAGTGTCCCCCAACACGTGCCCAAAGTCAGCTGGGATAGACTCCAGCACCCTCGCAACCCTTGTGGGGATAAAGCGGTTCATAAAATGAATGAATGAATGTATGCATACTGAAATACTTTGATGGGGGGGAAATATTTTGGACATAATTGAAGTTCGTGGTAAGAAAAATCTGGGAGTGACAACTTAAAATCAGCCTTACCTTTGTTTTATCATCCACCACTCTCAATCCGTCAGCTGAGACCCACAATACTGCTTTCACTGTCTTTTTTCCACTCTGAAATGAATGCATATGAAATGGATAATAATTAATAATTTAAATAGTATATATTTTTTCAAAAGAATTGGGAAAAAGGATTACAGTAATAAAAACACAAATAATTCCAAAGAAACAAATAAATTAAGACTTCAATAAATAAATAATAGCAAATTGTTGTAAATTGGAGGAAAAAACAAGATTACACACTTAAATACAAAGCTGAAATGGATTGGACGTCTATTATTGTTAAGAGTTGATTTCATGATCAATTTCTCTCTTTTATGAACTACAAAAACACATCTGGGGTTAATGGTAACACTATACAATATTACTGGGTGGAAAAAGTGTCTATTCGAATTATGAATGTGTGAGTCAGGAAAAGAAAATAGAGCAATAAATGATTGTCTTTGAACTATTTTGTAGCAGCCTACAGCCCCAGATATTGTGTAATCCCATAGAGAGCAACAGAACCGAACAGGAAGCAATTTATTGAAGCAGGCGTTAAAGAGGGGAGTGAAGTGAGGAGGTGGATGAGTGATTTATTAATAGGAGGGGACATTACAGGAAAAGAAATATTGTTAGTACAATGCAGTAATGTGTATTTAAAACACACAGTCATGTTCCCTAGAATTGTATCAGCAGAAATGAATTAGGATGACATACATATGTAAACATAATGAAAAATCTCCAAACAAGGCAAAGAAAATGTGTTGTATTTCTGTTTCTGTTCAAAGATATAGCAAATGGCTCAACATTGGCGTAGCTTTATTAACTGCTAATTCGTTATTTTTATTCTCTTTATTTCAATTAAGGATGAGTGGTTGGATGTTCTCCACGGGCTTGCATGGGTTTTCTCTGGGTACTCCGATTTCCTCCCACTTTCCCAAAAAATGCCAGTTAAACACTTTAAATTACCCTTAGATTTGAGTTTAAGTGCGAATGGTTGTCCGTCTCTTTGTACCCTGCAATTGACTGGCCACCAATTTAGGGTATTCCCTTCTACGATCCTTGTAAGGATAAGCGGTTGGGAAAATGAATGAATTCATAAAAATTTTCAATTCAAGTCATGGGTTATTGTGACCTGGGATATACGGGTCTTCTTATTTCAATTTAAGCGACAGTGTGCATTTCTTAAGAAAACCCCAGTCTGTACTGTGTAGTATGTGGAAATCTTAGCCCCAAACATATATTGCACTTTGTTAATAATTAAAGAACTAGCTCAATGAAAGGAAAATAAGAGGGAGCTGCAGTGATCATAAAATAGCTGACTGTGTGTGTGTGTGTGTGTGTGTATGTGTGTATGTGTGCGTGTGTGTTATATACTTACAATTTTCAACTTTTTCACCGCCTCCTCGCACACATGCATCCCTCTAGACTCGTCCACCTCCACCAAGCCTAGGTACTGGAAGCAAAGAGAGACATTATTTTTAGATGTATTTCATTGACGTCTACACTGTTATTTTAATCAACCTGTCTGTTGAAGTTAAAGTCTCTTAAAAAAAGCAAGTTTAGTTTTCTCTAGTATTTTACAATATCCTTACAACTCAGGATTTTTTATTGTTGCTGCTAGCCTTTAACTCAGTCACTGCCATTAAAGGTTATAAATAACAAATCCATTTCAATTGGGTAGGCTCATATTGAATAATCATGTTTCAATGCCAGTGATGGGCACGGTTCCAAATGGATTAGATGTCTATTGCCATCAATGACAACCAATGAGTTAATACTTTAAAAAGAGAAGATTTTCATCTTTTTTCTCTCTTTACCAAATGAAAATGGAAGGATTTCAAGTTGGCCCGCACAGCTTTTAATTTTTTTTCTAAAAGCAGCCCAGAAAAATGTTTGGACTTTGCTGCTTTAAAGTGCATAATTACAGTGGAATAGGGACAGATATGACAGAAAATAATAAATAAATAGGGACCTTTAAAGCTGAGTCATCCAAACAAAAAAATAAAAAGCCATTTTAGATAATCTTACTGGTTTCGTTCTTGTTGTCTTTAAAACTTAAATAACTTTCCTTGTCAGTCAATATATGGGAGATAATTGACATTAAAAGGCAAAAAAAGCTCCCACAAATGTCCTTTGATGAAAATCCTGACTATTATATCTATAAAGATGTAAAATAGAGAACTATTTAATGTTGATGTATAACATAAGTCCTGCTTCCGTACATTTCCTTAACACTGACAGTAGCGGTATGTCTTTATTGAAATAATAACATCATAAATGTTTTTCCAATGAAAAGTATATCTACCAAAATAACACATCCCAGAGGTTTTTTTTATATTGATGTCTATTCTAACCTCAAACTAACTCATTTACACAGTTCAAGCTCACAGTCTGATGGGAGTCACTTCCGCTTCCAAGAGCTTTCAATGATGTGTGGGAGTATGCAGTCAAACAGATATACTGTAGTTACCAAATAGCTCAAGGCAGACTTTAGGAAAATTGAATTGCTGGAAAACACAGTATTACTTTTTCTAAAAAAAAAAGAGGTCATGCAAATGAATTTGTCTTTCATTCCTGAATGGTGTGGTTGAGTGTTTATTTACTGTAATCAGTAGAACATAACTCCCACGACTAAAATCTTCAAATGTAAAATGATTCAATATTAAAAGTGCACTTTGGTGGAAAAACTATGAAAACAAGCAGCTGGTGTGCATGTGAGTGGTCTGATCCTTTCATTTATGCAGCTGCATAAAACCAGGACTTGTTTTCTTAACCTTATCGTACACACAAGGTCTTCTTCTGTTCTACTTTGCTCATATGTTTTGCCTTATTTAAAGCTACTTTATTACATGTGTTTCACTATAGCTGATATTGAATAACAGCCATTTTATCTCCTTGAATCTCTCAATTTCCCATCTACTGAACATTCATTTTATCCAGTCTCTTCAGTCCATAACTCAATAACTGTCCAGAGGGCTCAGAGGGTCCTTTAAATAAACATTATGTCAGAAAATAAAAAATATCGATATAGATTTAGTTTCAAAAAAACATGCGCTACTTCGTCATATTGTGTTTTAGAATTTGCATTACTCTTAAACATTTTGTATGAGTAAAATGCTAACACTTGACACATTTTCTGACACTTGTCCGCATAACTTTGAAAATAGATTAGGATTTTTGGAACCACGATTGAGAAGAATGCCTAATTTTCAAACTTGGAGAATAAAATCTACATTATGCATCCAAAGTCTTATCTGAAGTTCATCTGAATAGTGTAAATTCTTTTTAATAGATCACATAATAGGTATGTCTGAGAATTAATGAGTTATCTAGTTGAAATTATATTGTAATATAAAAAAATAGGGGTTGCAGAGACTTACTTACCCGTACTGAGAAGTTACATTTGCCCTTGCGTACAGCCTCCTCATCTGCCTGCCACTGATGTGGTCTGCTGGCCTCGGGCACATAGGTGGGCTTCTTCCTTCTCAGGCTCTGACGAAGCTTGATCATCTCCGGGGTCACGTGCTCTACGCTGCTGAAGACAGAGGGAGAGAAACCATTTTATTTTTTTGATTAAAACACATGCAGATTATTGACAATTTAAATGATAGAAAAAAATCTAAAGAATGCACATTAAGGGTTGGTCTACCAACTATTCTATAAAGGCCCAAAGTGGATTCAAGTCTTCATTCCAAACAACCTGGATGCCACCTTTTCATAAATCTTGAATCTAGTCAGTTGAGTAGCTATAGTTTTTTTTAAAAGTAGTTTTAGTTTTAAGTAGGACTCAGTTGTATTATTTGACTGTGCAAAACAGAGCATTTGATATTGCATTCAGCTCTTCAATTGAATTTCACGATACCGAAAAAGTGTCCACTTGGTGTAAGAAATGACAAATTGGCCCACATACTCAAGCAGTTCTTGCTAAAAAATATTGTCTACGCTGCCTAATTGAGAGCATTCATCATCTCTACTCAGCAAGGCTATGTTAATTTCCCAGCATAATGAAATATGACCCCCATCGAAATGTAGTCTGCTATAAAGGGTAATTACTGCTTTCACTTCCCCACACTCATGTTTGCCACAAAAAGAGGATCTGTGATGCATTGGAAACAGTTGAGTGTCAAGACTAATGTTTTTTTTCTTCTTTTTTCTCATGCATATTCATTACACTACGTTTGTGTTTTGGTATTTATAAAACTAAGAGACACTTAGTCAACTCCATATCACTGTCAAGTTACATTAGTTACATTATAGTGCAGATGTTTGACCAAAATTATGCACCCAACTACAGTGAAAGCTTAAGCTCCACATAAAAATCATAAATCCAGAAATCTAGCCATCCTTCCATTCATATCCTGACTTCAAAAGGAGGAAGAGGCAAACCCCAACGTTTTCTTACCGTCTAGTCGCCCCAGAAACCGGCACACTGGTGACAAAAGGGGGTGAAATGGCATAACCCCTACACCGAAGACATATAATTTCCATAACGTAAGCGAGAAATCTCCAGACTGAGGAGAAGAGAAAGCTCCCTCTGCAACACACGTGGGTCAGGGTAGGCACTTAAATATATACCCCGAACCAGACACATCACTTCTAATAATCACTGCTAGAGTAGTGGTAATAACCGGCATGCTGGAAGTGTGCGTAAATTTACACTCGCTCTCACCGCACAGGCGTGCGCGCATTGTGGATTACTGGTACGCAACGGCTGCAAAACAGCTTGAGTGGCATTACTCATTACTGGCATGTGAGACATGTATTTCTGTGCCAAGAATTGACACACACGGACATACAAACCCTCCACGTGCGCACATGCTGCCGCCTGTGCAATTCATTTCTGGGAAGGGTACCAAGACCCCGTGTGCGTTGAAGTACTTGAGGGTGAAACAGAAAGAAGGAACAAGCTGGGTGGAAGAAGATGAGCTGTATAGTGTGTTGATAACACGTGCCTATGTTCTAAACTAAAGAGGAGAGAAATTAATAGAAGTTACGCAAAGAAAAGTGAAAATATTGCAGGATAGAATTTCTACTTCAGTTTTATGATGATATTAGGAAGTACTTAGCAAGAGGTTTTAATAACAATTAGGAGAGCGTCAATTGACAAGCCTAACATTGAAAGAAAGTTGGAAAAGAATGAAAACAACAAGACAAAGACCAAGATGGACCACATGCGCCCGCAAATTAGGCAAAATGTAAAAGACAACTCTCATTTTCAAATAAATACTTGGATATTGGTGGAGATTTTCGTTCCAACCCATGAAGCCGACACCAAATCAGGTGTTTACTACTGCAATGAGCGGATTTATGTTTCTGCAGAAACCTGATTGGTTACACTGGCGGTGCTGAATCAGTTGGAACAAAGAACAAGACCCACTATGACCCTTGAGGAACAGTTTGCACAACCCTGGTTTACTGGTTTGATTTACAGCAGCTATAAAACACAATGCTACTGAAAGCAGTACTAAATACAGAGGTTAATCGGATCAGATCTCGTGACCAAATCTGAGACTGTCCAATATTCCCAAAATAGTCGTATCGAGTGGCAATACTAAGTATGAGATTGGGACATTACCAATGTACGTACAAATGTATTCAAGATTTCTCAGCTTTATATTTGATCATAAAAGAGATCACTTTTGAATTTTGGAGCGGGATAATTAATAATTACAGCAAGGACACCGCAAATGCTGGTAAAAAAATCTCCATATTGACCATATTGCCCAATAAAACCTTGCAGATTTAAAAAAAAATACAAATGAGCATGAAAACGCAAATAAACCTAACAGCTCAGAAATAACGCAATCAATCTATTTTGCAGTCTCGTAAGGCATGAATACATCATTGCTGTCACAACCCAGAACATCACATCACTCAGCCCTCTGGTGCTTGGCAACAATAATTGCTACCTTTTGGAAGACTTTACATTTACAAAAAAAAAAAAAAGACATCAATGAGATTTTGGTCCCATTCCGAATTGTTACCAACATAAAATCTGAATAAATCTTTGAAGAGTGAATTTGCCTTTTATAAAATCTTCCCTTCATTAAAAACAGTCACCAAACTAAATTAGTTTGTTTTCCTCATTCACCCTATTCCTTCACATTCAATAAAAAGTGCATCTTATTTTCTCAATAACCTCTCAAAATTAGCATACAGTCGGTTGAAAAATCCACTTTTTTCTCCTGTGCATTAAAAATCTTTAAATTGTTTTTCAAAGCCTAGATTTGAGGCCTAGCTAAAGTGGTAAAAAGTAAGAGTTTATCTAGACAGTAGGCCACACAGAAGTTAAATTTCCCGTTAATCTTCTGAGTATCATATTGCAAAATCAGGAACGAAGCTGTAGTAAACAGATTAGCCGCTGGAGAGCCGTCAGGGCGGACACATGTGAATGCCACTTGTAAACGCCTTTCATACTTGTGACCTCATCCTGTTAACAAAAAGCATATGCACGACTTTTTGAAGTAACCAAAAGGACTTCAATTGAAGAATGAAAAAATAAAGAGCTCCAAAGGAAGACCATTCTGGTCATAAAACCTTCAGCACCTTTGAGAAGACTACACAAACTTCTGGCTTGAATCCAAAAGAAAACAGTAATTTCCCCTCCAAACATCTGCAATACATTAAGCTCTCACTCCATACACAATGATGTGATATTTGCAAAATATGAAGTCTTTTTAACCATGCACAGACAAAGCATCACTCCCTACAAAAACAAGATAATAAAATAACAAAACAATAAAATGATGGAAATCCCTTTTTCCACTCATACATTCTTTCATTATTATTCCAGCTATTTGTCAGCCAATCACAGAGCGACAATCAGAAAAACTGTTAGAATTGGAGTGACATTTCTTCTCACTGTCAATTGCGATATGTTTTGTAGGTGGGTTTTCTTTTGTATAATTTGTGTTAAGACAGCATGACCTCATGTCTTCTCGGCTCTGTTTAGTGGTCACCAGATGGAAATCTGATTGATATCTTTGGCTAAACTCCATTCTCTTTTATTCGCATTCATGCACGCATAAACTGTACTTTTGCAAATCCAGATGTTTTCTGTTCAACAGGGGGCGAAGATTTTTTGCGGGGAAATGGGACTTACTCCTCCCTCACACTTTTTGTATAACCACATGGTAGCAAAAGTCATCTCACAGGAGAAGCAAAAAGTGTGAGGGTCTGTTTTTGTTTGCATGCAAATTTGAGTATGCCCCAAAATAAAACCATAACTATGTTATTAGCAAAAGGCAAAACCAACCTATATTACACCTGTGAGAAATATTAGTTTAAAAAAATTGGTCTTTGAAATGCAAAGTGTTTAGTAATAGTACAATAGTGATTTAAAAAAAACAATTTTAGCTTACAGCAACATTCTTGGTTGGGATAGGTTTCAGTACATTTTTTAAATCTTTTTTTGTGTGTTTTTTGTTCAAAAATCATTTAGTAAAATCTAAAAATACATATTTAAAAAAGCTAAAATAAACTGTTTTAGATCTATAAAAAACGGAATATCTGGGTTTTTAATCCAGTTCTTTTAATCCATTTATAAACAAAAATAAAAATCTAAATATTATTTCTGACTTGTTTTTGTAACTTGAGTTTAGTGCAAAAAATTGATAAAATATGAAAAAATAACAGGAACAAATAAAAATAAAATAAAAAGAAAGCTCTATTTTGCTAGTAAAACATTATTGGTTAAACTACAAATATGACAAGCATGTTTTGCTACAAATCTCCCTCCTTGTATTAAATGTTTGGAGGCTGAGAACAGACTTTAAGCAAAGACAGGCACATTATCCACTCATTCTCACGCACGCATGCGCGCACAAGCGCGCACACACACCTGACCCAGTTTCTGGAGCCTGCAGACTTTCAGTGACACTGACTATTCTGGATAAGAACACATACAAAGTCTCTGTCTTTTACTCTCATTTGCTCTTGCACACAAACACCATTTCCGACAACAGATGGAGCAAAGATTAAAAATAAAATAAAAAATAAAAAAAGAGTGTTCTGATGAAAAGATAAACAAGGCCACTTTAGACTAAAGTCTGACCTAGGACAGGATGGCCTTATTCATTGGCTTTGGGAGGGAGATAGTTCAGGCTATTACTATATGCTCAAAGTCAGATTAACATGCCTTTTGCAAAACGGCATGTCTATATTGGCAAGATGATGTGAAAGATTTACTGTACACACACACAACTACAAAAATAAACACTCAGAACCAATAAGAATCAAGTTTTAGCTTGATTTTGCCCTCAAATTTGATGTAGAGTAGAAGAACAAATAATTGGGTGCTAAAAAAATCCTATTAAAAAGGTGCTAGATTGTGTTCCAATCCTAACAAAAAAGTAGGACAACCTAAAAACAATAGCACAGCTCAAAATGCACTCTGTTTGTGAAAGAGCCAGACAGTCGTGTCACTCTGAACATTTCCAGGTCAATGTTGTCGCCATGCAGACCCACAAATCACTCAGTCACAATCCCCAATTGCTCTCTAGCAACCAGCACAATGAGATCAGGAGTGTGTATTTACTGTACATGTGTATGTGCTACTGACTGATGTAAATTGACAGCTGAAGCACAACCATGTGCAGAACCATCAGTTTGGCATCCACGTTTGCTACTGTCTCTATCATTTTCCACTTTTCTAACTTGCTTTCTTTTGCAGATACACAAACATTCACATGGTTTATGTTTCATATGAGTTGTGGGGGTGCTTAGACATTACAGAAAGTACACTGAAGACCATTATGGGCTGGTAATTTTGCATAATAATCTTTAAATCTTCCAAATAACATCAAATAACTCTAGGAAAAAGTTAAGCATGAGTCTAATAATTTAAAAAAAACGTCATACTCCTGGATCTTTTAAACATTTATGACCAAAGAAAGTCACCTAACAATCCAAATGTATCTGTTCTCTTCTCAACTAGACATACCAGGTTGAGCTGTTTATGTTTATGATCATGTAACTGCATCCTAGCTATTGTCTGTCCTTATTTTACATGCATGCGTGTATTGTAAAAGTGACAGAAATTGGTATGGTAGGGAAGCCAATCCAAAGATATTTGCGCAGCCAAGCATGAAGGGGATGAGTGGGGTCGATATGCTCCACTATCATATTGTTATGCTGTGGTTCCATTTGATATCTCCTCTCCTAACTTCAAATATAAAGCCATGTTAGGAAGGCCACCATTTCATAACATTGGTGACATTCTTAGTTCATTAGTAGTGTTATTTTTCATCTGTTAGTGTTTAAATTTTGATGCAATCCTTCTTTTACCATTACACTGGGTCTGTTCCAGATTTAATCAAAGGCCTGGGCTAGATAAGAAACCAAAACTTGCACATTTTTAGCCTATAAAATGAGACGGTGAAATTTCATCTACTCAGGACTAGTAGATTTAGGTAGTTGTTAAAAAAAATAAGATTATTTTTGTGGCTGACAAACATCCACTTTAGGTTTCAGAACGTGCCGTTAACTGTGAAAGAGATGACTGAATTATGTCAGCATTTAAAATTGACAAACAAGACAAGCGTTTCTGAATATGTTGCTTCAGTGGTGGTGTCAGAAATGATGAATTTATGAGGTTTACTTGTTCAACCAAGGTGAAGTCGTAAATTCCAATAGGTCTGGATGTAAAATGTACGACCGCATTGTCCACATATTATAAATACTAATAGATTTCTTCCCCTTTACAATATTTCTGAAAATTTGATAATTTTGTTTTTCGCTGGTCATTTTCTCTTAGATAAAAAATGAAAAAAAAACAAGATTGTTTGATTTATTCATTCATTCATTTATCCTCATTAGGGTCGCAGGGGGTGATGGAGCTGAATCGGTGGCCAGCCGATCACAGGGCACAAGGAGACGGACAACTGTGCACACTCACACCCATACCTAGGGGCAATTTAAAGTGTCCAATCAGTGTACAATGCATATTTTTGGAATGTGGGAGGAAACCGGAGTACCCGGGGGAAACCCATAAAGGCCTAGAGAGTACATGCAAACTCCACACAAGTGTATCGTGCATACTCCATTTATTCATTAATTTTCTGTACTTCTGTGCCCCACAGCGGAGTGGTGACCAGTCTAGGATGTAGTCAGCCTTTAGCCCGAAGTCAGCTGGGTTAGGCTCCAGAAACCAACCACAACCTTTCCGAGGAAGTGCGGCATGGAAGTATAAAAAATGAATCAATAGTTTAGATTTTTGCTCCAGCTGTTGTCTAAAGGGTGTTTATTTTATAATTTTTTAGGGGATAGTTATACTTAATTTCACTTCATTAGCATTTTTCCATATTAATTGTCACTGCCTTGAAACCTCATTATAATATTGGTCTAAGTAGAAATTTTTGACCTACTTAAGCTTGGAAAATAACATTTTTTTTGTTCTTTTTCACTGTGTCCACTTGTTCCAGAGTGTGAAACGGACAGCAGGTAATTAATAGCTGGGTTCCCTAATGTGACAAATTTGCATCTATGTCTCACTTTATCTTGATATTTGTCAAGCTGACACATAATTACATGATTTTTATTCATGCCGTGATCACTTAATGTATATTGCTTCCTTTGTTTTTTTATATCGTCGATGACAACTTATGTGGTCGATGTCCGGAACTGAAAAACAAAGGAATACTTCTGAAGACTTAAGACAGAAGTACATACTATTAGTAACAAAATATTAAGTCCACCCAGAGTACGTCAGGTTACCTCATAGTTTTGGCAGTTCCGAATCTTTAAAAAACATCTGCAGTAAAGAAAAGATTCCGCTTTGACAACGCCTTTCTATAAAATTGAATTTTTAAAAGTTTTCATGACAACTTTGGCAGTGATTTTCGGTCTTTGCAACACAATTGGCTTATTTTTCACTTTATTTTCCTCATTTCAAATTTTACTTTCACACCCCTCCTCTCTTCTCTGCCTTGTTGATTCTCTAGCACTGTTTTTCTTCATTTGTCCTCGTTTCACTCATTCCATTTTCTCACTCTACGCCTTGTTCTTTCTATTTCACATAACACGAGAGCTGTTCCTCTCTGCTGCCTAGTTGCAAAGACAGAGGGAAAGAGAAACGAGTCTTGAAACGCTCAGGAATTTAGCAAATCCTCCAGGCAGCATGACATGATTTAAACCACACCAACTACTATAGAAATGAAAAGAATGCATCTATATATCGCATACATCTCTTCATGGTTAAAATGACGAAAAAGGTGAACACTAGTGCAACACAGAAACAATGCAATGTGTGTTTGTATAAATACAGGATGTTTAATCTCTTCCATGTGGTTGGTCCATCTGCTAAGACTATTATCTACTATCAGCCTTGAGGAGACCAGTCCCATTATCAGTTTGTCAGGGTCTTAAACTGACACTGTCACTAATAACACAATAGCCATCCACAAAAATAGACCATTTGCTCTTGACCTCTACATAGCTAAGAGAAAAGCAGCACAAGTGACAGCTAGCACACCAATGACCCAGTTTAGAGTCGGAACAGGCACAGTTGCAAATCTCATCAATAAATGCAGGAAAGCATAATCATCAGCCAAGAGTAATCTGCCTTCCAGTTCTTGCTTAAAGCACACCAAAACATTGAAACCCTGTCTGACTCACCTGGGGTCCATGGCATCCCCCATCTCACTGCAAGAACTCATCGTAGTCGCAGAAAGACGCAGATGTGACAAACCGACGTTTGCAAATGAGTAGCTGTGGCAGCAACAGCAGTGCAAAAAAAAAAAAAAAAAGATGAGCGGAGGAAGGAGTTGTGTGATGATATCGTCGCTCAGACTGAGGAGCGGTGATGAGAGCGAGCGCTCAGCCAGAGAACCACACCTCTTCTTAAGAGATTAACTTAGAAAAGGAGCCTTCACCCAGATTTACAGATGCAAGTAACCCAGAACACAATCAGGAGTGCCCACGAGCTACATGAGCATCTGTTGTTTAGATGCACAGAAGGAAACAAATACTGCACAGGCGTGTGTGCATGCTCACAGCTGTGCTATAAATAAATGATAAATCAATGTCTGGCCCAAATCCTGGGAGTGGGGAAATACTGGAGAAGCAGGATAAAAAAAAAAATTAAAAAAATAAAAAGAAAGAAGAGGAGGGGAGTGGTGGTTACAGGAGTTATGGTGGGTGCTGACACAGTTTGCTGCACTCCATCTGCTCAAGGCACACTGGTCAAGAGTGCAATAGGGGAGAGGGTGAGATGTGGTGATGGTATTTGAGAATAAACGCTGGCGGGGGGACATCAGGCAAAATAAAGGAGATGTTAAATCTTTTGACAGGGTGCAGGAAGGCAAGTTAGAGCAATACAGCCAGTTGGAGTATTGCGATTTTTCTGGGATAACTCTGAATTTGCACGTCATCTATTTCTATTTTTGTTGAATTTCTCACTGTGGCTGACAGGTCGCGAACACTCTTTCTTTGCAGCTTGAGTGTGTGATTACATAGTCATACCAGATAATCTGACATGATTTGAATAGATGAAAAGCACGTCATTGGGTGGAAATTTACAAAGAATAACTTTCAAATTGATGAAATGAAATAGGTTGACAGTTCCCATGGGCGTTATGTGAATTTCGTGTCTGAACAAAAAGTTAAAGGTCCTGTAATGTCAAATTGAAATGAGTAAATTGTTGATGAAAACTTCTTGGAATAGAGCACTTGTCCAAAACCGCAGCAGCAAAATATGTGGTCGCTTTTAAGGACTTTATCAAAGCAAAGAAGAAAAGGGTCATTAAAATGTGATAATTCAATAAAACCAAGTCTACGTATATCTAAAATAGTATAATGTCACCCCACAGCTTCTCATGCACTGTTCATTAGTTTCAGCCTTTGGTTTTAATCTGTGTCTGACATTATATTTAGCTTTCTTCTGTTTCTTCCTTTTTCTGTCCTCTCTGCTGAATATAGATATTCTCAACACACAAAAACTACAGTTACAGCAAAGAAAGATGATGACTAAACACCAATAGCGAGATGATGGAGGAGTGTGTGAGTGTGCCCTCAAGTGGCTTCTGGACACAAGCACACAGTTGCACAGCTTGTCAACTGGATTACATGGTCAATCGCCTTTCCATCACGAAAGATTTGTATGCGTGCATGCATACGTGTATGTATGTGTGTCACTTTTAGTGCTAATCGACATGGCATCCAAGCTCTTTCATGCAAGGCTAAACATTCAATGAGTATGTGAAAAGCTATTACCACTGCATGGCAACCATATCCCATGGCAACTAGTGAATATTTCCAAAGACAGGGATGCCCTAATTGTATATGTTATTGTAGTTTGTTTTTACTATAGGAGTAGAGTGACTCCAACTTCTAATATTAATTTTGTTTTGTGTTCAGGATGATTTTGGGGAGGAAATTGAGTCTATGGGAAAAGAGGTAACAATAGTTTCATAAAATGAATAAATAAATAGACTCTAGTAGTCTATAGGGATGAGGTGAGGTGATGAAGGAGAAAAGTATTTTCTCTTGCCTTGTTGAAGAAAATGGTGAATGGGGAATAGAATACTTCCATGACAGCAGGCTCTGTTTGTGTACTGTACAGTATGAACCTGTGACACGCGATGCCTACAGAGCATTAGACGTGAAATGGAAAACAAATTCATTGACAAATCTACTGCCAGCTACTCAAAACTACATATAAGATAAAATTATTGCAGAAAAGGCATTCGAACACAACAAAATAGAGGCCCGGGGAGTCAAAATTGCTAATGAGAAAAGAATATTAGGGGGGAAAATGACAATAAAATTAGGTTGTTGCTTAGATTCAGAATCATTTACCCAAACAAAACAACTTTTGACATATCCTCAGTTGGAGGGTGTGTCTCAGCAAATTTCAAAGTGTTGACCGTCAAACAACACATTCATGCATTATGTACGTATATGCATGCAAAGCAATTATATACAAGGCCATAAGCAAAAAAATCAATAGGCCTTAAGAGCTTTTTACATCTGCCTCTGTCCATCCTTGGCTTAAAAGTGCCTTTCTATACACAAAGAATAGGATGATGACACTGACAGGATGCAGACATTTAGAACAACACTCAAAGCATCTAACATAGTCAGTTTCTTTTTGGGTATGTCAAAAGGGAAATCTACACATTCTCAATGATGAAACATGGACTCTATGCATCTGTTCACTAAATGTTGACATATCCATCTGTCTGTCAGCCTATCTGCTTCAGTGGCAACTACCATCTGTCTACTTGCCCTCTAATCTGTTAAAAAATGCAGCATGTTTCACACACTGGAAGGCTGCCTTGTCCTTTTCTAGCGAGCAACATGACAAAAGGCTCCTCAGATCAACCTGTTGTAACAGTAACAAAATAAAGCACAACAAAAATAACTATGATTTTATATTTATTGATAAATATATATTTTTTGTACTAATGAAGCAACCAGCTCATTGGGTGAGTGGTTAGCGCATCAGCTTCACAGTGGGTCACACCTGGGTTAAAATCCAGTTAGTCCACCTGTGTGGAATTTGCAGGTTCTCCCCAGGCCTGCATGGGTTTTCTCTGGGTACTCCAGTTTCCTCCCACATTCCAAAGACATGAAGGCTAGGCTGATTGGACACTCTAAATTGCCCCTAAGTATGAGCAGGAATGGTTGTTTGTCACCTCGTGCCCTGTGATTGGCTGGCCACTGATTCAGGATGTACCCCGCCTCTGGCCTGAAGTCAGCTAGGATAGGCTCCAGCACCCCCCACAACCCTAGTGCAGATGCCACATACATGGTAAGGTGAAAAATACTGAATACCAATTTCAGAGCACGGAACTGTTCAAACGGAAATCACAATTACTGCATAATTTTCAGTACTCTTTTACTAATCACCGAATGTTCTACTCTGTTAGCTGTTGAATTTATTGGTGAGTTACATTGCGCCACACAGTAATGATGTGCTGCACTATTTATGTAGATGATGCTTCACCAACCTGCCCACACACTACCATTTCTACATCATAGTGTACTATAACTGTACTGCAGGTAATGAGTGGGACACAGGATTTCACTGTTAACTTGTATTTTGCTGGAATTCCTGCAATAATATTCCAATTTGGAGTTTCTAGTTCCAAGAACTTCTACAAATAGAACAAAACGGCATGCAGCATGTTATTATTGTGATGACACAACATAAGTGATGACCCCCATGCAGATCAGGTCATGAAAACAGAAGAAAAACATGGAGGGTCTCCGTGTGGTTCCACTGAAGCTAAACTCAACCATAGTCAATTTTGACAAACACAGAAAATTAACCAAGTAACACTTCTAAAATTAATTGTGTATTACAGAGTAGGCTCACTTCAACCCTACCATACTTTTAGTGACACCTCACTACACAAAGACGTCATAATCGAAAAACCTGGCTCAGTGGCCTTGTTTTCTTAGAACCGCTTGACGACACAAAAGAAAAGGATTCTTTTGCACCCTAAATGAGTGTGTATGTATGTGTGTGTGCAGTCACTGGAGATTACAGACACGCACTACAGATGGTCAGCGCGTCTCGTCTTTTCACCGCCACCACCATGAAGAAGAATGGCCAGCGGTGGGCCCTCCTTCTTTACCCCCTTTCTCTTTTATCAGCACGTGTGTCCGTCAAATGAGAGCGCGTGTCTGGGACAATGGCTGCCAGACAAAGAACCCGCCTACCCCCCACTACGATGCTGAATAGGGGGGCACGTGGGCCTTGTCATTGATGGAACAACGCACTGGAAAAGAGAGGTGGAAGGGGCGTGTTTGTGTTGGTCGTGAAGTAAAGCCTCTTTGGTGGCTTGCAGTTTCACTTTTAGCAACTTTCAAGTGAGATAATTTGAAAAGGAGATTATTTCGGAAGAGGATGTCGTTATAACCAAAAATTTTATTACGGGACCGCAAGCATTGTTTTGTGTTTATGCCTCATCTTCATTGACAGTTGGATACACAATAGTTCTTATGTAGATATTCATTTACTATACTGTTCGCTAATCTATTGAATGTAGATTCTTGTTTAAAATTCAAAAACCAAATACATTTTAAAGAATAGTATATTAGCCCACCTTTGCACCTGCCAAATGGCAGAGTGCATAATGTTTTAATAAACACACATCGCTAAATGTTTACCTGGCAGAAATTACAGGTTTCTAATTGTATTCGTAAACTCTGTTAGAACTTGAATCATTTAAACAAAACCTTCCCCCAAGCAAAAGTTACCTTTTATTATGAAAATAAATATAAATAGATATACTACTACAATAGATATTTTGTCGAGTTCTTTGACATGAATATGTATAATGTCTTTGACATGTGACACATTTACAGTTATTCCCTGAAGAATTGGTATATTGAAGCAAGGTTAATTTGCTTTGTTCACTTATACTCTTGCTACAGTTATAAATTGAGTTGAGTTTGATGTATTTAATTAGGGACAGTACATTAATGAACATATATATGTAAATATGTAAGATTGTAGCCAAGGGCTAATTTCCATTTGTATTCTATTTAGTTTCATTTGTATTCTATTTAGTTTCATTTATTTAGTTTTGTAAATGCAGTGTCTCTAACTGAAGTGTTAAACTTGAATAAAATATTGTTTTATAATATGGGTGTATTTGCATCATTATCTATAGCAAGATTATTATCCAGCCGACAAGAATGCCATGCAATAAATAGAATGCCCGAAAGTCTGTAAGCAGAGAAAGAACATCTGAAAGCTTCTGCAAAATGTGATCCCCTTCCAAGTCGAACGGGCGTCTTACAGACAAAATCACATCCCGAGACTCTGACTGAGAGCTATTGGATTCCTCCCAATTTTTTTACTGTAGAGGTCAAGGTGCCTGGAGCAAAGATTTTGGAACAGCTGGACTGAGTCTGCAGGCTCATAGAGGAGGAGCTGGGGGGAGTAGATAGAAAGGGCAAAGAGAATGAGAAGACATGGAAAGCCAGGCAGCCAAGCAGGCTGCTGACAGACTCTTTTGAGGCAGCAGCTGGTTGAAGAGGCGATCTCACCAGCTGTGCCTCCGCCTGACCTCTATCCACACCTCTTTTTAGCGTATTACCACCCCCCACCCCCAGAAAAAATACCATCCCCCTCTTCTTTAGCCAAATGTAGGCAAACCCATTGCACCCTCAACCATCTGTTAATAGGAGGAGAGTTGTGGCCCACAATTGTGCCATAACGCACCCCCCTTTTCCAAAAAACCTAATCCTACACCATGTCTCAAACAAAATCCCTGTAAGTAGAATTATTCTTAAACAGACTTCTCTGATCACTGAAGCTTGAATGTGTTTCCTGGATAGATTACAGTGATTCAAATCCTCTGAGTAATATCCATATTTGTAAGGGGAACCAGAGCAGAACAAAATGATATTTAATGATACAGAAAAAGCACTAGACCTAACTCCCAAGGGGAACGTTTTTTTCACATTCACTGTAATTATTTGATTACAAACATTACCCCCGCACATAAAAATCTACGCATGTAAACAAATGACTGTGAAAGTCAGGGAAAGGATGCTGTAATAGTCCTACACTTATTCATTCATTAATTTCTGAACAGCTCACAAGGGTCACGGGGGATGCTGCAGCCTTTCCCAGCTAACTACGGGCACCAGGCGATGGACACGAATAATCGGTGGCTAGTCAAACCAAACACTTAGAAAAACAAACTAAAACGTTGAAAGAAAATGTAACAATGCTAAATGCGGGTGTGGCTGCCTGAGACCAACTGTTAAACAATGAGGAAAACCATAAAATGTACTGTCAAATGAACTACAAACTACCATAAAATCATGTTTAAACTGTTTTTGTTTGTTTGTTTTTATACACCAAAATTTAAAGTGTAAAACAAATAAAATCACCTTTTCCCCCTATGATGCAAGTTGTTAGAGGGGCTTGATTTAATCTGTGAGGTTTTATGGTTCTGAGATAGTGGGTTGCGATCTCAAAAGTAAGAGTTTGCATACTCATGACTTACTACAATGTTCCAGAACACAAGGTGTTTCGAAACATTACCTTTACTGCCATTTGATAAAAAGGAGAATCATGGAAAGTAAGGAATTGATCCGTCTTCCCTAAAATGCTGACAAATAGCCTTGTTCCACTACATTGTAAACAATATTGATAGCACTTAATTCATTTCTTTCTTTACAGCACTTAGCTCTTTAACAATCTTATTTTTTTCCGCAAGCAATTTTAATCCATTGTTTCTTGATGATTTGAGGATTATCTGTCAATATGGATTGAATAGTAACTCAAGTAATTAAAAGCGTTCACCAAAAAGACAACAGACATAAAAATCACCTGATCTTAGTCAAAAAACAAACAGATTAATTAAACCAGACCTCCAGTTGTTATTTCCCAATTTAAATTCAATTTTAGTTTAAATTGAGACACAAATCAACAGGTAAAACTTTGTCCCCTTTGGCTGGTTTGATAGAATCAGTTGACATCTTTTTATCATTTAAATGAATGTTTGTAATAAAATACAGTTTGTCGTATAAATAAGGTGCCAGACAGGTCTTTAAAACTGCTTTGTGTAAATGTGCCTTTGACAGCCAGACTAGGAAGAAAATATGATCATTTGCATTCTTTTTAATCGTAAAACTCTTCAACGGCAAGGCCTCCTTTCCCCATGACTTTGCCCTCAGGGGTTGGCAGTGTGAATATTGAATAGGGACAGATTGTATGGCATAACACAAGACCTACATACACTAAGGCAAATCAGGGGTCCAGATAAACTTTTACTGGAAGCACACCATCCCTTAACCAGATATATTTTAAGGGTATACTATATAAAGCTATTCACAGAAATTGCTCACATTTCCAAAAATCTTTATTTTATTACGATCAAATACTGCAACCGTTCATTTTTTTTAGGTCCCTGCTTTTCACAGGTTTTCAAAATTGACAAGTATATCCATATATTCCTAAGATTGAAACTTTATTGTATTTGCTTGAGTTTCCTTTTCTTCTATCTGTTCAGGTTTAGACAGAGAACTTTCATAGTAACTTTCCTATTATTTACAATATGTTAAATGACCCAAAGGGAATGATTAATTTCTTTACCACAAATAGTCATCAACAACAGCAATTACCGTATTTTTACGACTATAAGGCGCACTTAAAAGTCTTTTTTTTTTTTCCAAAATAGGCAGTGCGCCTTATAATACAGTGCGCCTTATATATGGAAAAATGTCATTCATTGAGGGTGCGCCTTATAATGCGGTGCGCCTCATAGTCGTGAAAATACGGTATGTATATTTATAGTCCCTGCTCAGAAAGACAATGAGAGAAAAAAAACTGTCTTCCTCTAGTTTATGCATCAAACAAGGGGTCATCTGGTATCAGGAACTATCCCCACCCTCTGTATCCTAAATTCTAAGCGCTGACCACACCCACTTGACCCCCCTCTCTTAACCCGACACAAGTGAAGACAGAAGAGTCACAAGAAGGAAGCATGCAACTCACCCACTGCGAATGACATGTGTTGGAAAGCTGAAGGGAGACAGGCAACACTAATCAGACCATAGTGTTCTAATTACATCACACAACCTCCTCACTGTGTCACACTGCTATCTCTACTATGTAGCTAGGATCCTAGGACCAAATCAAAAGAGGGAGTCAATCGGCACGCTTTGTTGTGATCACTCACTAAGGCTTTCCTGGTAGAAGCATATATGAAACTTGACTTTTCAAAGAAAAAATAAAACACTTAATATTCCTTTATGGGAAAGGGTGTGACTTCACAGCACAGTCAAAACTGGGAAAATGATATGAGAAATATCATGTAGTGAATAATGATGTAAAGTACTTGCAACCTAATAGAAAATCAATGTTACTGGAGCTTTCAGATCTAGAAATGTCCTGGCGGTGAGAAAGTGACGCTTGTAAGAGCTGATCTAAAAGGGCCACATTAATTCACAGTGATGGGAGTGGCAAACAGCTATAATAGTAATAATTGCATACTGTGTAGCTGTCCGTGAGTTATTACTCAACACAGATCGCCTGCGGTTTTAATTACATGGCGTGTATGAAAATACATAGGACAGCATTGTTATTCAGTATACTGTTAAGTCAAGGCAAGCTGTAAGTTCCTGATGCAAGTTTTAATATATAGACTTAACATATTGAAGTCGAGACTGGTTGCTAGAAAGTGGCACAAAAATTGCACTTTGATGTGATAACTATTACTTGGAAGATAAGTATCCATAGATTGGTTTCCACATGTGTAATTGAATTCTGCCATTTAGAGAAGAAAGGGCAAACTACTTAAATTGCATTCAATGAATTGAGATGCACTTTGCAAACATCTTCATTGCATTGCATACTGTATGTTGGTCATCTGAGGATGACAAAAGACAAAACGTGATAGCCAAGATGAAAGTCTTGATGAATGAGAATAACGTAAACAGTGAAATGATTGACTTTTACCTTTTGCACGATCTAAAAATCAAAAGCAAGAGTTCTTGAGGAAACTCCATTCATACAAGATTTTTCAGACTAATGAATGGACAATATATTAGACGAGAAATAGAGCTCAATATGTTAAATAGACATTTGTTAATATAACATTAACATGTGTATTCAGATTGATATAGACTAAAAAAAACAAGCCTCAATCCCACTATCAAATCTATTGAAGTCTTCATTTTCAGTATCAATACTGAACAATTCAACCAACAATAGCCTTCTCGAAAACTAAAACGTAAATCGTATGCACAGCCGAACTAAGGAAAAAAAACATTGAATCATAGCCTGGAAAATACAATATATTACATGGGATGAAGTGTTGGAACACCTGTCTGTTACAATACAGGCAACCTACAGTAAAACGGAGATGGAAGTCACTATGGAATTTGTCCTTGTTTTCCATCAAGAAACACTTGCATTATTCTGGGAATTGTAATGTATATGTGGAAAATTCTCAAGGTATGGCCGCTTCCCTACTGCTCCCACAATTGAGAAGCAAAGAAAAATGATGAATTACAATTGAAGAAAACTAATAGGTGTAGCCCAGCTCCTGATTGGCCAAGGAAGGTGTTTCATCATGTGTTGGTATAAATCCCAATGCTACCTGTCAGTCTGGTTGCCCGTAAAGAAACCTACGGTCAAGATGGTTAGGGGAACTGGCTAATTTACAACCTCTCTGTGTAGCTGCCTGAGCACTGACAAACTCTGCGGGGATTGTTAGTTGGACCGACTACTCATCTTCTAGTGGAGATGAACAAAGGGGGGGTTTGTTCCACTGGGAGCCTGCAGGCAATGAAGGCTACTTCCCTTCACTGAGATGGAAAAAAGCAGAAGCAGGAGTGCAAGAGAGATTCAGTTGAAGAAACTGATAACTAGTGAGGAAAGCGAGGTAAGTTAAGAAAGAGAAAAAGGTGGAGTGGACCACAGACAGACAAAAGGAGATGGGTCATGACAATGGTGGTTAAGCTCTTTAGATCAGGTACCAACCTCATGATTAACATTATAATACAGTTTCGGAATCAGCCAAATTATTCATCAAAAAGAATAAAATGACATTTAATTATAGTTCCAAATTCTACTAACAGATCTATGA
This sequence comes from Stigmatopora nigra, assembly GCF_051989575.1. Taxonomy (NCBI): domain Eukaryota; kingdom Metazoa; phylum Chordata; class Actinopteri; order Syngnathiformes; family Syngnathidae; genus Stigmatopora; species Stigmatopora nigra. The sequence continues at coordinate 10,439,150 of NC_135515.1, forward strand.
ATTGTTTTAGCATGTGCACCAAATGGTAAAATATGAGTGATGTCCCGATCACATATTTTGGGATTCTTTTTCTGAATGATTTCATTTTTTTTCTTCTTTAATAATGTCCTTGTACATCTGAGTTATTTTGCTACTTTAAAGTCATCAAAAATTCAAATAGATACATTTAAAAAAAAAGCTTTCTTTTCCAAACAATAAGGTAAGTGTTAGTAAGTGGGCATTCTATGACTGTGTCTAGAGCATGGAATGGAGAATCAAGTTTCCCTAAAGACTAGATTAGACTAGACTAGAGGCAAAATAATGAAGAATATTCATCTTATATTAATGTCTCAAAACTCTTTATCAATGCAAATTGCATTACTTGCAGTTAATTGTTGAGGGATCACTCATCTCTGTTTTTGTGATCAGAGTACAAACAGCTGCAGGCCACATCTGGTCCCCAGCTGCGGAGTTAAAAATAAAAATTGTTGAGGTTTGACATTTTTCCTTTTTTTAACAAGCATTTTATTGCTTCTATTTACGATTACTTTAATTTTGTCCAAACTTCAAATAGGAATTCATTTTTGTGACAGATTTTTCCATGCAAAAGGATCCAATGCACTATGGGCAAGACCCTATATAAAATATAAGGGATATAAGAACGAAGAAAAGAAAAGAATGATTGCGAAGCAGTAAAGTTCAGTGAAGGTTGAATGATGAAAACAGGTCGGAATCGGTCGGAAAGGAATGCTGGAGGAGAATAAAAAGGAGACGTTGATGGTTGAAAAGATCAACTGATGGAGAAAGAGAATGAAGCACCAAAAAAAAATATAGTACGTAGTCAGTTGCTCCTCATCAGCAGCCACGCTGTCAGAGACCTTCACCATAGCAACAATGAGTCATAGCATTGGTAAACAGAGGGGATGTTTTCTAAACCAAAAGGCTGACAGGAAGATTGGCTGTGACATCATTTTGTTTTTACAAGAATAGCACACCGAATCCTGCTCAGCAACACATGGAGGGATTTTGTTCTTTCTGGTAGAAGGCCCATTTTTTGGGGTTAGGTTAAAACTTGACATGTCTGTCTGTGAATGTGAGTTGAATACATTAGCCTAGAGTCGTCTTCAATGGGAGGGTTATTTGTGCCTCTGTCATAAATGTCTTTTTAAGTACATGTCTAATTTAAATAATCATGTAGTTGAAGCAAAAATCATGAGGTTGCCCGTTTTTTTATTTTTTATTTCCGGACAATTTTCTCTATTTAATTTGTGAAGGAATGCATGACATCACACGTAAAAACAAAAAAGCACTAAAATTAGAAGCAGTCCTTAAGCACCAGGAACTAAAACCACAATGATAAACAAACAAATACATTTCACTTATGTAGTTTCAGTCTTAACTGAGGGGTATTTTCTGAAGGCATTATATCTTTGATTAAATCAAGCATTCCCAACATTTTATTGAGTGGTTGTGCCTAATGTTGTGTCTGCTGAGTGCGAGTCCAAAAACACTGTCTGATGAATAGCATTAAATATCTACCCCAGTCTTTTATGAACACGTTGTTTTTTTTCTGACATGTCAATTGAATAGAGTGACAAGAAGCAATTTGCTTGCAAAAAAAGAATAGTAATAACCCAGTCAGCACTCTCTTAAATACAAATTCACATCAGCAAAAATATGAAGTGTTTTAACAGCACAGGAACCACTCAGATCAGCAGTGATCGGCATAACCACTTCCAAAACTAAGCACTGCAACATACTATTTCCAGTACATGGTGAGTAAGTTATACCATGTGAATGATGTAAACTACTGCCGTTAATGTGATTTCTAAGAAACGGATAAGTTTGATTACTATATGTTACATTATTATAGTAGACCATATAGATGTATCTTCTTTAAATGTTTTAATTTTTAGCATTTTCCTTCCCCACATTGTCATTCTTACACGAAAAACTGAACCAAGCCTCCCAACAACGGCAAATTTAAGCATACTTTAAATATAAATACATTTTGCAATCACAAATTATGGAATCCCGCACATACATTTTTTTATCTTGATTTCTGGCAACTTTTCACTTTTGTTTTGATTTTTTCTTTTTAAAAAGTATAATTTTAGTCTGAACCCTAACCATCTTCCCTACTCATTAGGACAAATAAAATCCCCCAAAAATGGTTAATTGACATACTGCTTTACACATGGAGACTAAAGTGAAGAGATAAAGCTTTGTACAAATTATTAATGGTTTTCTTAAGTTTTTTTTGAACCGCTTTATCTTCATTAGGGTCGCACGGGGTGCTGGAGCCAATCTCAGCGGTGGACACCCTAAGTCAGTGGCCAGCCGATCGCAGGTCACACGGAGACGGACAACCATGCACACTCACACCCATAACTAGGGACATTTTCTCCTTGTGCCCTGCAATCGGCTGGCCACTGATTCAGGGTACCCCCCCGCCGGGTGGCCCTATAGGTACCTGGCATAGGCTGCTCCAGCACCCTGCGGGAGCCTAATGAGGATAAAGCGTTTAAGAAAATAATATGAGATGATAATTTAAGATGTAAACACCTGCTGTTCACTCTGCTATTCACAAAAACTCACAGCAGCAGATGGCAACCAAGATGATGACCGGGGTAAACTCTGTGGCATGTGGAATAGTGTATGCAAAGTGTAATAGAATTTTTTGTTTGTTTTTTGTCAAAACACTAAAGTAGATTGAAAACAATTATGTTTGATACATACATGCAAGTTACTTTAAGACTTCCTCTAGGTACTTCATATGAATATGTGAACAAGTGGGAGTAAATGATCCATCAATTGTGACAGACTTTGTATAATATTGTCAAATATTGTATAATCACAAAAATGGCAATTTACACCTTTAACCTCAAATCATATCTTTTGTGCAATGATTCATTCTTTCCTTGACCAGATGCAAGTTCGCTTTCAATCTCCCTCCAACAGTTTTGTGAGGTGACAGAGTGCTACAGTATACGCTATAATGAATAGAAGGCATTTCACATGGATGCACACCATCACCTTGCTGTTGAGTTGTCATTGCCGCCTCACTTATTACAGCCCTTCACCCTTCCCCCTTTGCAATTGTCTCTGCACGGTAATCGTTTTTAGCTTTCTTTTTGTGCATTCTGTTCTTTAAAATGGTTTTGTCGACATCAATCCAAGCAGTGGAAAATCCAATGCTATATTCTGCAGTTCTGTCTCTCTTGGATGTATTAGCTGCATTAGGCCGACATCAAATCAATAGTTAAGAGCAAAGCAGTAGCAGCTTCAATATTTTCATAAACTTGATTAACTTTAAGGATTCGGGCTCTGATCCAAACAGGAAGAAATGGGAAAACATACCTATTGGTAAGACTAATGCAAAACAAGTAACTGATGTGTCTTAATTTAACAGTTATTTGTTGCTATGTTGTTTTAAAGATAAGATTACTTGGCACCTTTCTGATTATTTGCAGACCAAAATGAGCACCTCTGAAGCAAGGGAATAACCCGCTAATGGGTAAGAAGAAAAGGCGTGCACATGCTATTCCATTCTAGTCCACCCAATTTATTTGACTGCACACATGAGTGATTACTAGACAGGCAGTCGAAGTCATTGTGCTTGAGTCGTGCACTCACTTAAAGATAAACGAAATGCGCCATGTCTGTTTTTGTCTAACTGAACTACAGATTTGTGTCTCTCTGTGTTTTATTTTAACAATTGGAATGCAAAAATACAAGCATTCAGTTGAATTAACACATTGGTTATTTTGAATTACTAAAAAGTTGAGGTCTTTTTTTGTGTCACCTGGCATAAATAATGGCAAAAAATTAAACATTGTGTGTTTCAAGATTACATTGTATGGCCATAAGAAACACTGTCACAAAATGAAAGAAGGGTTTCACTTCTGACCCGCTTTCATTTTAAAGTCGGCTCATATCTTGATATCATCATCCATCGCCCTGTGCTCTCTGTCTTTTTAGTCCATAAGCATATTTTTATTAGAGAAGCTCCTATGTCTAGCACTTTCCCATCTGCTATTGAAATAATTTCAAACACAACTGCTCCTGCCATCTACTTTTACTGTTCTGATTCCATTCCACCACCAGAAATGCAGTTCTCTGTTCGTTTGAACAGATTTTTTCGTTCATTCACTGATTAAATACAGACACAAATCTAAACATAGCTGCTCAAATATAAGGTTGAAATAAAACTTTCTTACAATGTTTCTCAGCAATATGTCTGTTAATTGCAAGCTTCGAGACTCTAGCAACTAGTATATAACATTCATACTTTGAGGAAGTGCATTGAGGCTACCGGTAGTAGCACGACCGGAGTTGGAAGTGGAGCTGCTTGTTTAGTGGACCCACCCTGACCGGCACAAAGAGGGGATGACGCCCTCTCCCACTACAAGCCAATGCAGAGATTACTATGATTGGCCAGCTGGATGACCTTTGATCCCAGTCATATTGTGCTCTCAGCTGAGCCATCCCTTGGCCCCTCCAAAGCGGTGCATGTGGATGATAAACAAAAGACAGCCAAGACCTAAAGTAGCAATAAGAGCTGTACAACGGGAAATGGTCTAAGCGGATGTGGAAAGTCAGCATACACGCGTGGAATGTATGCATGTGGTGGATTAGCAGTTGGGTTTATTCATGATAGTGTTCCAGCTTTTGGCTTCATCAAACCCACTTTGTCCATAGAAACCTTAATGTTTTCTAACTTTAGATTCCCATCTCAATTCCAAAAAAGCAAAGCCGAGTCTTAATTTCTGACCATAAGCCGCATCACGAAATAAATAAAAAAACAAACAGACAAACAAACAGATAAATATGTAAATAAATAGATGGATAAACTAGTAAATAAATAAACAAAGATAGATAAATAAACAAACACTTACTGAATCTAATCTTGGACCACTGTTAAATTACATATTTAAAAACACTATCATTGATAATATGTGTCAAGTGTCACTACAATCATTCAGATCTTGATATGCACCATAAAAGAAAAGGTGGTCTTAAACAGATTGTGGAGTATACAGGCCAAAGACATCTAAAAGAACAAAGAAAACTGGTGTAGTATCAATAAATGGAAGAAAAAGAAACGTACATCTCACAGGAAAACTATGCCTAGGGCAAACATGTATTAATATTTGGTCAGAAGAACACTTCAAACACTTCAACACAGGGAGCACATATACCCAGCAGACAGAATTATTGTTCTGGAAATCCCTCTGCGGTAATAATACAATTTTACTCAGAGGGAGGTTGCAAATGTTGGCATTATCGTTTGTACAGAACTACTTTGTTCTCATGTTAAAGATGCTTGTGTTAAGGCAAGGTAGTATGAATCAGCAGCACAATATGAAACATAATCAGGTATAATATTTATATATTATGTATAGAGCATCATTTTATAGTCACCATTTATGGAAACATAGCATTATTCTATCCCCAAATATAACCTTGATCAATGTTTACACACACATACACATAACAGGAAACATTTTGTTTATATTTTTGAAGCTCCTTGTCAAACAGACTTGCAGAATTTCTGGTAAACGGAATGTCAGGGCCGTTGCAGGCAGTGACACAAAAAAGAAAGAATAAAAACAATACAGTAGTCGCATACACATTAACAGCTGCTCTTCATACACAACTCTATCAGTGTATAAAGAAGCCTACGATAAAATGTTCATCTTTCTATTAAAGTACTAGTACAAGATGGGCAAACCGGTCTTCGAGGGCCACTGTGGGTGCAGGTTTTTGTTCTAACCGATCCAGCACAGACACTTTAACCAATGACATTTCTGCAGAAAACAAGAAGCACCTGACTGCAATGCACTGATTGCACTTATAGGAAACCAGATTGGTGAAAAGGTGTCTTCTTTATGGGTTGACGTAAAAAACTGCACCCACTGCGGCCCGCTGTGGAATAGTATGCCCCCCATTCTAGATGAAAAACCGCTAATTGATTGTGGAATAGTCTGCCCCCCATACTAGATGAAAAACTGATAATTAATCCTAACAAAAGATTTTAAGCTTTATGAAATTACTGACTAAAGCTGTTTGAAAGCTAACATCACTCATAGACCAAACAGTACATCATCTACACACTTAAGCTTACCCATGCATATTTGCCCTCAAATGTGACCAAAACCTCTCCCAGTTTAATATGTCACTTTCCTTTTAAATCCAGAATCTTACATCTACTCTCTTGCACAGCATGGAATTCTCTTCTGCTTTCTTGGGCAATGGGTCGGACCACCCCCCATAACAGCAGTACTCTCAAAGGAATGTCATGTCGTAGAACAGATGGATGTCTATAGACAATGGAATTCTATGTGCATATTCTTTTGCTCTTATACAGAGGCATGTACCCCAACTGGAAGCCCTGACACAAACAATCAGTGATAATAATAATCAGAGTTTGCATGTTCTCCCAGGGCCTGTGTGGGTTTTCACCGGGTAGTCCGGTTTCCTTCCACATTCCAAAAACATGCCTAGTCGGCTGATTGAACACTGTAAATTGCCCCTAGGTGCCTTGCGATTGGGTGGGCACTGATTCAGGGTGACCCCCGCCTCTGGTCCGAATTCAGTTGGGATAGGCTCCAGCACCCCCTTGCCATCCATGTAAGAATACAGTGGTTCAGAAAATGAATGAGTGAATCTCATCTGATCTCATTTTCTTAACCACTTTATCCACATTACGGGGACGCTAGAGCTAATCCCAATTGTCTGCGGGCCAGAGACAGGGGACACCTTGAATGGGTGGCCAGCCAATCGCAGGGCACAAGGAGACGGACAACCATGCACACTCACACCCTTACCTAGGGGAAATTTAGAGTGTCCAATCAGCCTGGAAACCGGAGTACCCAGAGGAAACCCACGCAGGCCCGAAGAAAACATGCAAAATCCAATGAATGAATAATAATCATCATCCATGATTTCTCATTATGGACCAACATATTATGGTGAACCCTCTCTTCAGAAAACAATCATTGAGGTTGCGATTATTTGACAAACCGTGGGAGGGGAATAGAAGTTGAGATGAACTTCAGACAGGTCCTGGATCATGGAATTCTTGTGGTTTGTTATTGACAAATGTCAGTAAGTAAATAGGCTGGATCCGCAAAAACAAAGCCATACTAATTCAAAGAAAAGTCACAACAGAAAGGTAATGATCGCATTGATGAACATTATGGATTTCCATGCATCATAAGTAGGAGATGTCCTTTTTGAAAGCAAAGTTGAACTTTGTAGTAGTTGTCATCATTCATGGTGGATTAAAACAAAACGGTAGGATCACATTCCCAATCATTGCACACACGCGGCAGGAAAAGTGGAAATGCAAATGGCCCATCCAATGACACTCACCATCTCTACTGCGATTTCCAAAGTGGATCGTGCCATTGTGCTCATTCATTACTAAGCAACATTAAGTAAGGACATCAGATTTCCCTGCATTCCGCCAACTCACCCACAAAAACGGCGGATGATCGTCTCCTTTCAGTAAATCCAGCGAAAAGGCAATTCTGTGATATTTCCCAAGATGCCAAAGATCTTCTCCACCCGCTGTAGGACGGCAAAGTACGGGATCGGGTTAGGCGTAACTCGAGCTTTCTCACTCCAACTCGAACACACGTAAACACAGCATTACCATAACACAACCTTGAAGCTAAAAAAATCACGACAAAACGCGGCTTTCAGGTTCGTGTGTTCGATTCTGACGCTCAGGTGCTTTACCCGTTCCCTGTGTGTGCACTTACTGGGCTGCTCTCCTCCGGCTCCACCCGTTAAGACTGCCTTCCCAGTGCGCCCATTGGCACACGCGGCCGGACATGCAAATCCACACTTCCCATTGATGTTTTCCAGAAAGGACAAGGGAGAGGGGGTACAACGCAGGCGTGTTTCCATCGCTCCACTGCGCCACTGTGCGGTAATAAGCCACCCACCGTGGCAAGTATCCACTCCACTTGACGTCACCTCACTTAAACACGTAGTGGAAAGTACACATGGGAAGAAAACTGGTATTAAAAATCCTGGATCTATGTTTTTTTTCTCTTTCAGACCACGTGTAAGGTCGATTTTGGGATAAACGCCATCTAAATAAAACTTTAGGATGCACTAGTATGCATGGTTACTCGTTAAAGTGTGCCAAGTCAGGATGACTGATGGTCTACTGCCCACGATTGGCCGGTATAGGCTCCAGCACCCCCGCCACCGTGCTGGCATAACATGAACATGACATAATGAATGAATATCCCAGTGTGTGATTACGATCAAGCCATCAGACGTGCATGTTTTCGTGGTCAAAGAAGATTAAAATAGCCTGCCCGCGTAGTAGAAGCATTACGGCAAATCCATTCAAAGTAGACGAGTGACGAGGCAGTTGACTTCCGTGTGCTTAAACTCTCCAAAATACTCTCAACAATCAAAGAAACAGCACCATATAGCCCGATCATTCTTATTTTGAAGAATGAAATAAAATTACCTATTTAAAAAACACTTCAATCCCCGAGTACATTAATATATGAAGATTTTTCTTTCATAATTTCCAGCCAAGGGGGGCCAATCCTACTGTAGTAGACCCCCCACACTACTCACATACTCAAAATTATGTAATTTGTAAGTTGCTGGAAATAAACAAATAAAAACGAATAATAAAAGCCTGACATTGGGAGGATATAGGTACTTTTGTTATAAATTGTGCAACTGCAATTACAACAACAACAAAAAACAAGGATGGCTGCTTATCTAACAAGGAACTTTTATTCAGTAACTGCTGTTTACCAAACTATGCATCAGATCTGACACAATCATGGCAATATATTTGCATTGGCTGGCTTAATTTTCTCACACTAACACATCACTGATCGCATCTTTGTTTTATAAAAAAAACACATTTGACAAATACAAATAGAGCATATAAACATTCATTTTCAGTCAACCGTTTCAATACATTTTGAAGAATAAATAATCAAGTGATTCAAGCTGCAGTAAGATTTTCAATGCAGACAGTAAACAATAAGTACAACAGTAATATTAATGGCAGCGAAATATGACAATTCATCAGTCAACTGCTGATTATAGGGAGGGGTGATATCACCCTGCCCTGAGCAGCTGATTAGGTCGTGCACGTTGACGGCCAGGAAGGCTACTGGTTTTGGACATGTACGCACCAGAAAAGGAGAGTAAGGCAAATGAGGAAAGTTTCACAGGTCGGTTTGATCTAGAAAACGTAGATCTTGTCCCTCTGGACAGTGTCGAGGTCATCGTCCATAGTGAGCAAAACCTGAAGTGAACAGTGAAGGTGTTTTTTTTTTGGTTTTCTTTGAAGACAACGTTAAAGATAGTACTTACTAAGAAGGATCCAAACATGGCGATAGATGAGAGAAAGTGCCAAATGTCGTGGTCGTCAAAGAATGAAAGGAGAATGCAGTCTCTGTTGTGCTCACGTGATTCTGCTGGTGTTTTCTGTTGTTGAACATTGCAACGAATACTGTAGTATTACATCTTAAAGCAAGGAAAAGTTTCACCCCTTGACTGTATCTTATCCAACTAGGATCTTGTGTACAGTTTTGCTTAAAAACTCTAGTACGTGGTTAATGATAGACAAATGAATAAATAAATAATTTGATAATAACTCTAAATTGGACATCAATAGTGTAAAATAATTGCTGAAATAGCTTTCCACAGTGTGTATGCAAAGTAGACCAACCTGCCAGGTACTGAGACCCTGGAAGAAGAAATAAAGGGCAAAGCCCCACACCACGGCGGTGAAGAGAATAGATATCAATGCCAAACATTGGATTCTCTCACCACTGCGCAGCTGTAACACAAATTGGAAAGGTTCAGAAAAAAATGCAAGTTCAGAAACTCAAGTGCGAAATGATGAGAACCTTCATAATGATGTAGAAGGCAAAGTACAGGAGAAGGTTACAAATGGCAATTGCTAGCAGGTAGGATGCAAAGTCGTTGGGTCTCTCGATTAGACCGTAGGCGGCGCTGCAGAAGGAACAACATATTTTAGTAAGTACCACAAACAGACATAGACATCGATGCCGGTTTACTTACAGAGACCAGTTTACTATGTTCCCCATCACGAGCAGAACCATGCGATCCTAACAACACAGAACATGATTTAAGAGGCTTAAGGACTACTTTTCCTATTCATTACTACACTAAACAAGTGAACAATTTCACACAACACTGTATGCGGTGATCACTCACAATGTACATGGGTCCAGTGCATTGTCGGATGCAATCTGTGTAGACCACGTAAACCATCCTACGCAGAACTCCCGAGTCTAAAAGCAAAATGATTGGGAATGTCAAATGAATACTAAAGTCAACTAAGGCTCTTTTCAACTCCAGTTTAAAAAAAAATGCAACTTTTTTTAAACACAAGTTTACTCACAACAAGTACAAAGAAAGGCCTTACCAAGTCTCCACCTGCCCATGTAGTACAGCTGCGTGCTGAGGAGTAGTGTAGCCAATATGTGGATGACTGAGAAAACAATCCAAAAGCCAGTGTTTCCCCTGCCGAAGACCTGCAAATAATACACATGCCTTCCATTTCCGAACTGTTGCGTTTGCCGCTTGAGCGAACGTACCACTCCGAGCACCGAGAAGAAGATGACTCCTGCCAGGCAGGCATAAGCTGTGTAAGCACTGGCATTGATGTCAGGGTGTCGCTTCTGGTACAGCTTCAGCATACACAGTCCAGCAATCATATACATAAAGGATGTGTCTGCAAAAACATCCAAAGACGTAATGGTTAAGCACGTTAGGTAAAAGGGGGGGAAATGGTGCACACCATGCAGTGCGGCAATGGTGTAATGAAACGTGTCATGTTACCAAACTGGAAGTTAGTGTAGTTGGGGCAAACATGATAGCAGGCGCTGAGTAGGCCCTCCATCATTAAAGCAGTGCCCATTGCATAAAAGAGACCAAAGTGCTTTGGAATGCCGCACTCCTAAAAGAAGAGATGAACAACAACGTAAGCCAAATTCTATTACCGTTTTTCTAAAAACGTTTTCACCTATGGTTCAAAGTCAAGATATTTTCTCTTAATTGCCTAAATCTAAAACAATACAGGGAATATTTAGGTCACAATGTCCTCCACCTATGATAATTTTGACCTCACAACGTCTTGTCTGCCATCGAATGTATTTTTTCTAAATATATGTTAATTATGTGTATATCATATAACAAAATCCTTAGTATTGATCAATGTTTACCTTTCTATTCGTTTCCATTCATTACTATTCTAACCCTAATTGAAATGAAGTAATCAGAGCACTAGACAGCTATATATTTTGTTTTTCTCATTTTCATGACCAGCATTTAACTTTTTTTTTTTTTTAGCAGAGTAAAGTATAACATATAAATCATATCAATTTACCAGCGCATTGACTTCATTAGAGGCTAGAGCTCGATTATGGTCGATGTCTCTCTTGAGGACGATGAAGAGGAAGAGAAGGCCCAGCATCACATAGCCCAAATTGCTGAGGATGTTGTTGAAAGCACTGCGTAATATAGAAGTTACATGTTAATCATCACGCCACAGAGGGAAACAATGTTGAAGTAATGTTTGACCTGGTACAAACCTAAGTGCCCCCAAAGGGTGGGCACACATGAAGTTGTAGTAGCAGATATCCTGATTCCCCGTAACATTAACAACCTAATAAAAGAGACATTTACAGTTTAAATTATAAAGTATATATTGTCTTTAGATGGCCTTCTTCCCCATCCTTAACCTACCGTTTGATATGTAATGACCAGCTGGACAACTGGTAGAGCATAGAACACAGCAATGGTAGCGATGTTCCTGATGAGAATAAAGACACAACATGTATTAGAATATTTTTTTGGATCCAAACTAAAGATAATGGGTTGTTCAAAAATTAGGAAAGATATGCCTCTCATATTCTTACCAGAAGTAAATTTGATATTTCTTGCTGAGAACCCGCTTATCTTTGCGTGACAGGTCAGACACACAAAGATACTTCTGTTATCAGCAAATGGAGACAAATTATTAGTCGTTGGCAAATTTAAACCATTACACAAATGTCAAAGCAATATTAACACCAAATTGAAATTCCTTTTCGTAAACACATTTTAGAAAGGAAAATAATACTTAATAGATTATATACTATAATTTTCAATGCAGTATTTGGCTTGATTGATGCAGTAAAAACGGAAATGAAATCACAACTTTGAGTTGGGATGGATTCAATATTGCATATTTATAAAAGATTTCTGAAGATTATTTGAAAGAAACTGTTATTTGTAAATGTAAAAATGTACATTTGAAAATGTAAGACCAGCAAATATTTTAGAAAAAAAACAGAATTACTCTAATAAAATGAAATTTTTGAGTCCCACCTTGCCAATTTTTCTGAATTTCATAACTCTCAGCAAGGCAGTTCTTACCTTAGTGCGAACAATGTTTTTGTCTGAATCGATGTCATCCAATGTGTCATAGTCATCCTCTTCTATGGAGCTCAAAGAATCATGTCTTGTCCTTCCGATATTTTTCCAACCAGACCGCTCTAATATAAAAGAAAGTTTTTAGCTAACCAACCTGATGTATATAAATCTGACAGGAGTCAAAATTGAAGACTAAGGATTCCAAACATCAGATTTCAATCACATAATATTTCAGTGTAACCAGATTAGAATACCAGTTTCCCAATCGGAACAATACCCATTGATTGACATTATGACGATTAGCGCAAAACTGATTGCGACAACTACAAATGTAGCAGAGTGTCACCAATATAGATGGCTGTGTGATGCAGTTGAGTGAGGTTTGCTCGACGTTTAATAGACTCCCTTCCTAATGAACAGAGAATCAGAGGTATGTAGTGAGGGAGCAAAGCCCAAGAAAGTAGTAGTTAATCCATTCCGTTTGTTGATACACTGCGGGAAAGACTTTGGTAGAAAGTGATGAGTCGGTTCAGTAATAAGGTTCTTACCAATGTAATTGTCAGCTGAAGTGGCACTGTCTATTGAGGGAGCACTTTCGGTGATTGCTTCTGAACTGGCTGTGCTGTCTGTTGGAGGAAACAATGACTTAATTAAAGCACCAGAAAAAAAACGAAAGAAATTGACGAAAAACTCAAGAGAAAATTAAAACTCACCAATAGACCCATATTCATTAGGCGAAACTGCAATCTTGCCTGTATATGTTGACACAAATGTATTTAGTGAGTATGCACTGATTTGTGCTATTGCACGAAATGGATATTATTGCTATTAAAATCTAACAATTTGCTGTTCTGTTTACTGTACAAAACTATTACAATTATGTCAGGCTTTGTAACATCGTTATACCAATTATGTCCAATAATCCTAAATGGAAAGCTTGTGTTGTAGTATATACATACAGGCAAACGGCCTAACTAAAATACAAGTTGTGCTTTGCTCCCACCTTGTGGTATATATAGGCAGTTCGAAAGCATTTGGTGGGTTATCAGCTACTCATTTTTTTTTTGCTATTCATATTAGAACATTGTCAAATTATTCACAAACTGTGAAACCCAGTCTGACATATATAACCAGATTAGTTTTACAAGAAACCCAATGCAGCTGACAGTAGAAAACATGAGAGAACATTCAAACAGAAATGGGATTGCAAAATGGCATGCATGTAAAATATTGTTGATTATGTAAGTAGTGTCTCTAATTACTGTTGCAATGGATGGGCCAGCAAATTTCAACAATTCACTTATTCGTTGCACAAAGCTAAATAAACTGCATGTTATGGCCATGAAAATGCATGCAAACCAGATTACAAAGAAGGTGAAAAACAAAAAGTTGTTTGTTGTACAAATAATTGATGCACTGCATTAAATGAAAAGCAAATCACAAGTGTGTTTATACCATCTGCGTTTTTCCCAAGCAGAGAGGCTACAGCACACGTAAGCAAAGAGAAAATGAAAGATTGTAGCATTAATAAACACTCTGCATTCCTCTCATGTGAAACCTTATTTGTCTTTTAAAGCAGGTTTACCTGTCTCAGCAGGTGACGTGTCAACAATATTCTGAAAAGTTTCTCTCTTCTTGGCTCTGCATGAACAACAAAGCAAACAAATGCAAATTGGTTGTATTAGTAGAGCAGTCTGACCTTCTTTTTACTCAGAGATATCAAAATTTTACCGTTGCTTCTGCAGGCAGGCCACCAGTAGAGTGAGCAGGTAGAAGGAGAGGAAAATACCCACACAAAACAGCATGCCTATAACATACACCTCCGCTGTGCATCCACAGACATTTTGTTAACATTCATTATAATCAAGTTCAAAATATATTAGATGAAAAAAGACAGAAAGTCAAATTTGCACAAAAGTAGCTTACATTTTATGGCCGGGTAGACCACAACATTGAGGGTTTTGCTGCGGTTACCAGCGTCGATCAATTCATCTGGGCGCAATGGATAGAAGCGCAATGGACCACCACAGGCCTCGTCCTCTGTTTTTACCACTACCACCACATAAAAACTGTTGCTGGGGAAATCCTTCCTCTGAAAATAGGCAATGAGTTTGACAAAAGATAAAATTTTCAACTTACATTTAGTTTTATATTTAGAATATTGGATATAGGATTAAAGGTTAAAGAGTTTGGTACATATTAGAAATTGAGATCTGAAATTGGGATCATGCAGTTTTTCATTTTACATTATAACAATTACAAAAAAATTACTTTCTGATACTTTTTATGGAAAGTTTCCAAAATTTAATATTCTCTGAATTTTTCAATGCTTTGGTGGATTAGGGATGCATAAAAGTGAAGAAGTACCTGCACTGTGATGGCGCCTTTTTTGGTCATAGTCTGATACATGCCGATGAAGGCTACGTTATTGTCCAGATCATAAACAGGGCACTGAAATAGAAAGAAAACAAAAAAAATTTCTATTCTATAAATGGATGGGACTTCAACCTATTAGTTTAGAAAATATCAACCCAAATAACTATAATGGAAACCCTTTTGACAACTGTTGAATTTGACAATAGCATTATCATAGTTGTACTTCATGCAAAAACCATTACACTTACAGAGAGAGAATATTACCTGAATATCTTGGATAGACATTACAGAGCAGGGAAAATTCATGTCTGAGCTGACTTTCACAATCACAGTGTCCACCCCTTCAGGAAATGCATACTTGAAGTACTGAGAGAGGAGTCAAATGAATTTGGTAAAAGAAGGTTAATCTTTGAAGGGGGTGTCAATATGCACTGCATAAAAAGATTGGTATAATTTTTAAAAAGGCAAATTCCTAAGACCGTTAATAATGGAGAAAATTATCTTATAAGACTAAAATGACCCTGATTGCCAGCACATATATTTTGTGTTATTAAGTTTACATACACACATAAACACTTATAGACATAAACATAAGTGCATGATGGAATAGGTATTAGTAATAACACGGGAAAAGGCGGGCAATCTGTTCATTAGTGGGGGGTTCAATTTATTGAACAAGGTTCTTTCGACTGTTTGTCCCTTTAAGGTACTTAAAACTGAATCAGAGGCAATATTTCAGTTACAGAATAACTATGCATAGTAAAACAATAAATCCTCACAATATGGAAACTGAAACAAAGCGTAAATTACAAAGCTGAAGTTTTGAGTAACATGTTTGAATAAGAATGACTTCCTATTTTTGCGTAACATTACATTTTCCCAGAAAGTTTTGCTGATTGTGTAATATTAAATCTTCCCACATCTTTTTGCTGAAACTACAAGCTGCTCACTCTATTCTTTTGCTAATACAGTAATTTCAACCAAAGCAATGTATACCTGAGGTTGAGACGGAGATGCAGTGAAGCTGAATGGGGTGTCTGTCCTGAAACAAAGTTTAAAATAAATAATGAAATCAGACTAATCAATGGCAGTTAAAACCTAATACCTTTTTTTCCCCATCGAGAACTAGTTTTCACTTGTCAGTTTAGTTGAGCATGGTTAATCCTGATTTCTACCCATTATGGTATGAAACTGGCAAAGTATTACAAAATGTGCACTTAGTATTCCACCACATTAAAATTCACCAAACTGGAACACTTGAAATGCTCAAGCATTATTTTCCAATTGGTTGTTACCGCAGCAACAATCATCGCACTACACGTGATAAATCAATTCAATTATGCTGTTTTCTGGTCTTTACATTAAATATCTGATCTAAATAATAAATCAATACATGAAAAATAATAAATTATGAAAATAGTACTGTACTGAATATTGCCTATATAGGTGGTATAAAATAATGTCACTTACTGCAATGTGAAGCTTTCAATTCGGCTGACCTTAAGCTGGTAGTTTGTACCCTGGCTGGAAAGGGTAGACACATCCACAAAAAAGTATTGGGTCTCTGAAGCAGCCCGTGTAGGAGGTTGGCATAATGTCCGGCCTAAATGATTGTAGGGGTATTTTCTCTGGTATCTAGAGAGAATAGAGAAAATATATCAAATATAATCAAGTATTTAATTAAGTAAGAAAATGCCAAGGAGAATTCATAGAATCTTTTAGTGAGTGGATCGTATCTATGTTGTCCTGCATCTCATAATTGATCATTTTGGCCATGTTATTGTCCTTTTGCGTCCATGCTTCGTGTCATCCTCTATTGCTATAATGCTAAAAACAGGTTTCCTGTTCTGGCTACAGCACCCTGCTTGACACTAAATGTTTGAAAATAGTCTAACTGGGCAGTACCCTGCCAAATTTAGCAATATTGCTCATGAAAAGGAGATCAATTACTGGTAAACTGGAATTTTGAAACGTGAAAGTCCAAAGATTTATTATGGCGTTCAACTCAATGCTGTCTGGCCAAAGGCCCAGATGAGAAACACTGAGGCAAAGTCACTGTTCAGTTGCACAACTCCTGAGGGTGTGTAACACAATAATCATGTTACAAATAGACAGTTGGCGAGTGGCCTGGACTTCTAACCTCTTGTGAGAACCCACCTGATTATACAAAATGTTACAGCATTTTAGTTGAGAGATTTATTGACGCATTGAAGTTCTTTTTTTTTGTTTTTGGTTCTTTAAAAGATTTTTTTAGTATTATATATGAATTAGATATGACCGATAAGTGTTTTACGGGACCTATACCAATTATAAGTAGTTAGAGAAAGGCGATGGCCGATATTAATTTGCAGTAAAAGTTGGATTTAATAATCTAAGCCCTCAATTCATAAAATTTATACATAGATATATACACACATTATATAAATATATAAACACACACACATATCAAAGATAATCATCATAATCCTTCATGACAAAACAGAGAAGAGGTGTAGAAGACTAAAGTTTCCCCAAAGAAAATAAATCAAAGACATAAAAAAAAAAAAAATAAGTAGTAATAATAAAGTATATCGACTTCTCATTTGGTATTGGGCTGGCTTTATTACTTTCAGATTTGTCTACGTTTCTTTTAGTAGAACATTAGTGAAATCATAATGACAGGGAAGACTTTTTTACTCACAGTCCTCTGAGGATGAGGGGGACCTGAAAGGACAGTACAGCTTGCTTCTGTCGCACCACAAAGAGGATGGGACTTTTAAGGTTCTGTGACAGAACGTCCACGGATACACGAACACCTTCAGTCTAAGGAGCACAAACACAAACGCTGACAATTGCCACAAATCAAAACATCAGAAAATCTGGAATGCGCTCTCCTACCTTAGTTCTGGTAACAGTATGATTGAAAGCATAGATGGTCTGATTTTGACTCGTAACTGTGTCATTATAGATCATATCAAATTCGCCGTCTTTCTGAATCACGTTTTTGGGTTCGGCCAAAACAACATTGCCGCAAGCCAACAGGGCCAAACACAACCACAGCAGAACTCCAGCATCAGCTCCAAAAGTGTCTTTATATCGAGATTTCCACAGACTCCTGAGCAGCATTTTCTTTCTCAGTCCTTAAAGCAGTCAACAGGGCCCCGCTTCCGTGATTAAACTATAAAATGAACTGTGTCACACCACCCCATTCACATTCAAAACACTTCCATGTAAACAGGCTGACTGTGAAAACTGTCAGGTCCAGTCTTGACCCAAAATATCAAGTTCTAGCATCAGAACACTGGCGACAACATTATAACCGTCCCCTTACAAAAGACAACTGTCCACTCTCAAGTCACAAGTTCTTAGACAAGAGCATTGCAACAATATTGTACTATAAAAAGGCAAACGCTGACAGGCTCCTCAGTTGTTGTGCTAGTGTTAGCATAGCTGGATAGTCAGCAGCTCCATGTTTGGCTCTGGAAGTTGAGGACAAAGATGTCGTATAAGTAATCCAGCAACTCCGATTAAATATTTCTGAAGTCGGAATCTTGTGTCCGGTTCTGGGGCGTTGTCGTGGATTCTAATGTGTATGTTTAAGTGATTTAGACTCAGGACATCCTCTTTACCTTTCCTGCGTGGGAAAACAAATATTGCATGACAACAGCGCCCCCATCAGGACAGATCCTTTTGTCTTCATCTTTATTCAAAACACACTTTATTGCGCAAAACAGCAGTATTATGCATATACAGTAACGTAAACGTGGACTTAGTTCATGTTTTTGCCAAAATATTTCCCACGTCATTGTATTAAAAGCTACACAAGTACATATTTATGTACATATCAAATACATATACGATTTATAGGCGCACCTCAATCAAATGAAATATCGTGGGAAAAATGAATGGATTCAAATGACAAACTCGAATTGTAATGCTGCACGAGTGAAATATATTTTGGAGTAATTTAATTACAATCCCAATTGCCATTAAAATAAACTCAATCGACAGTATATTTACAGATTATGTAAACAAGACAATAGATTTAATGTTTAACTCATCAAATTTATTGTGTTTAGCAAATAATACAAGTTAATTTTAATATTATGATTGCAACACGTACCAAAAAAGATGAGAACAGTGACATAAGTGATCAGGTTAATTGGAAATTGGTGGGTCCCATGATTGGGTATAAAAGGAGTTTTCTTGATTTGCTCAGTCAATCATGTTTTAGTGCCAATGGAATGGGGAACTTCATCATCTGTGAAAGCCCATATAAAGCTGAAAACTACCTGCAGATTTGTGAGAAACATATCCTGCCACTTAAGCCACCTCTGTCTGCTCTTTTGGATCGTGTTGCAGCCATAAAATTCTAACGTAATGATTATTTGCTCAAAGTAACAGAGTTGTTTAATTTGAACATGAAATATATTGTCTTTGTAGCGTATCTAACTAGCTATATGATGAAGATGATTTGAAAACGATTGTATTTTATCTTTCTTCACATGGTGTCCCAATATCAATATTAAAACTAGAGTTGTAAAATTCAAGTATGCAATGAAGACAATAAAAATTACAGTAAAATAATACATTTCAAAACCTCAAAAATAAGAATTATAAATTCAAAAAAATGCCAAGTCCCATATCCTGAAGTATATTGCCCCGTGCCGTGATTTCCAATCAATACGCCTACATTTGTAATTTGGGGAATTTAATGGAGGGAATTTATCTAACGTAGTTAGATAATGATTTAAACGGTGAGATCTCAAATGAACACTGCGAACCTTTTCCGTGCCTTCATGATTTCCACTATCTCGGCCCCCGAATAACATTTGATCTCAACACCAAATCGACAATTAAAACCTCCAATTCCCAACGTAAACGGATGTGACGGAATTCACGCCGCAACAGATAGCAGCCCCGCAACAACAACAAAAAACGCTGGTCTTGACTTTCTAACCGAATCATAGGAGCCAGCGCAATACTGTAATGCGCACTTCTTTGTTGCCCTGGCGACCACAGTACGTTTTTGTGGATGAGGTCATGTGTTACGCTCATCGTTTCCATGGTAACAACCTAGAGAGGGCGCTGCGAAGGAGCGCCTCACGTAAAGTGACGCAGGGCGGGGGCGTGCGCGCGCTGCGTCCTGCTTGTTGTTCCCGCAGAGAGGCGAGAAGATGGCGGCCGTGTCAAGCGGAGGTGCTGCTGGGACTCCCGCGGCCGGGATAGCGCACTCTGCCCGGCCAAGCCACGCGGCGATGGGGCCTCAGAACCGAGCCCAGCCACCTTCCGGGATCAGCCACCCCGGTCGCCCAGGCGCGGCCCCGGGGTGCATCCCCAATCCTGTCCAGACTTCGAACACCAGGCCCCCTCCAGTGCGAGTGGGCCACTACGAGATCGAACGGACCATCGGCAAGGGAAATTTTGCGGTGGTTAAGCTGGCTACCCACATCATTACCAAAGCAAAGGTGAGGAAAGTCGTAGCCGAGGGTTTAATGGCACCGCTGGCAAGTTGTCATGGCGAATGCATCAGAGTTTAGAGTGAAATACTTGAGGACGAAGCTCGGGCCTTCAAGCTTCCCAGACACAACGGCAAGCTCGTTTTGGTGACACCGCTGCTGTGTGTCCTAGGGTCATTCAATGTAGATCAGCCCCGAAAACTGTTGACATTTAAGGCACGTCGCAGAGATAGCCCGGTGGCGGCTTTGTGTGATTAATAAGCAGTCGAACCCGCGATTATTGCGTGGCAAAGCGCAGAGGACGGAGAAAAGGGTACCGCTAAGATATAAGGAGACGCAGAATGTTCCTGCTGTAGCTATTAGCATAGCTGTGAATTAGCTGTTTGTTTGCATGGAGGTTGGTATCAGTAAAACATAAAGGAAATCGGATGGATCAGAAGTCAACGATCACGAATTCATGCATTTTCTGAATAGGATTTATCCTCACTAGGGTCGCGGGGGATGCTGGAGCTTATCCCAGCTGACTCCGGGCCAGAGGTGGGGGGATACCCTGAATCGGCGGACAGCCGATCGCAGGGCACAAGGAGACGGACAACTATTCACTGTCACACTCATACCTTGGGACAATTTAAGGGTGTCCAATCAGCCTACCTTGCATGTCTTTGAAATGTGGGAGGAAACCGGAGTACCGAGAGAAAATCCATGCAGGCCCAGGGAGAACCTGCAAACTCCACACAGCTGTACCGACCTGGATTTGAACCCAAGACCCCAGAGCTGAGGCTGATGCGCTAACCACTCATCCCCTGTCAAAAACTCAGTAGTTTGTGCCTTCTTATTCATGCATTCTCTATTTTAATGGATGTTTACATTATAGATTGGCACCGAAAGTATTAAAACTATGACTGAATACATGGAATTATTTGCTTCAAAAAAAGGGGGAAATAACTGAAGACTTGTTTCCATTTTAGTCTCTTTAAAGTCCCAGTTTGCTTTGATGACTGCTTTGCACACTCATTGTATTTTTTTCACAGAAATTCATGTCACCTTAACTGAACTGAATGGGTATGCTTTATCAAGGTTAATCAGTGTAATATCTTATGCTTTCAATGGGTTTGAGATCATGTATGGTATGGAATATGGTGTATCCAATTTGGTTTGTATTATACCTCAAGAACTGTTATAGCTGTGCTGTTGCATAAGTCTATGGCCAACCTAAAACGACAATTCAAGGAACAACATACTTTTATACCAATACAAGAGCATAGAGTGCTCAAGACAATGACGATATTGAGCCAGTTTTAATATGTTGATCTTGTAAATCTCAAAAGTAATTGTAGAAGGTGTATTTATTCGGACATATTAGAAAAGAAATGCAAACACCAAAGAACTTGATTAATACTTTTTGTACCTCTTTGATTAGGTCAGGGCAACCTTTTTGACCCAAGTGCTGTTTTTAGGTAGCCAATCCTTCTTTGATCTAGCAATTTAATATCAAATATATTGTAAAGTAGTATATATATTGCAAAGCTACAGACTTCTTTTGGAGCTAGCAGGAACTAAATTCAGCACATTCCTGATTTTTGTACAAACCTATAGCTGTGGTGTTCGTTTGCCTCTCGCACATGCACACGCCAGTGTTCACGATAAACATTTGACATATCTGACCTTAATAGGAACCAAACTGAAAGTAAACCACTGTTTACAGTTTCTAAACAGTGGTCCAGATTACATTTTTCATCAAATCCAAATAAACCAAAACAAGCCTACCTACTTTCCTAAAATTATACATTTTGCTTGTTTTGCAGTCATACTAATATTTCAAAGTATTCGTTCCCATACATGTATATATGTTGTCCGATGCCCCCAATTGTTTCTAACACACTTCCTATCCAGGTGGTAGATCACATGTCACTATTTTATACACAGAGTCGTGGTCTTCTGGAGTCTATCCTATCTTTTTACAGGTGAAAGAACGACTTCCAACTAGACTGGTCAGTTGTAGGGCAAAAATAAATACAGACAACAACCATTCGAACCCACAATCACTCCGCCACCGAGTGGGTGTTGATCCCAACCATCTGGTGGCCATACAGTATTTATATAAATATAAGTATATATATATATATGATAATAGTATACAATGGCTCTGATAAACGTTAGCCCTTTTTTGAAATGCAATAGAATGTATACTACTAATTTCCCATTCCCTTCTGTTTTTGGGGCTTACTTGGCATCAATCCATGGTTTAGATGTACCTTGAGATCGAATTGTTGGACCCTTCTGCCTTAAACCCCAATCTGCCCAGTAACTATTATAGTATCGTACTATAGTATTTTTTTTTTATGAACTTGGATGTCGTTTTAACAGGTTGGGCAACAATTCGTATTGGAATTTGATACACCATGGAGATGAAATCATTCTTCAATGACACTTCAGGTTCTCTAGCTGACTAACCCTTCTTCCTTCTGCTTCCAGCAGGTTTCTGTGTGCTTTTCTACGCACATAGAGCTATTTCAATCAGGAGGCAGGTTTTTTCTCAGCCTTATTTTTCCAAAAGGCTAAGATATTTCTTCTTGTAATATTTTTACTTAAAAAAAACATTCACTTACGTCACGCCCAACACACTCACATGGCTGTTGGTCATCATCTTGCAGGCATCCATAGGCGATGTACAGGAGATAGAGGGGGAATATTTCAAGCCAAAGACCTGGCGAGGAGGCCGACTTTTGCTGGCACGTAAGCCAGCCAAGCCTCTCGGCTGGCTTGGCAGAGGTCACGGGAAATATGTGACAAATACAGGAACTGGTGTTGCACCAAAACTATTATACTAAACCACGGCAAATGCACAAGTATCATTTTTAACATGCATTATTTATATAGTGTATGCTTGACTTGGCTCAGTTTAAATCAGAAAAATGGCTATACATTTGCCTGCTTCCTTGGTGTGTACAAAGAATGAAGAGGGTGACAAGGGTCAAATCAGTTTTGTATTGTTTCTATTTTGTAGCTTACAAGGGCAAGGGAGCATGTAGTCATTGGTGTCTTTAGTTGTAAAATCTGGTGCTGTGAATTTAAACTGGTTGTCTGTTTACGACCGGAAGGATTTGTTATAGTAGAAATTCAGATCATGTACCCAAACTAATAGACATTATTTTTTGTGTGATTGTCTTTTATACAGGGTTGCGAATTCTGTTATTAACATAATGTGATTATTCCTACTGTGTGGTGTGTCATGTCATGACGCAATAAGAAATGTCAAAATGGTATTGCTATTTTTCCTGTTGTTGAAGTGACCTTGGTTGATACCTTTCTTCTGAATGGAAAAGGACACAGTTGTTTTCATTAAAAATCTAAGAACCGTGAAAAACAACAATTTCAGTGTTTCACCAGGCTTGAAATAAGCGGCTTTGCACCGCATTTCATGAGTCAAAATTCACCTTGTGCGAACACCGAATTGCAAAACTGCGAAAGGGTGCTATAATGTGACCTAAACGTGTTGTAACAGTCATTTTATCCTGCAAAGACGACATTGGAAGTGAAGTCATTAAGGTGATGAAGCAGGAACGTGGCAGAGATGATTATGAGTAGAGGAAAAATTGGAAATGGCCAAAGTATGCTATCACTCTCAGAGTAAAATGCAAGGTGAGCACAATGTATAGAATGTTCAGATTTTGCTGTCCGTCAAAGACAGTGTGTAAAGTCGCGGAAGGAAATATCTAATGTTGTGCAAATTTGTTTGATTGACGTTAATGTGGATAACATAATGTTAGCCCTGCTTGGTTAATTAAGCCTGCTCTCCAATTTGGGGTCTGTTTATGACCATGCTAACTAGTACTGTATGTGCCCTCCTGCTTTGATCCATAATTACATCAACGGTGCTTGGAAGTCATCTTACATGTTCTTGCATTGTGTGACCTATGGTCGTTGTGTTACTGTAAGTAGCTACATTTTGTTTCATGGGTATGGAAAACAAGGCATAGGTGGTCAAGGTCAGGTCAGGTTGTAGGGGTCGGGAACAGGTTCAGCGGGGAAATCCATTCACCAAATGTTCCCTGTTCGCCTTGGTCGTAGGCATTGTTCTTAGGCACCAAAATACAAACAATGTTTTGTGAAAACAGTACTCAATATTTTTTGCTATGATCGAAAAGTCACATACAGTAATGTTTGGAGAACATTGACACCAAGGATTTGGTCTTGTTCAAAGAAAATTCATTAATTAATAAAAAAAAAGAACATTTCCAGACCTGTGTGAAAAAAGAATTTAATCAAAAGCGCATCCCCCGAGCATTTTGTTTTGTTCAAACTCAAATAAATTTCATTTAAACTGGATTTTTGACAAAGCTGAGAAGGACGAGCTTAAGCGTTCACGTTTTATCATGGTACATAAGTCTCTGATTTTCATATAGCACGAATGTTTCATAAAAATACACATTGTTTGATGTTGGTTTTTGGTATCCAAGGCAGCTCTTTCTTACTCTCCCTTACATCCTCTTCCTGTCTCTAACAGGAAGTCTGTGTTGTCAGGCTGCCACTGTTCTTTGGTTCTCAGGAAAAGGGAGGATGGGATGGCACATCATAGAATTTGACAGTGTTTGCTTATGATGTGTGTTTGTTATCATTGGACACAAATTTCTCACGAAAACAATTTGTTTTTAGGAGAAGGTAATTTTTTAACAATCTCATTTGATTGATTACATTTTGAAAGGAATCCTTCCATTATTGTGTGGCAGAGAAAAGATTTGTCTCAACTTCATCTTCCACTCCATTGGTCCTATTGTTGCAGACTCTATGTAATAACCTAACTCATTGAGAAAGGTCATGGTTGAGGTCTATGGGAGAAATCCTTGTTTTCTTTATCCATAAGCCATTTTTTTCTTTTCCTACCATTACAAAATAGATGGAAGATTACATTCTGTATGTGTGTGGTTTAGTCTGGTTTCAATTTCCTTTTTTGGTCAAGTTTCAGTCAACTAAATGGCAAGGACTTTAGACCTTTTCTAAGTCCAACAAAATATTATTAGGGATGTCTTCGTCACATATCTTTGGCCTATGCCTGATTTGGAGAATCTGCCTATGCCATATCCAGATTTGATACCCAGGAAATGTATTAAGTAGGAGGAACAAATGACTATATCTGAATGTCTCTTGTCCACTCAATTTGAGTAGAGCTATCTCAAAATGATATGTTAAAGGGTGATTTCAACGACTCAGGAAAAAAAACCCACAAATCCCCTTTTCAGTTTTGCAGCACCAACATAAGGTTGCCAAATTGTTTAATTAATGTGTTTGACATAAATAAACTTATACAGAGAATAAACTTGGTCACCCAATGTGATAAATTGAACTATTTTAGTTGTGCTTCGTTGGACATTTACTATTTTTACTTGAAGGTTTGTTTTAATAGTAATTAATCTTTATCAGAGGGGTACAAGCAGCACTTGACTTAAATAAATTTAAGAAAAAACCTGCACTCGCTTCAACCTGGTGTGGATTGGTTTAGGACCCCTGCTTTAAATTTGTCCTTATGTACGAGTGGGCGCCTGAATGAGCCCTGCACATTTTTTGGGGCAAATTTCTTCCTTCACTTTATATATTTCATGATCTTGTCTCTATATTTTTAGGTGGCTATAAAAATCGTGGACAAGACCCAGCTGGATGATGAAAACTTGAAAAAAATCTTTAGGGAGGTTCAAATAATGAAGTTACTAAAGCACCCACACATCATCCGTCTGTACCAGGTGAGTTCTGCTCATTGTTCTGTCAATAAAATATATTTTAGATGATTTACACCCATGATCTGGTTGGATGATTCTTCTTGTCTTTTAGGTGATGGAGACAGAGAGAATGATCTATTTGGTGACTGAATATGCAAGTGGTGGAGAGATTTTTGGTAAGGCTTACTTACCCCAACATGTTTTAAATTAGCTTTGATATTGCTTATTTTTGCACTGTCGCATGCTTTTGTATAAGGATAGTGTTTATTGAATTAGAGAAACATGATGTGTATCTAAATAATGTGAAGTCTCCATAATGATTAAGCATATTTCCAGAGTGATTATTTCTTTTACATTAATCACATAACAGAGCAGAAGAATCTATTTGGGAACCTAATAACTCAACTGTTTTTCCATGTCCAGACCACCTGGTTGCCTATGGACGTATGGCAGAAAAGGATGCCAGGAAGAAATTTAAACAAATTGTGGCAGCAGTCCATTTTTGTCACTGCCGTAACATCGTTCACAGAGACTTGAAGGCAGAGAACTTGCTTTTGGATCACAATCTCAACATCAAAATAGCCGGTGAGTGTGGAACTAGTTTCACTGGGTCTATTGGTTTCAGGCTGTTTTCACATGAGTAGGTTCAGGCAAGTGCCATCATGCCATCAAGGAATATTTTCCATATGCCCAGGGAATTAAATACCTTAACCATTCCTCTTATTTCTTATTAGACTTTGGTTTCAGTAACCTGTTTTCACGAGGTCAGCTTTTAAAGACCTGGTGTGGCAGCCCTCCCTATGCTGCACCAGAACTATTCGAAGGCAAAGAGTATGATGGACCGAAAGTAGATATATGGGTGAGTTAACACATCAGCACACTCCACAACAATCTTAAGGATAGGTAATATCAACATCCACCCTGATACAATTTCTGCTATTACCTTCATGCAATGAAACGTTTAGATCGTTTTACAGAGTTTCTATTGCCATGTCTTTTTCATCATTTTCTATTTTAAGCTGTTTTCTCTTTTCAGAGCTTAGGTGTGGTCCTGTATGTTTTGGTTTGTGGTGCTCTACCATTCGACGGCAGCACCCTACAGAATTTGCGAGCTCGTGTCCTAAGTGGCAAGTTCCGTATCCCCTTCTTTATGTCTACAGGTAGGACTTAATCCACAGTATATAATTGCTCTATAATATCAGCTATATCGGCATATCGACACAAGCGCTTACATCACAATGTAAAATATTTCAACAATCAATGGTGAAAAACTGTATAAATGAAGGCCGAAACACAAGTGGAATTGAGAGATGCAGCATCATCACAGTTAGAGCTATGGAGCTCCTTAGCTCATCTGGAAAATGTAGTCAATCTGCCTTTGGCCTCACCCATCAATGACAACACATAATAAAGTGGATGACGTGAGCACAGGCGCATAAGACCGTGCAATGTCTTAGTCATCTATGTGATTGATGCGTGAATTGATTTTATGTAATGTGACGTCGGTAGTCTAGAATGTAGTAATTGCCAGTACCTTGAAAGCTTTGCAATTTCTTTGGAAATGTTACGCAGCAATCTTAAATAAGTAAAGCGCATTTATATTTCCATCTGGGCACTGTAAATAAAATACTGAGTGTACTAAGCAGTTGCACTAAAATGCAAAGAATTTCATATTTCAGACTCCTAATCCTTTGAATTTAATTGCAAGATAATGGTAGATTGCAGCTCTCGTTTATACATATTTAGAAGCACCAGTTAACTAACAATATTTTCCTTATCTCTTTCCTGCCTACTTTTTCAAATATTTGACAAAAACAAAAAGCCTCACTTTGTCCTGTGAATTTTTTTTACTGACCATTGTCATATAAAATAGCATGCTATGAAACTTGAGTGAAACCATGCAGAGTTCCTATGCTCCTTATGTGGAAAATTTAAATCCACATTTTCATTGGCCCGTCTTTGTGAAATGTACTGTGTTTTATATTGCATATATGTATGTATTTGTGTGTGCTGTGTATATACACCTTTACAGAAACATAGCAATACATATAATACATACAATAATATATTGATGTGATGATAATTTTTTGATTTTTTGCTCTATTTTGACAGATTGTGAGTATTTGATCAGACATATGTTGGTATTGGAGCCTAGCAGACGGCTAACCATGGAACAGATCTGTAAGAACAAATGGATGAGACAAGGGGACCCAGACACCGATTTTGACAGGGTACAACTACATTGTATATTTGAATACCAGGATAAAATCAAGTTATTGACAATATTATCTTGAATGTTTCACTTCTACTTATGGATGCACAGAATTCCGATATTGCAAAAGGATCGCAATAGCTCACGGGGAAAAAAAGGAAATGATTTTTAGACTTGACATAGTTTCTTCATTTATATTGCTTTGCTTCAGAAAGGATTGAAATCATTGCTTTGTATTGTAACAAAATGACTTATCATTTCGAATGAAGTGAATGGCAAATAGGTTTTGTTTTATGTCATAATTGTTCTTTTTCATCTAATCATATTTGTTCTCTCCATCTCCCATCCAGTTGATAACAGAGTGTGAGCTGGTTAAGACTGAAAGAGAAACTGAGCTTATCAATGAGCAAATCCTAATAGCGATGTCTGAAATGGGCCTGGACCGAGAACGAACAATTCAGGTCAGAAATAGTGATTTTCAATTTCACTAATATGGCACTAACAAGCCACAAATTCCTGTTTTATAATAAACCTATTTTATATACCCACTGGACAATGATATAATGTTAACAATATCTAGACAAAATGTATATTCAGTGTTTGTGTTTTGCTGTGTATTGCACTGGGTCTCAGTATTGTGGCCAGGTGGAATATGAAGCTTTATGTTTCTTTCAAAAGATTTTGAAGTATTATTTTTGTAATATTTCTGTTTAAAATATACCTACCCCCTTTTCTTTCTACAGTCCCTACAAACAGATGCATATGATCACTACAGTGCCATCTACAGTTTGCTATCTGACCGTCTCAAGAAACACAAGACATTGCGTGTTGCTCCACCTACAGCACGCTCCATTACCTATCCTCTTAATGCTGTACAGGTAAATGCTTTTAATGTCGTGCAGTGGGAAACTCTAAATTTGACCACAATCTGCTTTGTGGGCAAAGCTGATTTTCAAGTTAGTCTAATCGCTGGAAATATTTTCTGCAATTATCAATGGTAATTAAAATCAATAGTAATTTAACATTAGAATTTTGCCATCATATCAACTTAATTATTGTACTGTAACTTATGTCATTGTTATACAAGGCTCATTTTAATGATTAGTAATCAATCTTGAAACAGTGGAATATTTATCACAGTTTGAATAATTACACAACCAGGAGCGTGACAATATTTTGATATGGCAATTTATGGGGATACATGTAAAGTGATAGTTTGTAGTTGTATTCCTTCCAACAATGATAAATGCTTTAAATGGTGTCATTGCTTGTATATTTTTCATGTGGCTTTTTATAAAGACACTCATTTGTTGACAAGAATGTTGCAATAATTTACTATTGTACTCTTTCAATCCGTCACTTTCTCTGTCTTGGCTCAGCCTCGGAGCTGCTAAAATCCCTCTTCACTTTTGTTTATAGAAATATTGCACTGACATATCTGCACTATTTGCGGAAGAAATTCTTAGAGAAAGTGATGTGACTTCATTATTGGGAAACCTTACACTAGAGGCATATTTTTACATGAAATCAAATTGTTCAAATTTAAAAGCGTTCAACTATAATAGACGGTTCACTGTTGTTCAGTAAAATGACAATTTCATCAGTGCTGTGTTTTGGAGATAATTACCTTTTATCAGAATGCTTAAGGAATCCAGTTTGCATACCATTCATAAATAACATTGATATTGTACGAGTATTGCAGTAGGTTTTCAGAATGCCTAGTGAAAGTCTTTACTTTTTGGCCCACTGGAGCCTTCCAGTTCATGTTGCTGTCAAATGATAGTATTAAAGCTATTCGGCTAAATGGATTTGACTGACCTTAACCAATGTGCCAATTCCACCCCTCTAAGAGGATTGTTTAAAAAATGAGTACAATCCTCATTTGACCTTTGTGTCTCCCTGTTTGCTTGCTTAGATGGATCCACAGGGTAATCCAGTTAGCATAACCGTTCCTCACGTCCAGCTTATCAACCCAGAGAACCAAATTGTTGAGGTGAGTTGAGGATTTTTGGTATCCACCCATTTGCCCATTCATCATCAATCTTTAATCTCTGTGGATCTATTTGTAATGTTCCCTCAGTTTTCTTTATGGATATTTGGGAAACTTATTATCAAACCGAAGCTAAACATTGACAACAGCTTTGCTTTTAATTTATTATAACTAGGGATATTATCAACATTAGGTCAGGTTAGAACTTTATTTCATCCCGTATTTGGGAAATTTGTCGATCTAGGTAAAATAATTAAGCAGCACATCTATGCGTCCGAATGTACACATGTTTAGAATCCTTTTTTGAAATCAGGAATTATGGTTTGTGGTTTGTCCATCCCAATTATTATAGTATATTTCCTTCCTGAATTTTTGAAAACCCCAAATAATAATCTGAACATATGTTGCTGTGTTTATTTAGCCGGATGGCAACATGGCACTAGACAGTGATGAAGGTGAAGAGCCATCTCCTGAAGCTATGGCTCGGTACCTCTCAATGAGGCGACACACTGTCGGTGTGCCAGACCAAAGGTAATAGTGATATTCTTCATTCTGCGGTTTATTGCTACAAATGTAACCCCAGGGATTTGTCGGTGTTAAAACCTTGAGTCAGACGTTCAAAAGAAAAACTTAAATAGAAGATGCTACTTTACATTGTAGTGGTTGATTCGTGTATGAGTGATTCTTGGTCAACTATTGCTCAGTAAGTGGTAATCAGTCAAGTGTGGATCTCACCCAAAGGGATTGACTGCAGTGTATTAGCAACAACAATATTATTTTAAGGAATGCCTTCTAAGGTGTAGGTGTATAGAAAATGCATCACAGTAGATTGGATCGTATTTATTTAGTGCTGAACTAGCCTTAGTGTCTAGTGCTAAAATGCTGTAAATACCATAATTTCCTGAACGCACCTGACAATCAAAAAAAATCAACATAAACACCTGTAACTACAGTTTAACTTATAAATTTAAGATGCAAGGGGTCAATGTTGTGATATGGGATATTTTAATTAGCCACCCAAATAGTTATTGGTGATAAAATTGCTTTTAAATGATGTCGAC
Source organism: Stigmatopora nigra (assembly GCF_051989575.1). Classification (NCBI taxonomy): domain Eukaryota; kingdom Metazoa; phylum Chordata; class Actinopteri; order Syngnathiformes; family Syngnathidae; genus Stigmatopora; species Stigmatopora nigra. The sequence goes on from NC_135515.1 coordinate 10,470,355, forward strand.
CATTTTTTGGGCTCTTCTAACTATAGGACTGAAATGCAAGAGGACCTCCAGAAATTGCCACCTGGTTTCCCCCGGGGAGCAGTGCCACAGGTCCACTTTCCTCTGCTCACACCTACAATGGGACAAATGCATACTCTAATGCCAACACAGAGCCTACAGCCCACTCAGCAGTTGGAATACAAGGTGCAAGAAGTGATTTAAGTCTGGTTTACAACATCATGAATAAGTTTGGTCCATCTGTCCAAACATTTAAATTGCCCTGTATGTTCCAAATTGAGTCCCTTTAAACTCACCTTTTCATTTTCAGCTATGTCATAGAATTTGTAAGTCACAATGTTATAGTATCTTTGAGTGTTTGTTGTTTTTTTATTTAATTTGTTTTATTTATTTATTTATTTTGGTGTGTTCTTACTTTAGGAGCAATCATTGCTTCAACCACCCACTCTACAGTTACTCAATGGAATGGGCCCCCTGGGTAGAAGGGCTTCTGATGGTGGTGCTAATATTCAACTACATGCTCAGCTCCTAAAAAGGCCCCGAGGGCCATCACCTCTTGTTACCAGTCCAGTAAGTCAAAAACAAACAAACAAAATATATACATATACTCTTAGTTAGTTTTTTTTAAATATAGCGTTTAAGTTTCTGCACAGCTTTGAGAGAAATTATTGTTCCTTTAAACCTCCCTAGCACCCAATTCCTGCTGTTGCTCCAGTGGACGAAGAGGGATCAGATGGAGAACCAGATCAAGAAGCTGTACAAAGGTAATATGAAAGTTTTTGGTGGTGGCATATGTTATAAAAAAAAAAACAGGGTTCGTCAACACTGGGTTGTCTGAGTGGCTTGTTAAGATTTTGTGAGTTCTGGAATCTTGGTGAAGGTAAAGCCTCTCTTGTGCTGTCTCTTATCTTTTGCTGGTGTCCTGCGTTGCTGGGAGTGTGTGCCTCTGGGCTGCTCTGCTTTTTCCCCATGGGTTCTGGCCGCTCTGCTCTGGTGCTCAACCAATCTCTGGTCCCTTTACAATGTACAAGTGCATTCCTCTCTGGCTTTCAACTGGGCCAACAATCCTACAGCCAAACTCTAAAGCCCCTGCTTTATCTGATTTCGCTGTCAGTATGAGGCACTTTTTCACCCTTTCTCATCCAGCTTTGCTAAATCTAAGCTTGCAAAGCTTAAGTATCAATTCTTTGGTAATTTCAGTATACAGTGCTAATACATTAAAACATAATTCTCTAGTTTGAATTGTTTACAGTTAGGCAAGATGTTATGAAATCCCTATTTGGTGTTGGTGGGAATGGGAGATCTATCCCCCTGTCTAGTAGCAAATAAGGGCAGTGAGCTGACCAGCACTGCTTCCTGTCTCCCACCTTCACCCCAATCCTCCCCCCTCCCTGCGGCCCAGGTACCTGGCGAACCGCTGCAAGCGGCACACGACGCACGCACTCATGAGCACATCGCATGGCGATCCCTCGGCAGAGCCCCAGCGGTCACAGGGCCCCCGCCAGAGGGTGGGCTGGGCTCCTGAAACACACACCCGGTGAGGGGACGCACTTATTATGTGCTATGTTATGCACAAACTCACTCAAACCAGCACTTTAGTCGCTTTAGCAGAAAGTAACACAATCCTCACAGCTCACACATTTCTGAAAAATGACATTTGAAGATCTTTAATGCTGTTAGGAAATGTTTAAGTTATGTTGGATGCAGAGTTTTGCCACACCAACACTGCCGCTTGTTCTAGAAAAACAACTTTTGACGTATAAGTACTTTCAGGGTTTTTTTGGACATGTTGTGTGTGTTTAATTCATCTTGCTTATAAATACCTTTTTTTCTTGGCCTTATTTGTCAAAAATAATGTTTTGAGCTACAAATGGTGTTGATAGCTTTTTGTGGATATCAGAAAGCTGTCTTTGATGGAAATATTTATTTGCCCACCATCAGTTTCCTTTCAGAAGCTGTATGTATGTGTCTCTCTAACTTTCTCTCCTCTCAGAACTACTCAAATACGTATACTTCACATTCCTGGAAAAAAAGAACTGCTTCTTAAATAACAATTTAATCTGTTTTGCAATATTGATGTTATTTATAAAATATAGATAATACATTTAAATAGGCTTTCTCCCCAACTCCAAATCAATTAATCGACTATGGGCAGTTAGTTCACCTACACTTTTGATTCCTTTGAATAACTTCACATTTTATGAAAACACCTAAAACGATAGAAAGTGTTTCCCAACCTGTTTGCTGACAGTGAATTACTTTCAGTTCACTACCCACGACAGTGTTTGCCTGTGCACTAAAATGTCTACATACCTGTACTACGGAACTAGTTTCCACCGCCAGTATATAGTTTGGAGTATTTTTTATTGTTTTGCTTCTAAAGAAACGGGGATCAAGTGCAATAGTTTGGCATAGCGTTTAGAAACGATGAGACCATCAAGTGTGCTACCTTAGAGAAAAGTACATGTGATTGTTTACTATGCCATTCCTGACCTTTATAAGTTTGGGTCGCAGATTTTTTTTTTTTTTTGTAGTGGACTTCCTGACCTTTCCAAACATGACTTAACATATAATGAACTGATTAAATATGTTGGTTTTTATATACCTAAATAATTATCAGTTTTCTGTGCCTATTGTTTTAGTGTCTGTAGTCATATGTATGTTGTCTTTCATTGTGGTCCTGTGTGTGTGTATGTGTCCGTCTACTGTTTGCTTGTATGAATTATTTTTTTCTTTTTGATCTCAGGTCAAGCTACAAAGACTGTAACACACTTCATCTTCCTATGGAACGCTTTTCACCTGTCAGAAGGTTCTCTGACGGCGCTGCTACCATTCAAGCCTTCAAAACACATTTAGAGAACAGTAGCCTCATTAAGCAACTCAAACAGGTATGGTATACTGTCTTAAATTTACCCTCTGACAATTTAAAATGTTGCCTGACAAGAGATTAGGCTTGGTATTTTCTTGCCTGGCATGTTTCCAATTTTAAGACAACAGAACTTCCCACACTGTTCAAAAGCCCCATGCTCTTTTTCAGTTGAAGAAAAAGTATGTTATTCCAATTAACTATCACAAACTAGGCTAAAGTACATTGGGAAAATATTGTCCCATGCACAAAGCAGCAATTCAGAGGTTTTTGGATGTCCTCTTACATACTTAGATCTTAAAGTATAGTCACTTTATCCTTATGTTGTATTTAGATTCTATATATATTGTCAATATGCTGTTTAACAAGCTAATGCAGTGATACAACGCGTAGTAATGATGCTATAAACATTTCCTGTTATTTAAGTACAAAAATGACAAGAAATGTATTGTATATCATTAAAAATGTTTGCCATTTTTGTCAATCAGATATACATAGGAAGTGATGGGGCTTTCAGCCTAGTGTCCATAAAAGCACAAGAAAAAAGATCGCTGTAAAGTGAATTAAGGGCATTTAATGTGAAACGTCAATTAAATTTTTATTAAATGTTAATTCATCAGGGAATGTTGTCATCGGATTTGGCACATATTTGCAATCCATGTTCATTATGTGGTCTTTGAGTTTAATTTTATTTGCTATAATTATTAGACTAAAAAAAAAGAATACACCCACCCCACACACACACACACTTGGGTACGCACATCAAAATTTTTAACTCAAAAATACGAAAAGTAACATTAGAAGAAAAATGAAATTTGAAAAAAAATGTGAAGAGCAATGTCAATGTGTTCTGTGCAAAGGCCCCATTGTCAAATTTCATGCAGTAAATTGAATAATATTGGAAATGTGATTCTGGAGTCAAATTGTGCCCTGTGTTATCTATGTAAGTGTACATGTTATAAATTCTGTTTCTTTTACAGGAGTGTGAACAGCTGCAGAAAATGTATGCAGCCCAGCAGGATGAACGGTTCCTGGAACACACCCAGCAACAGCATATCCTTTACCAGCAAGAGCAACAAATCATCCACCAGCAAATCCAGGTATACCGTGTCAGTCTTCATCTAGAGAAAATTCATAATATTACGAGATTGAAGTTGCTTCGTTTCTTATTTTTACATTGTACACTGGAAGTTGTTTGGTTTCATGTACTTAAACTATTGGCGACAATAGATTTGTGTGAACCCAAAACTGCCTCTGGCGTAACATTAGTAGATTGAAGTAATATTGGGAGAAAAAATACATTAAATTACAAGATTGAAATTGTTTTATCACTTTTTTCATGTCACGTTACCTGTATATGGTTAAGAAACGGTAGACCTCATTCTTTTGGGGATGCAAGGTCGGTTTGAAATATTTGACATAGAAATCCATTTCTTTTAATTATTAATATATTCCTGTTGATAAACTTTACATGAGAATAGCTTTACATTGGTTTCCACAGCTGCAGAGTTTTAGTATCTCAAGATTAACAGTGGCAGTGTGCCGTGACATTTTTTTTTTCATGCAAATGTGTGCCTCAGCTGGAAAAGAGTTAGGAGAAATTGTAATATACGAACAAAGGAGTCCCCTCCTCTGTTGTCAAAAAAAGGACGTAAGATGAAAGTGCATAAAATTCAAATATTTCGTTTTGAAGCTCTAAATTCACCACATGAGCCACTTTTACAAAATCATTTAATGCAAAATCTTTTCTACAGGGTTTGTCTTTAGGCCATGGAGAGAGCCATCCTAGTCACCTAACCCACCAGCTCCAAAGGTAAAATGCGCTGAATTTTTTTTTGGCCTGGCTATGCAACCAGTAAAAAATAAGCTTGCCATCACAGCCCCAGCTCTCTTAAGTGTTGCATAATTGGTGTATATTTCTTCCCTCCTGTTACCCGTCAGGTTGCGTATTCAGCCATCGAGTCCCCCGCCAACACATCCGAGCAACCACCTCTTCAGACAGCCAAATCAAAGCTCTCCGCCTGGTTCTGCAATGCAAGGGCACGGTTAGTAGTAACACTTTAATTATACAATAAATCATATACTTGTTATAATGTATGGGCGTAGCGTCAATACTATACATATCTGATCATATAACGGGTATGTATGTGGCAATAATTCACAATTTTCAGCAGCACAATTGTGTGCTTGCAATCTGTCGAGCGTGAGGTCGCTTGAGACCACATTCTTTTGAAAACAAAACAACATATTCAAAGTGAGTCATGTCAGGAGATGTGCTCTTGCTGAATTTCCTACTTCTCTATTTGTGGGAAAAGAAAGCAAAGCAGCTGATGACATTGTTGCTGACCTTTTTGCTAAACTGTGATTGAGCTAGTGGACAATTCATTTGGTAGATTCATTTTAAGGTAAAATATTAATTGTTGCCGATGGTGCAAAACGTGTATTTGTTATTCTATTCTGAAACAATACAATTTCAGCTTGTTCTTTTTTGTGTCATTTTATAAAACGCAATTTCTTTCTCACCCTGTTTAGGTCCTGCCGCAGTACCATATCCACATGGTTCTCCTTCACTGTACCAGGGCCAGAGTGGCAGTCCACCTCCCACAGCCCTTCCAAGAGTGACTATACCAGCCAATCAGCAGTCAACATCTGTCCACCCTTCTGGCCCACTGACCCAAGGTGTACCTCAACAGCAGCAAGTAAGATTTTTATTAATTTAATAAAGTACTTCCCAAGTATTTTATCTAGTGCACAGCCCTCAACCATGCAGTTTCAATCCTTGGCAAAGACAATTTTTCTGTGGGTCTTAACTAAAAACAAAATAATAGCTTGAAGTCTCCTGGAGAAGCACTCTAAACGCATTAATGGGCTAATATATGTAGTTAATTGTTTTCTATTTACCAATTTATATCTGCTCTGGATGTCTGGGTTTTACTGGGGGTGTATACTATATATTAAGGTAATATTTCACTTTTGTGACAACACGTATTCAGTTTGAGTACCTCTACTATAACCTAAAACTCTCAGTGCATATTTTTTCCTCTGCTCATGTCAGTATGTAGAATATATGATAAGTAATCTAATACTTGTGTATACAGGTGACTATTCAAGTTCAGGAAGTGGAATTAGGAGGTGGGCCACATAGACAAGGCAACTTTTTGTCTACACCATGTGGACACAGAGTTCTCGGGAAGCAGCTGAGTGCAGACAACGCTGAATCACACAGGTGACATGCATATCCTGTGCAGTGACACTCCAAAGCTTAAGTTGCCAAAAGACTAGTATTTTTCATTGCAGTTTATCAGGGTCTCTAGCCCTGAATTTACTTTTTTATTTTTTACAAGAATGATGTTTAACTTTTTTGAAACTGTTTATTTTTTTTAACTATTCTATAGCTTTTTTTCACTTGGAGTATATATTTTATATGTAAGTACAGATAGCAAGGATATTAGTTGCCATCACTGACAATACAGTGATTGGAAAAGCCTCATGGACATTTATCAGATGACAACAACAGCACTTTGTTCCACCTCCATGTATTTGGTGAGTGGATGTACGGTATGAGCTGTGATAGCACGTGTAGAGGTGTTAATAGTTTCAGTAGGAGATCTGTATGCTGTTCTGGCATTCACACCTATTTACAGCCTTCACTGAGAGAATGTGCAACCACAGTTGCATAAATCTATTCCCGAGAAACCCTGCTTTGGAAAGACCCAAATATCTCTCAGTGAAGACGTGCTGTATTTTGATACCTCCCCATGTTGAGTGATGTAGTGTACAACTTTGTCTTTAACCACAGTTATTTTTTAGAATGAGGAGGACTGATATGTTTCACAATAAAGTTGCTAAATGTACTTTTTCTTTGGTCTTTCCAGTCGTAGCCTCGGACGCTTCACATCAGCGTATGAGCAGGCTCAGTTCAATCCCCACCTTTTTTCTGGTGATGCAGCCACTCGCTGTGCCCCTGGAGTGCTGGGTTCCTATAGTCCCTACTTACAGGGGGCCTCGCTCAACGTACCCAGCCTAGAAGGTTACCAGAGTGGAGCTTTGGGGACCGGGACATACGGCGCCCCATCAGCACTACAGCAAGCATTACTCTCTCCAACTCCACTGGACTACCGTCCACCGCAACAGCATGTAACACCCACTCTGCAGGGGCTCCTGTCCCCACGGCACTCTTTGACAGGCCATGCGGATCCTCGGTTACCGCCACAGGACCTGGCTACTTTACTGAAGAGGCAAAGCCCCCGCTCATGCCCTAACCCACCAACGCCACCCAATAGTACAACACCGGAATATGGAGAAATGTTACTTCTGCGTCAGTTGAGCCAGGGTGAGAGTTTGGAACCGCAGCCTTCCCAGGGCCCCCCGCCTGGCAAACACTACCACCACCTTCTTCAGATCCGATCGCCAGAAGTCCAGCCACAACAACAACACCCTGCCCAAGCACCATGTCCTAGCTTGCCCCACTCAGAGAGCATGGAGGAAGATGAGGTACCCTCTGGCTACCACCATGAGGGTCTTCTGGCCAAAGCAGGAGAAGGTCATGAACTCCTTGGTCCTCCAAGGGGAAGCACCCCTCCTTACAACTCCCCTACGCACAGACGTGGCTATATTAGTATGAGTCCTCCTGCAGCAAGAGGTTGGTTTACCCAACTTTAATTGGAATGTTTTGTGGAATTTTACTGTCTAGATTAGGATTTATGTCACAATTTCTATTTCACATATATATTTTTTTATCAGAATCTGAACATGTAGAGTGCAGACAAACAGGGCAATCCATGGAGGTCCCTGATCATAACGGCTTGGGCTATTCACGAGGTCAGCAGGGGGACGCTTATAGGTCCCGAGGACAACTTCAGCGTCACCACACCATTCAGACCTGTGATGATGCATACGTGAGTGACTAAACATTGCCATGCAGAACAACAAATTGAGTATTTAAATAGATAACTCTGTCACCTTGTGTCACATAAAAAGAAATAGTAGATTCTGGTCTGTATTATGTATTTTGTGATGAATAAACATCTCTGTCTAGGACCAGACAGAGCCTATGTCTGGCATGAGCCTGTTGGCCGGGAAGGCGCTAAGTTCAGCTCGTATGTCAGACATTCTCAGTCAGGCGTCACTGTCAGGAAGCCAGCAGTTGCATCAACGGGAAGAATCAGGTCAGCATGCAATGCTCAAAGTTATCAACGCCAAAGAAAAAAAACGACAAAAATTTGATGTGTATAATTTCTGAATGTTTTTTTTTCATTAATTATTCATGGTATAGGGAGGTAGTTGTCTTCTCTTTATTACACAATAGAACAACAATATTTTAAAATGAGCATTTTTTTTTGTATTGTGTATATGGAGTCAATTTCATAATTGAATAACAAGAAAAATAATGTATTTACTTCTTTATAGAAGTTTAAAGTTTCAAATTTGAAAAAAGATCGTTATGGTGATATATAGCTATATATATGTATATATTGTGTGTCTGTATAATCAATAAAATGTGTCTTTCAAGCAGCATGTGACGAAGGGGAGCTCCATGCAGCGACGTGCTATCCCTCTTCCTGCACCACCGATATGCTTCTCAGCTATAAGCCTCCTGATCTACAGTACAGCATGGAGCAAGCTGGTGTCTAGCAAAGGTACGTAAATCCTTTTTTCATCATGTCAAGTGCAACATTGACCAAAGTTGTTTAGCCAGCTTTCCTGTTAGACAGACTCTCTTTCCCAAGTGTTATATTTGGGTAACATGAGATTGTAACATCAGTAGTTAATGTGACCGTAGCACAGTGGCCATATAATGTCATGATAGCAGTTTGATCCTGGGACTGATTTTTATCCCTAATACGGCCCTCTTATTTAACCACAAAAGTTAAAAATAAGAACAAATTGCTGATCATATGTCAATAGAGAATGGATTGTAATATAAAATTTGAGGTTTTACCATCAAGTACTTGAATTTTCACCTTTTGGCCTGGGATCAAACAGCAATTTACCAGTGTATAATTTTTTTCATGTTTCAATTGTCTTTTTTCGCACTATCCTTACAGGATGTGGTGTATCCTATGTACAGAGGTCTATATCAAGCATCCTGACTTGTTGACTTGAGTTGAGCTGCATCATGCCAAACCACCACCACCATCATCCATCTATTCATTGTTCACCATCTGTTTGTTGGGGGAAGGGTGGGCTTCAAGAGTGTGGGTGCTGAATAAAAACAAAAGTGGGGACATTCAGGTTTATAAAGCTCAGAGTGCCACCATCTCCTGCACAATACATTTATCATATGTTACCAGTGGAATCTCCTTTTTCCAAAACTGTACTACTCCACACCAATATCCCGTTCCCACGCACACATCGTTTTGGGCCGACCAATAGACGGCGTACACACTGCTGCAAGAGATCCAAAGTATTGAGGAGCGTGGTATAATGAGGCATCTTGAAGCTGCACATGTCCCCCTCCTACCTGCAGACTGCAGAGCTTTTCAGACTGGATGAGAATCTCAGTTTTTGTGTTTTTTGAAGTCGGCCTCCATTGCTCCCTCCAAAGACTTAGCTCAGTGTCATTACACAAAGTACAAACCAGCTCATTTCTTATGTTGTTCCCACTGTCAACCAACTCGCCACCCATGCCCCTCCCCTTTTTGTTTTTGTTTTATAAACGTTTTTAAAAATATATATTTTAATGTCAATTTGTAATGTTTCATGTTAGACATGATGTTCATTATCGTTACTGTTGTTACCATCGTTTCCAGTAAAATGTTATCAAGATGACATTGTTATAGGAGAACAGTTTTGTGTTGTTAAGAGGACAACAGTTAAAAGAAGACAAAAAACTGAATTCTGCACTTTGGACTCACCATACCTTATTTCTTCTTCCTCTCTTTCATGATATCATGCTCCATCCTTATTTCTTCCCCTCCATCTGGTGTTACCATCTCTCCCAACCTTCTCATGTCTGTGACATTGTATTGCATTGTGGGTAGTTTTACCAGAATTTTGCTCCTTTCCTTGTACAGCGATAACATGTATAGAACGCTTTTGCTATTTCTGCAGTTTGTTTCTTTTGTTGTCCGGGGGGCTTTTTTCTTTCTTTTTTTTTTTTTTTTTTTTTAAATGTAATTTTTATTTTTCAATGTATTCAAAATGTTGAGTTTTTCCATTATGAACCTTGAAATTTCCTGCCAAAAGAAGACAGAGAAGAGTAAACAGGGCTCTTTCTATGTCTTAAAACGATTGTTTGTATTTGTTTTAATATTATATCAAGACACTTGAATAAGAAGAGAGTAATAATTTGTGTTGCTTTATAAAATATTTCATTTGTTTGTCATGTGTATTGTTGCACCTGTTTTTTTTTTTTTTTTGGTTGCGATAGTTGTGGCACGCTATACAGGGTCAGGTTATATAGACTTTGTCCAGGTTGCTTTGAGTGCTACAGACTTGATACTCGGGGAAAAAATTACCAACAGAAATTAACAAAGGGAATAACTTGACATCTTCCAAAACATAACAAGCTTAAAGACTGAACTCCCTGCATTTCCCCTTTCTTTCTATCCTTAAAATCTGCTGTGCTCACTCAGTCTTCCTTTTACATATTGGTCTGGGTGCCTATGACGTTCAAAATTTCAGTTTTTTTGCTGATACTTGGAATTGTGCAGATCCAAATGATCAAAAGGAAGGATGCTTGATGCTGTAAAAGTGAATTTGATCTCCCTAGCACATGAGTTATATATTTTAGGCATTTTGATATGAGCATACCTTTAATACATAGCTATTCTATAAGCTGTTTGGCAGTCTTGACATTGCCAGATAGAATCTGAAAAACCCTGGTGACCACAGCAGAAACTTTAAAAAAACATATCAACCTCTTCCTTATCCAATGTTTCAGAGTGAATGACACTTTTCCCTTCTGTAATGCCAACTGAAACCTTTGCAAAGAATAGACATTCAGTTCTATTTGTAAATGTTTATACTGGCCCAATTGCACCATATCAGACTGCACGGATGACTTTGCAACCATCAGAATTTGGTTTCATGTTTCACTTGTCCTTTCCATTTGCACTCTGACACTTCATAAGAAGATTCTATGAATATTTCCAAAAGTTTCTGTTCCTCTAACTGGCCTTGATTACTCAATCAGATCTGTGTGACTGGGCTCTGTTTCAAGCCAAGCTTCAAAGCATTGAGGAGAAGACAAGTGGCATAAAAGACATGAAATGAAACCTGAGGCTGTGGACCTAGAGAAAAGGCCTAGTGCCAGTGAATCGAGGGCACTCCATGTGATTCAGCAGAGGGAGGGAGAGTTGCTTTCCTCCCACTGAGTACTCTTTGTTCCTTTTGTTTTGCCTCCTTGATGCCGCCCTCTAGTGTATGTGTAACTCATCTCAGCCTTTCCTTCTCTGCAAGGCTCTACTCTTTTATTTTTCGGTTTTGTTTTCATTTTGCCTTTTTTTTTTTACTTTTCATTTCTGTTGAATACAAAAAATACTAAAGTGCAACAATGTCTAAAAAAGATTATCAACCAAATTAAGATAAAATATATATATAAATAAATACTTTAAAATGACATTGGTGTGTGGGTCTTTCTGCAGCTTCTTATTAATGCTGAACTATTGTTACAAGAATTGTGCTAATAACAACTAAGCATGCAGTTTTGTTATTTTAGGTCTGACAGCTTTTTTTTTACTTATTTTTTCAGTTTTTCTTCACACAATTTATATATACACTATATATAATATATATTGTATATATTAACATTTAAATAGGTAAACTGATGAAAAAAATTGTTGAGAGGAACTACCTAATTTGTTTATGATGGGTTAGTTTTGTTGCCATACCAAAAAACCTAGTATCCCCTTTTTACATGATACTTATTCCATTTTTACATATAAGTTTCTTCCATGTAAAATTGTCATTGTCACATTATCGTGTAAAAAAATAACTGCAGTGCTGCATTTGCAAATCAAGAATTCAGAAGTGCATTAAGGCACACGACAAAGAATCTGAATCACGGGCCTTTAAGATTTAAAAAAAGGTTCTCTCTGGGCCTGCGTGGGTTTCCTCCGGGTTGTCCAGTTTCCTCCCACATTCCAAAAACATACATGGTAGACTGGTTGCACACTTTTAATTGCCTCTAGGTGTGGGTGTGAGTGCGAATGGTTGCCCGTTTGCTTGTGCCCTGCGATCGGCTGCCCACCGATATAGGGTGTTCCCTGCCTTTGGCCCGAAGTCAGCTGGGATATGCTCCAGCACCCCCGCGACCCTAATGAGGATAAAGCAGTTCAGAAAATGAAAGAAAAATGAAATGCAGTCCTGTTTGACTGAATGTTTTTTTCCTATTTGGCACATTTTTAACTGTGATAACAAAATGGGCCTCAGCTTGACAAAAATCAAACTAAAGATTAATCTCCCCTGGGACCACTTTAGCTTTTCAGTCTGTGAGGCTCTGTACTCTGGTGCTTCTGTCTGCTAAGCCGCATTGTACTGCAGAGACATTGCAGCCTGAAATAATGGAGCACCGATTAAATGAGTGGCATGATTTTTTTCTAATGACTTTAACATGGAAAAAGAAGATAACGAGTGCCCAATACTTTCAGTATGTTGCTTTCTTCACCCTTTAAAAACAAAAAACCAAAAAAACAATCCAACATAATTTTCCTCCTCATTTTAAGCATCCTCCTCATCCACTCCTCCCACTCTCCCCCCTGCCTTAGTCAGCTAGCATCACCACAGAGTCAATGCCGCTACTGAGGATTTGATACCTTGCTGAGAAACATTTGTGTGTGTTTGTGTGTGTGTGTGTGTGTGTGTGTGGCTATGAGTGGACACAGATGGGCGAGCGGGTGAGTCAGAAAGGCTGCCTTCCTCTCATCACCATCTTTTGCTCCTCTGCTGCCATGGAGCTCCGGCTGGCTGAATCACAGCAAGTCTGCAGAAAGAGGCTGAGGTAACACTGTGTGTGTGTGTGTGAGGAGCATTTTGGCTTCATGTATAAAGCACAAACATGATGTACTAACATACCTGCAGCCTTGTGTAAGGTGTGTTTGTCTGCGGACTGATGTTGATTATATGTGAACTTAAACTAAAGATTGACTGCTGGTCGCCCAGTGGGAGACGGTGGTCTTTACAATTTCCTGGTCCATTGTCATGTTTACTAGTTGTGCGTCACAAATGAGCAAACGGACCAAATTAAAGATGATCGTCTCTGCAATTGTGTTAACAGTTGCATGTCTGTTTTTTTATGATTTTATTTTTTGCAGGGATGTTACTTCTCCTTTAAAACACTGCACCATGGATTAAGTTTAATTCTTACATAATCTTCAAAAGGCTGCTGGGGGGATGAATGGTTAGTGGGTCAGCCTCACAGTGGGGATCCTGGGTTCAAGTCCTTGGCCTCCCCTGCGCCAAATCCTAAACCTAACCCTAACTCTAGTCCTAACCCGAACTCTAACCCTAAACCCACCCCTAAACTTAAGCCTAAACCTAAACCTAGGTCCGGTCATCGAGAGCCCCTTTTCAGTCTGTCTGGGGATTTTTCTAATGTGAAATACACCTTGACTCCATACAAATTCAAAAACAGTAGTAACTTAGTTTTAATTTTTAACAAATCTCTCTACAGATAGACGAGTGTGTCTTTAAGAAGAATGGATAATATGTGCAAGAGAAGGTGGTCATCAGGCTCCCAGGCCATGGTGTTTCTTCACACACTGGCATTATCCTGTGCAGGTAAAGTACTTATTATATGTTGTCTATCTGTATATATGTGTATATACACACACATATATATATATATATATATATATATATATATATATATATATATATATATATATATATATATATATATATATATATATATATATATATATATATATATATATATATATATATATATATATATATATATATATATATATATATATATATATATATATATATATATATATATATATATATATATATATATATATATATATATATATATATATATATATATATATATATATATATATATATATATATATATATATATATATATATATATATATATATATATATATATATATATATATATATATATATATATATATATATATATACATATATATATATATACATACATATATAATCTTATTGATATTAGGTTTTTATTATTTTACTTTTAATTTATATAAATAGATAGGGGAAAAACAGTTGGTTTCTATGCACACAGGTGCTGTTGAACCTACCTTCAAAATTGATGGACATCGTCAGACAACACTGACTTTAAGAGAAAACATGATACACAGGTTCAACTGTCATTCTGAAGGCTGGCATGCCCATGCACCAATCTCATTGACCTGGTACCTGAACGGTGAGCGGCAGAGGTCAGCCGCTCCCAAAGATGGTCTGGCAATGTCACCCCTAAAAGGCTCTGAGGTCAGAAGGCTCGGAGTCAATCACAACAGCACATTCTCCATGCGGGCCAGAAAGTGGGACAGGGAGCTGGTGTGTGTAGCATTAAACCCTAAATCTGGGGAGACCTACAATGCCTCAGTCACATTCAATGTCCAATGTGAGTGCCAGGGACTTTTGTGTATGTTCTTCGGTTTGGGTATTCTAGGCAGCCAGTTTTCCAAAAAAACCCTATTCTAATTATAAGTTTTCCTTTTATTTTTCTCTCTACTATTTCTATTTCACAGGCCTATTATCTGGCTTTTAAAATGACCATTATTCTGTTGTTCTGCTTTAACGTGGACCTGTACACGACGCCTTTTCGTCTTCTTGAACTAATAATCCTCTGAAAAAGACATGACCTCGCTAGTTGATCTACTTTTCATATGATAATTTCAAATGTATATATATATATATATATATATATATATATATATATATATATATATATATATATATATATATATATATATATATATATATATATATATATATATATATATATATATATATATATATATATATATATATATATATATATATATATATATATATATATATATATATATATATATATATATATATATATATATATATATATATATATATATATATATATATATATATATATATATATATACACATTTATATTCCAATTAATTTGACATTAATGGATTACTGTATACGATAATTATCCTACAAATTAGACCATTCAAATATTACTAATCGCAACAGGCTTATTTGCAATTTGTAATTTTTCTCTCAACTATGTCACTATCACCATGTTTTTTTTTAATCTTGACTTTCTTACTTTGATCTCTATTGCCTTATTTAGCATGAAATACAAAACCAGAACATCTCTGTTTTTTTTCCTAATGCAAACAAAGTGCTAAGTACATAATACTTTTACAAACCACTAGTAATGATAATGAATGATAGTAATGAAGTTCAATCTGCGTCATACAATTCACAGTCAGTCAGTCATAATGTAAAGTCTAAAGAAAAAAGTCGAGTACGTGCTCTCATTTTAACCAGAGAATAATTTTTCCTCTTTATTTCCTAGTTCGACCTGAGATCCTCAGGATGAGCGCACAATCCAGTGAAACCTCAGATCCTGGTCTTTTATTAATCCTCTTTGCTCTGGTTCAGTCCAACCCACCTGCGATCTTCACCTTTACGGATCAGTCCGGGTTTGTGGTGGCTAACACTTCGGACATCCTCATCCTTGACTCTTCCCATTACCCGTGGCTAACCAATCACACACTGAGAGTCACTCTTAGTAGTTTAGCAGGCAATATTTCGCTGAATGCCAGCAACGCTGTGGGCACAACACAAAACAACCTCACACTGACAGGTCATTGGCGATGAAGGATAAGAGTTGCAGTATCATATCTAGTGTGTTTTAATTTCTTTTTTTTAAAGTGTCACTGTCTTTTTGCAGAGTTTTTGCACTCTCGTGTAGAAGTGCCAATGCTGGGAATTGTAACTGGAGGCTCAATGGCCTTCATGGCCCTTCTCATCCTCAGCTTGATAGTCCTCTGCCTCATGCAAAGAACAAGCAAGTCCATTGGTAAGACGTTAAGACTTCTTTGTGCGTTTGTGAAAATGCAATAGGTGTGTAACATATTTTAATATTTTCTATTGCAGATGAACCTGTTGAGATTCTAATGACTAGGAAAAGGTACATTTTATTTTCAACAAATAATTATCAGTTCTTGTTAAAACTTGTACCTTATACCTTATTAAATCAGGGGTCGGGAACTTTTTTGACGAAGAGAGCCATAAACAATTCATATTTTCAAACATTATTACCTGAGAGCCATACTTTAAAAGTAAAAATACATGAAAATGTGATCATTTATTCATTTCACCACTTTGAAAGTAAAAAAAAAAGTCTGAATTCTTTTGAGAAACATTATTTCACTGTTAATCAATATGTATCAATGAGAGTATACATGCAGAAGAGTTTAATGAAGAAAAATTATGATTTAAAAAGGCGAAGGGAGAACCATATACACCCATCAAAAGAGCCACATATGGCTCCTGAGCCATAGGTTCCCTACCCCTGTGTTAAATTAACGGATGCAACGATCATCATATTTCTTTACTTCGGTTGACAAATTTATTTTGATAAATATACTGGTAAAAGCCATGCTATGGTGATGTAGTGAACAATACTTTTTAAATACCCGAATTCCAATAGAATACAGATATATATTGGTTGATTAATTCATTAAACACTTATGTTCAAATATGTAGTTCACTTCCTTATATGGCATCAGCTGTTTTCTTTACACGTCAACTCAACAGCTCTATGTGCTTGATGATCAGACCTACTGGGAACGTTATTACTAATTATCTTAAACATACTTTCTTACCATCAGACAGTGGAATGCTGCCCGTTTAGTCTCCTGGTAGGCTTTATCCGTCCTGATTAAAAGAGATGTGCTATCCATGTCGTTGTGTCAATATGTTGTATATCCTCAACAGTCAGCATCACTTAAAATGCATGTTTTGTGTCTTTGTAATCAACACAGCCACTCAACCAGTTTCAAAACATTGAGAACATACATCCCCAGAGAGAATATGTCTCTTCCTTCCAATATGCAGCTCAACGACCTCATGACCTTAAAAAAGGGTAAATATTTTTATAGTATGTTATTTACTTAGTATAGAATCTATTAAAACTGCATCACAAATATGCCCTTGCAGTATGGTTCCTGCATGTGCTTTTATCCCACATTTCAAAAACAGTTAGAGTTAGTTATTTGAATATGAATTTTTATGATCTGTCTTTGCTTGGCTTAATAATTGACTGCCTCTCGCATTAAGTCAGTGAGTTAAACTCCAACTCACCCATATACACCAGGAACATAATAGGCTGCGGAAAAAATGAATTTAGAGGTGCGTTTTTAGAGTAAAGTTAAATTAAAATAATGTTTTGACTTTTAATTTTAACTTTGACTTTTTTAACTTTGACTTTTATTTTTTTAATTATTTTAATTCAAAATTTACAAAGGATACAATAAGTCTCCACACTGGTTTTCAAAGAGCCAAGTCAAACTTAAAAACAGAAGCTTTCCTACAGTATGTATATACTTCTAATATATTTATATCCATCAATATATCAGTCTATCTATCCATCTATATTAGTCCGTTTTCCTAATGGGGATGTACTAGTGGCAAAAGACAGAAAGAGACAATCAAATATGGAGCATTCAATCAATCTACTATGCATGTTTTTGGAATGTGGGCACAAAAAAAAGTTCACTGAGAAAAGCCACACAATCTTTTGCATCTTGCTGACACTCTTTTTATATTCCATGCATGGATCTACTACTTATGTTTTTTTTCCAAAGCACAAGAGAATGCACAGCACATAACTGAGGGAGCAAGGAAGAAACATGAAGAGGATGAAGATCTGTCTTTAGCCTATGCTGCCAGAGGTCAGGTGGCATATTTGCAATAATTACATTCAAATCTGTGTTTTATATGGTGCAACACTCATTTTTTTTTCAATTTTTTTGTCCTATGCCCTGAAAGGTTTTGCCAGATATCCAATGGTGGGCTACATCTACAAGGTGAACAGCACAAGTAGCGAGGAAATCTGGCTCTGACTTACACACAAAGTGGACACTCAGCAATATCATTGCATGCATGACTATTTGATCAAAAAATCTGCAAAAAGGCACGATTACACAACCATCAAGTTGGTGTAAAATGTCTCTGGATCATACCAGGTATTGCTGCTTTAACATTTGTGAAGATAAATGGTGCGTGAAATCTTTAAGTCAAATGTTGTCATGCCATTTGTTCCTCTTTGCTGCCGTTATTAGTGGAATGCATTTATTCGGATCTGCTAGAATATATGAGGTAGTGTACTGTTTGTGAGATTTTACAAATTATTTAAGAAAACAATATATTTATATATGTTACAGAAACTGTCATGCATTTTATATTACATTGCGTATGTACATTTATGCATAGAAAAAAAATTGTATGGAATAAAGTCAACATGCTCTATTGACATCCAAGAGGTGGTGCTGTTTTATTTCCTTTATTTATGATGTACTCGTGTGTTGTGAACACTACTCAAGTGGAATCATTATGCTTTGTGCACAGCGTAAATCAGGGTTAGGGATCCTAAGGCTCGGGAGCCATATGTGGCTCTTTTAATAGGTGTATATATGGCTCTCCGGTAACTTGTGAGATAAAATATGAAAACATCCGCTAGCTTCTCTTCAATCATTATTTTTTTGTATTTATTAGACGCTTCTGCATTCATAATCTCATTGATACGCATTGATTAAGAACAGTGTAACAATGTCGTCAAAAGACTTTTTGTACTTTAAAAGTGATCAAACTGCTTGTGTGCTTTAAAGCCCTCCACCGGCCTATCTGCTGCTGCTGATTAGGTGATATGACATTTTAGGAGGATCTAAGCAAAGAAGACTACTGAGGGACTGTGCGGTAACTTCAGTCTCAGTCTTCAGAAGGTCTTCACCTTGTGGACTTTCTGTGTGTAGCTCCAGTTTTTTTTTTACCTAGTTCTACAATGTCTTGTGTGTCTTCTGTCAGTCTTGCGACTGCAACCAAGACATTTTCAGAATTCGGAATGAAATAAAGTTGTAATATAATCTAAATGACTATAAAAGGCATACATTTTCATGTATTTTTACTTAGAAAATCTCAATATGGCTCTCAAGGAATAACATTTGAAAATATGAGTTGTTTATGGCTCTCTCTGTCAAAAAAATGTTCCGGGCTCCTTCATAGATTGAAAATCTTTATAAAACTTTGCGTTTATAAAACATTCATTGATTTTATTACCCGAAATGGAGCATGAGAATAATAGTGTGTTTGATTCTAGAGCATATACGTGACATGTGAGTGAGGGACTTAACCAGGTGCTGCCTGTCGGTTGCTTACAAGGTTTAATGCAGCAGTTCAGACAGGAAACTCTATTGTACTGTGGGTAAACGTTTTTTTTTTCCTCCAACAAATGCGATACATTTGCAAACTAATGCACACTGCCACAAGTGCAAATGGAAGCAAATATTTAGGAGTAATTGATAACAACACTTATCCTGATTTTGTATTTGCCATACCAGAAAATTTCTTTTCATTTTCTAGAATAATTACACACAATTTCTCATTCTGAACTAACTTGAATGTATCCTTTTGGGGTCTGACCTTCGTGCATGGAGTTTGTATATTTTCCTCATGTCTATGTGTGGATTTTCTCCGGTTACTCTTCAGAGTGAAGCTTCAGATTGTCCCTAAATTCCAAAAATGGGATTAATAAAGTTTAATCTGTAATCTAATCTAGGTATTTCATGCATGTGTGCATAAATTGCTGGATAATTTTTGCACCAAACAAGATCAGTGAGCGGCGGCCCAACCCAGCACCCCCCATGACCCATGTGAGGATAAGCGATTCAGAAAATGAATGAATGAATAGTGTGTATATTCATGGTTAAATATAACTATTTTAGTGAAAACTTGCATGTAAACAGCATGAGCATCCAATAGTAAAGAAAATGGTGGGTTTAACTGTCATTATGAGCAATGGTTCATCATCAGAAATACTCACATTTGATTGGTTAATGCATTTTTGGTGTTTTAAATGTCTACTGAAAACAATTTTGTCTGCTTCCTGTATATATTGGCTTTTATTAAAATTTTCCCCCCAAGTATTAAGTCTAATATGAAATAATGTGTTGTTAAACAAGATACTTTACACTAGAATGCAATTGATCGAGGTGTTGTTTTACACTTTAAAGAGTATTTTTAAGCAAAGCTATTGAGTGGGCCAGTCACACTTACTTCCTACTCCCACACTATGCATCTTCAACACAGAGACAAGATAAAGTGACGACGACACAAGGAGCAACACTGCTGTATAGTATTTTTATTGGTCAGTATTTTCATCATTCCTATATTTACTACTTTGTATTTATGGCTTTTATCAGTTAATATAAGAAAGACTGTGAAGACATGATAACATTATTATTTTCTTTCCTTGTTTATCCACAAAAATGTTCTAAATTGAGATTAAAGTAGTTTTAGTTTTGTGTTTAGTCGAGGCAGTTTCATGGTTTTGTTTTATGTGCACACAATGATAAAAACCTTGTAATTTTTCATCAGAACCAATCCAATGGCAATGAAACGTTGCAACATTATACCCTATGTTTTAGTAATATGGACAATTACAGGTAAGTTTTTTTCGTAAATTCTGTCATTGTTGGTTGGAAACCTTTCATTTTATTCTAATGAGGTCCACTGTTTTCCCACAGAATTTGTCTGGTGTGATCAAGGTACATGAATGGCATTTGGTTAAATCGTGACTTAAATAGTACATTAAATGATAGTAAACCTTGTTCCATGATGTCGTTATTAATTGTTTGTGTTCTATGCAGGATCCTATAAAGATTTTTCTGTGAGCTCTACTCATGTGGGTATCACAATCTCGTGTGGTGAAAACAACAAAGTGGCAAAAGATAATATAAGTGTGACATTTCCATTAATGTACAAAGATGAGAACTCTGGAGAGTATGAATGTGTTGATCTAACAGGAAAAACAACAGGACAAAAGATCTTTGTGAAGTTCAGATGTAAGTTGTTGTACACACACTAAACAACAGTATTTTTTGTGTAGATCCGATTGAAGGCTTTTGTATAAGAACTTGTAATGTCTGGAAAAAACATACTTGTCCAATGTCTTATTGGTGAAATTGTATTGATTGTCATGTTTTTATATCCAGCTTGTGAAAACTGTGTGGAGTTCGACCCTGTTTCCATATCAGGTCTTTTTTTGGGGGATTTGATAGCTACAATTGTACTTGGAGTGGCTGTCTATTTTGTCTCAAAACAAACTCATGTGATCAACTCTCAGCACAAAAGTAAATCTTTTTTTCTTATACTGTATGTTTCACTATTCAAACATTTTGGATAAGATGAATAAGTTAAGCGTTCAGGAAATTAACTGTTAATGACTGGTAACTTTTGGAAAATATCAATTCTGTGATGTTTTACACCTTTCAAGCATAAATTAGGAGTGTTTTTTAAGGTATTTATTTTTATTTTATTCTGACTACTTTACCATAAGACTTTCAATCCTTTTTGACAAGAATTTAAAAACTCTACTTGAGTGTTACTTTAGGCAGGAAGCAGTGTATTTCTCTTTTTATTTATTAGAAATTAACTTTTCACTTTTTTTTATCAACATTCTGTCCATTTATAAATGTACTTTTAGTTACAAATTAGTATAAAAAAATAGGACAAAAATGGTCACTTGCCCTATTAAAGATTAAACTGTCTTAATCTGTCAATGAAAGGTTAAAGATGTGAAATTAAGAAAAATACAAATATATTACTTTTACCATAAAACTTTAATCTTTCATTATGTCGGTTAAATAATAAATGATACTAGTATTCAATATATGTCACTTTTTTGAGCTGAAAACTATGAAATATGATATCTTTCGACACTGCTGCTTTGTATTAACTTTATATTTCCTTGCAGACTTTGATAGAAAACATCTTATTTCAAACAAGAGACATAGGTCAGTCCCAAATGAGGACTACCAGGAGGTAGAGTAACATTTCAGAACACTATAATATCATTTGCTGTTATCTCAATGGAAAAGGAATAATATCTAATGTTTATATCTGGGTTTTTTTCTACAGCTAAGACACAAAGGTGGTCGCAGAGAAATATACCACACACTCTCTGATGGAAACCGGGGTCATCCAACTGATTAAAATATAGTCTCTCCTTGAAACTAAATATTAATTCTTAGGTCCAGGTTTAAACAAATGTGTGCTAGTATGATTGTTGGCTAAAAAAGTTTTACTACTTTATTTGTCATTGCATTTTCTGTGTGTTGATGTTAAACATACTCCAGACTTTAGATGTATATTAAATTCCCTGATTTTTCCCCCTTTTTAATTCAATAATTGTAATTTTGTAATGAATTTTTTTCTATTTTCAGTTCAAAAATAATGTTTTAAAATCTAAAAATATTTTAAAAAGCTAAAATAAAGTGTTTTAGATCGATAAAAAAACAGAATATTAAGTTGATGTTAATAAACATACTCAAGACTTTATGTTTTTGTGTGTATTGTTGTTTTTGTGTGCCTTATAATTGACGGGCAACCATTCCAATTTGTACTTGTGGGGTGTGCAAATAACAATGTGCAATATTTTTACCTTGCCAGGACATGACTTTTAATATTTTTTATATTACATATTTATGTTTTTACTGGGAAACCACACTTTGCAGGTGTAATACCACCAATTTGGTTATAAGCAGCTGTGTATGATGACAATTAAGGCTTTTGATTGATTGACTGATTTGATTGAAAAGCCCCTAATAAGTGCTATAGAAAATAAATGGAACAACCAAAAAAGCTACAGAACAGTATTTAACTAATGACATTTTTTGTTTAATAAGGACATCAAATGCCTTTGAGATCTTTCACACGCATTGATTAATTATAATGTGGCCATGCTACAATGAAAAATGCAATTTGAAATTGCAATTTGTCTTCTTTTGTTTTTGGGCGCCTAAACCAAAACATGTAAATGGTTTCACTTTAAGCTTCTGCTCAAAAGCATCTAGCCCTCATTTCTATGTTGCTATTCAGTCTCTCAGGTCAGCTTCTCTTTCAGGTGCTGCCAAATACATAAAAATTAAATGAGCATTTGGACATTAATTACAAGAAGTCTCATCTTTTATTTTGAGGCAAAAAACATTATTTTTTTAGTTCTTGATTAATATAGGTTGAGTTTTTGTATGACACATTTTTGTTGTTTCTTTTTTTATTTGTTTATTCATTCATTTAGTTACAAAAGCAGGCTACAATGTTCTCTTGCCTCTGTGAATGTAGGCGGCGTAACGGATATGAGCTGCGGCTTTGAAGGCTGCATCATGAATGTTAAACCATATCTGAAAAAGTACCACTTATGTTTCCAGTCACAGAATACAAATGGAAAAGAACATTAAATGCATTTAATCATTCATCCTTAAAAAGCAGATTTGAAGGACCACAAACAGTATAAAATATACATTTGACTACATTTGTCATATAAAATGAAAAAAAAAGCACAAGTGGATATAAAATTGAGGCAATTAATTAAAAAAAATGTTTTCTTTAAACTACATTCTATTTGCTATATAAAACCGTCACAGGTAAATTTTGGGTACTGATTAATGCCAAGAGCAACCGTTTGATATCCAATAAATCACAGGTGTCAAAGTGTCGGCCCAGGGGCCAAATTTGGCCCACCACATCATTTTGTGTGGCCCAGGAAAGTAAATCATGAGTGCCGACTTTCCGTTTTAGGATCAAATTCAAATGAAGAGTATAAATGTATAGTAAATATCCTGATTTCCCCCCTTTTAAATCAATAATTGTAATTTTTAATACATTTTACTGTGTTTTTAGTTCAAAAATCATTTTGTAAAATCTAAAAATATATATAAAAAAAGCTAAAATAAACATTGTTTTAGACCTATAAAAACTGAATATTCAGGGCTTTTAATCCAGTTCTTTTAATCCATTTATAAAAATAAAATTAAAAAATCTAAATATTACATCTAAAACACTTGTGAGGAGACGTGATTAGAAATGAATTAATGAATGAATGTTGACTTTAGGTTCAACTTTCAATACTTTTCCATGAAAACAATTTCAGCCTCCAACTTTTCTGTCACTGTCTTGATGAAAAGACTGAACTGCTGGTTTGAATACATATAATTGTATGGTAATTGTACAATGTTCTACAAGTAAAAGGAACAAAATGTCTCAATGCTTGCTTTTTCCCCATGTCCAATTATTTGTCTTCCCAGATGAAATGCTTCAATTTGTCGGAGTCACAGGTGCATCATCTTGATCTATTTTTCAGAAAAGAATAAGAATCCTGGGAGTGGGTTTTCAGATGCTGTCAATGATAAATACCATAAGAAGAGTGTTAGAAGCTGAGAACCAAAGTACATAGCAAGTTGTTTCAAGGTCACACTCTAATATACACTACAGACACTGTATTTGATTAATTTTAGCCCAGAGGACCGACCCTAGGCCCCAGCAGTACCGTTCGGCCACATTTTATTACTTCTTGTACGCCTGCATGTGAGTCATCTGGTTCTTTCAATTTTAGAGACAGATGCCAATGAATTTCCAGGTAATGTTCCTATAACAAATATTGATGTTCTAGTTCAATTTACATTTGGTGAATACTTCCTCCCATTATTCTTGTTGTTCTCACAAAAAGTGGTACACTGCAGTAAATTAAAAATATAAAAAATGTTTTTTGCGGGGGAACCCACAGCTATGCTCATGTATAGTTGCAGTGGAACTTCTCATACTGAATAAGTTATTATGATAAGTAAGACTTTTTCAATTGTTTTAGACCAGGGGTGTCAGACTCGGGTTGTTTCTCGGGCCGCTTTAACGTTAATTTGATTTTATGTAGGCCGGGTCATTTTAGATATAATATTTAGTTGTTGTTTTTTTATATATATAAATGGATTAAAAGAACTGGATTAAAATCCCTGAATATTCCGTTTTTTATAGATCTAAAACAATGTTTATTTAGGCTTTTTTTAAAATATATTTTTAGATTTTACAAAACGATTTTTGAACTAAAAACACAGAAAAAATTGATGAAAAAATTAGAATTATTGATTTGAACGGGGGGGGGGGGGATTAAGAAATTGAATATACATCTATACTCTTCATTTGAATTTGATCCTAAAACAGAAAGTCGGCACTCATGATTTACTTTCCTGGGTCACACAAAATGATGCGGCGGGCTAGATTTGGCCCCCGGGCTGCCACTTTGACACCTGTGTTTTAGACAATTATGTGTGTATCCAATTATAGAGGGTCTTGTATATTTCATTATGTATTTTAAATTTTATTTTGGCACATTTTATACTAGTGTCTGCAGCAGTTAGATTTCCAAAAAAATAAAAATAAAATAAAGGGTAAATCGAGTATTGGAATAGAATTGGGCTTTGAAGAAATCCGAGAAAATGTCCTGAACAGCAAATTCATCTTCATATCATGCATCTATTTGTATGTTTTTTAGTCACATGAGGAAGGAATAATCAGAGAAAAGACACGAGCATGGGAAATTTCACAAATGTCACATGGGGGGCATAAACATTAAGGCATGTTGATAGAAAAATGTGGAATCTTAAAGCTGTGGTCTTTTGTAACATTGGTACTTGTTTTTTTTTACATTTGTCTGTCTGTCTAATCCAGAAGCAGAGTTTAACGTTAATGCCCCTGAGCAGATTTTATTTTTCTTTAGAGATCCCATTGCAGCCTAAAGTTTAATACTCATGTTGTATCTAGCTGAATTCTTGTCAGAACGTGTTTTGTGGAAAATGTGTTATGTCACTCTGTACTCACATCATAGTCAGAAGAAGGCTGGGATGGGTCTACAGCTAGAAGATTAATACAAAAACATGGTTACACATTAAGAACCAGGACCAAATCCAGATCCAAAAGTTTCAAATATAAAATAAAAAATCCTCAACATTTGCATCATGGGAAAAATTGATTAAACTTAAATTCTTTATACAAATACTAAAATCAGACATGTTCAATCCATGTATATACATTAAAGATAAATAGAATATACTATCATCATATTGTTCAGAATATTTTTATTTTTTAGTGTTGTGAAATTATAGTAGATTCAGAATATTGAAAAAGGGATAGGTTTCTTTTTATGAAGCCATTTTTTTTTACAGCGTTTCTTACCTTTGGTACGTCGTGAAATGTTCTTTTTTGTGCACTTGTAAATGAGTGATATCAGTAGAAGTGTTATGCTCACATCTGCTACAATGATCAGTGCAAACAGTGTGGCATCCAACTCGAAACAATTAGAACAAACTGGAGGAGGAATTGATCACAAGACGGACATAATCATGTATACAAAGATCACATTAGCAATACAATTGGTGCACTTACCCTTTCCTTCCACATAGAAGTAGTATTTAGTCTTTTCACCGTATTCACAATGGTAAAGGCCTTTGCTTTTGCTGTCATAAATCATTTCAAAAGTCTTGCTTTCCTTGTGAACGGAGGAAGCTGATCTGGACCAAATCCCATTTTCTGGGCATGTCATTGTGAAGTTGTTCCGCCAGAAAGACACATCACCTTGAGAAAAGAAAGTTAGGGTTCACATTATGCATTTATTTTCTATTTTCAATTTGACTAATTCCACAATTATTTAATGTATTATCCCAGAGAATGAAACCATAATATCATGCCAAAGGTTCTCAATGTAAATTAATCTTCATTTACGTTGATTAAAATAGGAGACAAAACATTTAAAAGCAGGAAGTGTGAGATCTTTGTTTTTTTTAAGGATTTCAATGCTGATTTTAAGTTATATTTCCAATTTGTGGTGAATACAACTTATACAAATTTAATTGAATGAAATGTACAAAAAATAAAATGTAACATATGTATACAATTTACCTGAACCAGCTTCCACGGCACTTAGTATCAGCAGAAGGGAGATTAGAATCAAAACACTGTTGTTCATTATGTTGATTCAGTGTCTATTATCAAAAAGCCTACTTTAAAAACTCTCCAATATTAACACTGAGTTTGGAACCCGGTGCTCTAATGTCTGGTAGTCTGTCTCACGTTATGTTTGTGACATCCCCTTCCACACATGTGCACCCACAAAAGAATACTCAAACACACAAGTAGATGTGTATTTGCGTATTCTGCATAGTCTACATTGTAAACTTTACGGACCTAAAGGAACTTTATTCACACAGAATGTTTTTTTTTATGAGTTGAACTTTACAATAAAGTTGAATACACCATTACATTATCTGACAATTTTGGATTGTAGTGAAATACCATAAAGTTGTAGAGTATTATGGGATGTACCCAAAATTTACAGTGCAGTCCTGCCCTCTTATGGCTCAGCGGTGAATGCAATACAGCAGGCTCACTTTATATAAAAAAAAATCAGATAAAGTTGTCCACCTATCATTTACTATTATAAATTATACACACTATGTTACTGCAAGGGTTTAATTAGCATTTGTTTACATTCTATAACAGTTTGCATGGAAACCTTTAAACCATTCTTTCAGGAGTACTACTTATTCTATATTCATTTCATTAGACACCTATTTCATCTTACTGGAGTATTATATCTGAAAAGTAGCAAAAACAAGAAACTTTATCTATGGGCAAGAGTCAATGATTTCTTTTAAACAACTCTTAGGTCAGCAGTCTTTCCCATTGATTAAGTAGCCGGCCCCGAGAACAAGACAAGGAGACAATTTAAATCCATTTACAAGTAATATGAATTAATTATCTGACTTGAGGCTTGTCTGAGTGAATTCAACAATGAATGAAAGTAGGTTCTAATAGTACACATTAATAGAAATAAACACTTTAACTGTCTGCATATGTATGCATAACCTAATTATGTATCTATGTCGGCCTCACAGTTTTTAGATCGATGGTCCGATCCCAGGTTTGGACTTTCCTGTTTGGAGTTTGCATGTCCTGCCTAGGCCTGCATGGGTTTTGTCCGGGTACCCCAGTGTCCTCATACATGCATGTAGCCTGGTTGAACACTGTGAATCAGGGGTAGGGAACCTATGGCTCGGGAGTTATTTGTGGCTCTTTTAATGGGTGTATACGGCTCTCCACTAATCTGTGAGTTAAAATAAGAAAACTCATGGTGAAAGAGCTGAATCTCGAACAACCCAATAAGAGCATCATCATGTGCAACCAGGTTTGACATGCTAAAGTGTTTAAGTTATTAATGATTGCATGTGTGATGTACAACTAGTTTTGGATTGGATGGTTATCGGTGTTCGATTATTGATTCCATGATCCAAATAGCAAGAATGAAATGTTAAAGTCTGAATGGGTATTCGATTATTGATGTCTTGGAACACATGGCTTGGCAAACACGGGAGGTTTTCCTCATTAAAGTAAAAGTTGGATTGAGGACAACAACTAATCACTGTGATTATTTCTCCCTGTGTTTCAAGTCAAGAAAAGGCAGGGTGTAACACAGGCGTTGACACTAAGTCTAGCGACGCTGTAGTCATGTTTGCCCGTCTTCTCGTGTGATTGGCTAGCCACCAGTTCCCCCTGCCTCGTGCCCGTTGGCTGGGATAGGCTCCAGCACCCCCCACGACCCTTGTGAAGATACACAGTTCAGAAAATGAAGTTTTTGAACCACCATAAGCATGTGCATTGCGTTACGTCACAGTATTTGTCCGATAAGTGTAAACGTTTGCGCAACATCCATTCAAACTAGCAGCAAAACCGGTTTGGGAACCCAACATTTTTCCATTCGTTTTGAGGGGGGAGATAAAACGACGTTTGGAGAGTTGGAGGCATGCCACCAGGGCTCAGGAATAAATAATTGGTAAGAAATTATTGCAGTATATTGCCATAAATATATTTTCAATTGGGCTTTCACGATGTAAATATATATACATGTTTATGCTAAAAAAAACCTATAAATGATTGCCCTTGATGTCAGAACTCAATTGTATAGGTAGCCAGATGTGATAAATTTCCTTGAAACTTAGCAAGTTACACACTAATTATCTCTTGTAAATTGGCAATGTTTAAAGACTGGTTTCAGAAATATATTGCAATAATTTTCAATTAGGGCTAGCCGGTGGAGCGAGTGGCTAGCGAAATCAAATCCAGGTCGTGTCTATCTTTGTAGAGTTTGCATGTTCTCCCGGGCCTGCATGGGTTCCCTCTGGGTACTCCGGTTTCCTCCCACATTCCAAAAACATGCATGGTAGGCTGATTGGAAACTTTAAATTGCCCCTAGATATGGGTGTGAGTGTACATGGTTGTCCTTTGTCTCCTTGTGCCCTGCGATTGGCTGGCCACCGATTCAGGGTGTACCCCATCTCTGGGTCAGCTGTGATATGTTCCAGCACCCCCTGTGACCATAATGAGGATGAAGCAGTTCAGAAAATGAGATGGGATAAGAGAATTTTCAATTATTGATTTCCACAGCGAAAATGTAAATATATTTATTTTCAAGGGCCAAAATTTGCATATATTTATTTTTCGAAACATATATAATACATTTTTTTCTCTATGTTTTCCAGTGTGAGGGAGGGAGGTTCGAAAGGGAGGGAGTGAGATAGAAAGAGAGAGAGAGAGAGAGAGCGAGAGAGTGATGGATATGAGGGAAAAAGCCAGTGGCGAGTCAGGACGCGTCTTCGGTGCTTGGACGAACTACAGGTAAGCACTCCTGTTTTACTTTCTACCAAAGAAGACAAGAAAAACAAGTTCCGATTTGAGCATTTTAGTCTTCGCGGGATTGTCCATATTAATAGTCTCCTGTTGTCTTGATCAACGGACAGTCTCCCGATGAGCGTCATGAGGATTTTTCTTCTTTGTGGACTCGCAGCTTCAGGTAAGATTCTTTTCATTACTACATATATTTTAGTTGGAGTTCGTTCGAACGTGGCAAAACTCTTTGGAACGGTGATTCATTGTTGTTTTTGGCTATTTCGAAGACAATACACTGTGCCAAAGCGCTCCCTGGAGGGGCGTGAACTTAAGTTGCGTCTTTTGAGCGCTTGTCATGCGTCATAAACTGGCACATCGGCGTGGGTTGTGTCCGTTAAATAGCCGTAAGGGAGGCATTAAGTTTTGTGAATAGAATGCCTTTACAGTAATTGCCAATCAGGCAATTGTCACAAGTGCAACTTGTTTTGTTTCACTCATTTCCTCCCTTTTTTCGGGAATGTAAAGTGAATGGCACACCATTGACGCACACGGTATATATCAGGATATCCCGGATATGCTGAATGACATCACAACCATTTATACCATAGGTTACAAACAATGAAAACATAATAAGCCTTTTCCGTTTCATTAAAACCACTCACGTGCCAGTGCGTCCATTTATTTACATTGGAATTGCTGTTCAATTGCTTTAAAGTTTTAAAAAAGTTTAGTAGGATTTGAATTTTTGCATAGTATTGGCTACTATCCATTCAGTAGTAGAAATAAGAAAGAGCTTTGAGACTTGGATAAGGATGTGTGCTGAAGAAATAAAAGGACAAATGGGAATTTGCCAATTACACCATCACAGGATTGCATCAACGCAATCAGATCCCCGGGCTTTGTTATCTTGGAAAACTCAAACTCAGACTCAGGAATTCATGCTCAAACAAGCACCCTGATACTTGTTTTTTTTGAATTATGAGGTATAAAATTGGAAATTTGTCTGGAAAAGATGTATTATCTTACATTAGATTACTTACCGATCTATACCAGGACAATGATGAGTACAATACAGTAAACATTCATGTCGTTCACACATTATTATTTTTGTTATAAAACAAATTTATTCCAGTTTTTATTTAATAAGAATCTTGATGTTGACCCTTCTAGAGTGTGGTGTCAAGACTCGGGTTGGTTTGCGGGCCGCGTTAGTGTCTACTCGATTTCATGTGGGCCAGACCATTATAGATATAATATTTAGATTTCAATAATAAATGGATTAAAAGCCCTGAATATTCAGTTTTTATCGATCTAAAATAATGTTGATTTTAGCTATTTGTTTATATATTTTTAGATTTTACAAAATGATTTTTGAACTAAAAACACTGAAAAACTGATTAAAAATGACAATTATTGATTTAACAGGGGGAAAATCAGGAAATTTAATATACATCTATTCTTTTCATTTTAATTTGATCCTAAAACAGAAAGTTGGCACTCACTGGGCCACACATAATGATACGGCGGGCCAGATTTGGTCACCGGGCCGCCACTTTGACACGTGTTCTATAGGATTTAACTGTGTCGGAGTCTATTTTATACATTTGACACAATTTCTGGTACCTTCACAAGTAACCTTGAAATACATTCAATAAAAAAAATTGTAATATCAAGTGATTCTTCCCTTTAGGAAGGTTATAGAAAAAAACAGCACTACATTTTTTCAGCAATTGGAGATCTATATTTTATGCCTTTCGTTTGTTGATCATTCTCAACAAGAAGCCTGACATGAAGGCTATGATGCTGACATGTGCCAACCTGTCCTGACTTTCTGGTTTAACACCCAAGAGAGAGAAAGAGAGAGAACAGATGACTGTTGTTGAATGCGACATTCCGACGATTCCATTGCTTCTATAGGCTTCGTCTTCATTCAGTCAATAGTTGTACTATGGTGTATAACCAACCATATTACGGCGTCTTTAATGTAACCACAACACTACATCAGTCAATTAAAGTATGGCTTTGATTATTGGCATGTTGAGCTGTGTTGACGCAGCCTGGAAGGATATTTTGCCTTTGTGGCGAAATGCTTTAGAGACAGTTGAAGGCTGCTCAAAATCACTGTAATTGCCAGCTAGGCGTAGTCAGGGTACTTCTGTGAAGATAAAGTTCTCCTCATGAAGTGTTTCAGACAATGTTTGATTCAAATAGGAATTTGGAGAATCTATCACTGAACATGGTAGGGACTTTTTTCTTAGTCAAAGTTCATAATAGATCTGCAAAGGTATGGCTAGAAAAGTTCATATCTTGCATTTTAGATCTACAGTTCAGCTACAATGTAATCTGCTGCTAAAATGGTTTGAACCCAGTGACCTTCCGACCCCAACCCATTCCCGTAGTAGACCCTGTGCTATACAGTAGTTGTCTTTGTATTTATGGTTATGTTTTCTTGTTGCATTCGAGGCAAAGGTCTATTCCAATTTAAAGAGATTTAGTGTGTTGACCTACACAAAGGTAGGGGTGATCATGCCAGATCTCCTTAATTCCACCACCTACAATCGCAAGGATGACTAATAAGAGTCTGAATATGGCTAAATAAAGTCTTTTGAAGGTTGCATCAACATGTCCAGTTGACGGATATTACTTTTGTGGGTGGATCGAACTGTTTCTAATCCCGATGACAATTTGTTGAGTTAGCTCTGACGTCGCAACAGAGGTTTGATGGATTAAATTCTCATAGGCATTGACACAGTGCTCACTTCAGATATTTTGAGGGACAATACATATTGATGAACATATACGTACATGTAAATCTGGAAGATTATAGCTGAAGGCTAATTTCCATCTTTAGTCCGTTGTGCAAGTTGATGTTAAAACATGAGATAAAACAAATAAGGCAAAAGTAGGAGGGAGGAAAAAAGAAAATAAACAGAACAAAAAACTAGAAAGCAGCATAGAAACGATGTACAAATTGCCCAGGTCTAAGCAGTAATATTATAAAAGTGTAGTGCTAATAAAGGTATTTGAACCTAAAATTTTGTAGTCTTAACTGAGTGATCTGATTACATTTTGGGTGAATGGATAACAACACAATCCACGTACAACTTTTTGCTTTTTTCCCCCTTCATCTTGGCTTTGTCTGTTTTATTCTGTGTAAATTTTACTTGAAGCAGTCCAGCCATGTTTCCACTCTCTTAAGACTTTAATGCAGCTATTTGTGCTCCATGTTTTTCCATTTGGGACATTTGTAGCTCAACACTACAATGTAATCCTAAAACTACACTCCTAATGTAATCCTGGCACTGTCAATTGTTCCATTCCAAAGTTAGTGCAGCTCTCACTCGCCCTTTAGTCATAACAATAACATATGCTGCGATCACGCCTTAAATGTTTAACAAAAAAAGGAGCTGCTTCTTAAATATATACATCTAAAATTCATGTATGTGTCTATGTCAAATCACATTTAAATACAAACTTATTCTAATTGAGGAATGTATTTCATGTTTTATTTGTGTATATATATATATATATATATATATATATATATATATATATATATATATATATATATATATATATATATATATATATTTTTTTTTTTTTTTAATATTCTACAGTGTCATGAGAGACATGTTGAAGTAAATTATATAATGTAGAACACAGGTGTAAAAGTGGCGGCCCGGGGGCAAAATCTGGCCCGTCGCATCATTTTGTGTGGCTGGGGAAAGTCATTCGTGAGTGCCCACTTTCTGTTTTAGGATTAAACTAAAATGAAGATTATAGATGTATATTATATTTCCTGATTTTAAATCAATAATTTCATTTTTTAATCCATTTTTTTCAGTTTTTAGTTCAAAAATCATTTTGTAATATCTAAAAATTATTTACTGTTTTTCTACTTTAATATGGAAAATAATTAAAGAAAAAATTGGTTTCCTTTTTTAAATTAAAAACAAATAATTAAAAATAATTCTCCCTTACTAAGAAAAAAAACTCAAATAAACATTGTTTTTAATGTTGCTTTTATTCCAGTTCTTTTAATCCATTTATAAAAAAAAAATCTAAATATTATATCTAAAATGGTCCGGCCCACATGAAATTGAATGGACGTTAATGCGGCCCGCAAACCAACCCGAGTCTGACAACCTTGAAGTAGAGTAACCCCTCTGTGGACAATGTGCAATTTACCATTGAGAAGTCTCTATCCTCCAGGTTTGCACATTATTGTTAACTGAAACTGCTGTTTATCATGTTGAAACCCGGTGATGAAAGCCATTCTTTTGTTTCCTAAAAGACACAAAAAAGTGGCTTTGAAGCCCAGCACAAATGAGAGACACTGTAATACACCGGGCTATTTGTATTTCATGTACTATGTTCCAAAGGCTTCCTCTAATAAGTGATGTAACAGGGATTTAGGTTTCCCTCAGCTACTCCCTTTGTTTCTTAGACAAAATACAGAGAGGAAAGACACTAAACAAAGTAGAATCCAACTGTTCTGTACTTGATTTGTCCAGATTTAAAATCAGATCTATTGTCTATTTGAGAAAATCTATTCTTACATGCATTAACATCTGTTAGTTGACCACATTTTGAAGCAGAAGAATCGAATAAAATAAAAAAATTGAATATCATGCTTCATAAAGATATTTCGAGTAGATATTTAAAGTGATAGTGTAAATGTTACATTTCTGCTGCACCCCAAACAACTACAAGTTTAAATGTCCATCCTGTATTGAAATCAAGTTGGGGAATGTAGATGAAATAACTTTATAATGTGATGATGTAATAGGTTTTGAATATGAATGGTAGGAGGAGCATTTCATGTTTGTATAATGGATGTTATTTCAGTTTTAGTAGGTGCTACGCCCCTGGCATTCACACTGGACATATGCAGTGGGATACCTGGTGATCTGATTCAAAATAAACATCATCTATGAAAGAATTTATTAACTTTGAAACATTCATATATTCTGTGACTTTCTGGAAATATACTTTCATATCAGTAGTTGAATTACTACCTCATATTTTTTCGTTTGTTTCTTTTTGACCGATTTACACAATTGTGGGATGCCTGCCAATCCAAGCAAAACCAAATTCTTGACTCAGTTTGCAGTGAGAAATTCTTTATTAGCAATTTCACCACTGTATCCACCACGGTAGACATGTCACTTAACTGACAAGTATGCCTGGTTTTGGGTTTATTAGAACTTGGACCTAATTCAATGGACATTTAGGAATAAGGGGAGTTTGAGTGGTTAGTGTGTCTGCCTCACAGCTCTGGGATACTGGGTTCAAATCCTGATCGGGCCACCTCTGTGGAGTTTGCATGTTCTCCCTGGGCCAGAGTGGGTTTTCTACTGGTACTCCGGTTTCCTACCACATTCCAAAGACATGCATGGTAGGCAGTGGATTGGACACTCTAAATTGCCCCTAGTTAAGGGTATGAGTGGTTGTCCGTCCCCAATACAGGGTGTCCCCCACCTCTGCCCTAAAGTCAGCTGGGATTAGGCTCAAGCACCCCCGCCAAGTTTGTGATGATAAAGAGGTTCAGAATATGAATGAATGATTTAATTTAGCAACAGTGGGGCCTTTGACAGGAAAAATAATACAAAAATGATGTGTTCACACTAGCTCCTTCCTAAATGTTTCTATTTCCTGCTCTTTCCCACTAAAAGATGGGTGTGGTTGACATTAGCAAAGCAGGATGTGCAAATTAAACAAGAGAAAGATTTAGACCAGACAGAGAGATATGGCTGGGCCGAATAATGGGCCCGACAACAACCTAAACAAATAATTCTCCCTAACAAGTACGAACTTCATCATCACGTTCTCATTCATCACTTCAACTTAAAAAAAATACAAATAACAACACATTTATCTCTCGGTGCGGTTAAATGTTTAAAATGTATAAACCTTAACATTTGTTGACATTGAAAAAAACATGTTTACAAACTACCAAAGCATTTGCAGTAATGAAGAGTTTAAGTAAGCACTTTGATAGTTTGAGTCCTTAATAGAATAGCTTGAATTCTTAATCAACACACCTAATTTTGTAAGTGTAGATTAGTGACACTTGTTATAATTCAAGCACGGATTGGCTAGTGAAGATACCAGAGATGTGTTATAGTTCTGAAGATTTAATCCTTCATTGCCAAAAGAATGACAATGACATAATCTGTAAATTGTAGCATGTAAACCTCCATCTGTCAAGGTTATAGCAGAACTAGTCCACCATGTTTTTCCCCTTTATGGTCAAAACCCAAGTGCAGGAAAGCAGAAAAAGTAAATCTTCCCAAAGAGTGTTTAAGTATGTATTCACTTGAAACTGTTAGTGTGTTGGCCTCACAGCTCTGGGGTCCTGGGTTCAAATCCAGGTCACGTCCTACTGTGTGGAGTTTGAATGTTCTCCCTCTCCTGCGTGGGTTTCTTCCGGGTAATACGGTTTCCTCACACATTGCAAAAACATGCATGGTAGGCTGATTGGACCCTCTAGATTGCTCCTAGATATGGGTGTGAGTGTGCAAGAATTCAGGGTGTGCCCTGCCTCTGGGCCGGAGTCAGCTGGGATACGCTCCTGCACCCCCCGTGACCCAAATGTGGATAATGTGGTTCAGAAAATGAGATGAAGGAGAGGAGATCAGGCGCCCCTGACTATAAGCCACCAATTTGTACAAGAAAATTGTATTTTTTCGTAAATGTTAGGTTTTACGGAGCGTGAATCGTGGTAGGATTGGACACACAAATGTATGGAAGTAGGCCAAGATGGGGAGTGATGGTGCACTAACAAAAGTTGAATACTTTCATGAAATTTTCAAAAACAGGTGTACACAAGATGTTCCAACAAATACACAGGGTTTAAATAGAAAGATATGGGTTGATGAGACAATTGGAAACACTTCGGTCACACAAACTGAAGCCAGAGGCGGGGAAACGACAGGTGAACTCAACGGGCAGTCACAAGGTCAGGTCAAACAGGGGGAAAAAAAACAACAAAACCAATCCCTAACAGTAAATAAGATACGATGGATTATAAACTCTGGGTGTCCTCGTTGTATTGTGAGACATTTACACCAAAAGACATGAAGTTCATTAGCCTATAAAACATCCTGGACTATAAACTACATGGTTAAAAGAAGGGGGAGGAAAGGTAACAGATTTTAGAAAAAAAGAATAGTTCCATATGAAGTTGTTGGTGATATGAATTTCACCTCATCTGGATTATGTCTTTCTGAAGGTTTGCTGTTAAATATTCTCTTACAACATACATGTACATTTTTGTGATCTTAAAGTAAAATAACTTCTGTCAAAAGCAATTGAAGTGAGTCAGTTGAAACTGGTCGAATCTGGTGTGTTTGTATTTTTTTGTCTCAAATCTGATGAAAATGTGTCAACACTTGTCTTCTCTCACATTTCATCAAGCTCATTTAAAACACATTACATCAAAATAGAGATATCAGAGCCTACTGATGAGAGAGATGCCTATTTAGTGGCGTACGGGGGCTGTCTGGGTGCCCCACGCTCTCATCCCGGCTCACAGGAAGCATTCTCATGCCTGATAAGAAAGAAAACGTGCTGCCTCGGCTCCCAAGCCCCTGCTGATTTTTTTTCCCAGCTTTCTGGTGATCCCTTCAAGGAACAATGTGATTCAGAAATGGTCCAGAAAAGATGTTTTAGATCTAAAACAATGTTAAATTAAAAAAAACCCATCTCACAACATACCTGGTAGGACTTTTAGCTATGAGATTTGTTACTAGAGTTATAGTGGTGTTAATGGCCAGCATGTCTGGATTTATGTTTTAATTTCACGTCTGTCTTTGCGTGCTGTTTAGATTTTCTACTTTAATTTTCTCCACATGCCCTCAACATGCCGTAAACATGCATGTTACACAAATGTATTCATTCATTTTTTTTCCATCTAAAGGTCTGTTATCATTCAATGATGTTAAAACGTCTCAGTTTCTACTTTTTACTCAAGTAAATTCCAACTGTTTTGTGTTGATTTGCCATTCAATGAAGTCAAATGTCTTCAAAATTCAAATCATGGAGTTTTTTCTATGCCACACCATAACAATCCAGAATTGTTTTATTATGGATGCCTAAATAATATTGATATTTTCCCCATATTGGTTGAGGCATACTAAATAGGCTTTGATTGGTTAAGCTTCCCTTCTCCATCTTCAACTATAAATTGTATCCACATTTTTTCAATATATCAAAGCGGACCTTTTGAGAAACACTGGTATCGTGATATAATGGCTTTGTTTTGAGAGTTTGGTGGCCCATGTCCAGCCCACCACTGTATTATTAACTTTGGTTGCAATCTGCTGTATGACCTTTGGATAATGTGATCTAGTTTATTGTTATGGTTAATTCAAATAACAAGCACATTAAACTATTGACTTGATGGTAGTCTTGACATGATGTTAAATGCTAGTCTGGAGTGCAATTTATAGAAAAAGTCACTCACAGGGCTCATCTAATAAAGAAAAAATACTCACATTCCTAGGCTATTAAATCTGTATGGAAGTCAGGCTAGTGACCCAATAGAACAATTGAGGGTAAAATATCTTCTTCTTGATTGACTTATTTGTGTTTTTTTTTGTCAGGGTTTCACTACCTTTCTTGTTGGTGCTGCACTTTTAAGATTTGTTGACAGTTATGCGTCTAGTGGAGAGAGACTCACTTTTCAAATCAGTAAATAACACCTTCCTGGACCATTTTATTGCTTCCTAAAACAATATTTTTTGTGGGAGAGGCAGCAGTAGTTGTCTTTTTGAAATCCTCCACACAAACCAGGAAGTTGCACACATAAATAAGGTTGACGAAGACATTTCCTTCTCTGTGCTTAGGACTGAAAATAATAGTGATTGTAGAATAACACTGGCTGCCAGCCAGCATCACCGTGATTACTAAAACTATTGTTAGTTGTTATTGTTTGGTTAAGGGCTTCTACTGTTGTAAATTTGCTGTAAGACATTCAATGGCTGCTGTAAGCAGGATGAGGATGCTGACTTTGCGATCTGTTTATCCAAGTAGGAAATTTATGATTTCTACTCAGTTTCATGTAATTTAGTCCACAGCATCCCTAGTATGCATTCATCATTCTGGTCTTGCGGGAAGGCTGGGTTGAAATATGTAAAATACTAATTTATACAAAAATGCAAGTTTCCCGGGAAACTTATAGTTTCTTCTTGCAGTAATTCTGCATAGGCAGCATTAGGGGCTCATTGGGTGAAGGCACTTACTAAGCAGGGATGTCATGAATGATTCATCATGAGTTGTTCAAGTGAATTTATGCATGGATTTCTTTTGCTGTGATGATTGGACTTGGTTTGTATGCTCACCATTGCCATACTGTATGTGTCTTTTCTGTTGTAGGAGTGCTGCAGGTCAATGGGATCCGCATATTCACTTCTGATGACGTGGAGGCCGTCAACGGGACGGACATTCGTCTGAAGTGTACATTCTCTAGTTACACTAATATCAACCCAGACCTCCTCATCGTCTCTTGGAGCTTCCGACCACTTAAACCAGGCCGAGAAGAATCAGTGAGTTTATATCTGTGTCTTGATAA
The DNA here is from genome assembly GCF_051989575.1 of Stigmatopora nigra. NCBI lineage: Eukaryota > Metazoa > Chordata > Actinopteri > Syngnathiformes > Syngnathidae > Stigmatopora > Stigmatopora nigra. The sequence continues at coordinate 10,509,483 of NC_135515.1, forward strand.
GGACGTTTTTTTGGGAGCGTCCATCTCATTAGTCCATGGATAAAGATGATTAAAGTCATTAGAAAATTGGTTAGTGTATGTGCGTATGTGTGTGTGTTTGTTTAGCCAACCTATTCTCCTTGTAGCTATCTTCAATCTTGCAGGCGTAAAGTGAGATGTATTTAATTTGATTGCAATTGTGTTAGCACACAAACTACACAATCCTTTTCAGCAAATGTTGTGTAAAGTTAACACAGGGAAAGAAAAAAAACATTAATGCAAATGGAGATAAAGATTGATAGGGTTATGTTACCATTTCATAATTAATCTAACTCTCAATGAAACTGAATACAAGCCAAAAAGTGGCATGAACTGATAACTCTTTAGTTCCTTTCAAAATTGTATATATATACAATAAATGACAATTTAACCACTAAATGCACCTTTTCCTCTCATCTAGGTGTTTCACTACCAGCAGAAGCCGTATCCCCCACAAGAGGGAATATTTAGAAACCGCATCATCTGGGCTGGTGACATCATGGGCCAGGATGCCTCCATCATAATTCGCGAAGTGAAGTTCACCTACAACGGCACTTACACATGCCAGGTGAAGAACCCACCGGACGTGCATGGAGCAGTTGGAGAGATTCGACTACGTGTTGTCACTACAGGTAAGGAAGGGGCTTGTATTTTCACACAATTTTCTAATTTCAAAACCAACAAAAAAGTGCTCCCTTTGACTTAGATCACATGTGTCAAAGTGACGGCCCGGGGGCCAAATCTGGCCCGCCGCATCATTTTTTGTGGCCCGAGAAAGTAAATCATGAGTGCCGACTTTCTGTTTTAGGATCAAATTAAAAATGCAGAGTATAGCTGTATATTAAACTCCCTGCTTGACCCCCTTTTGAATCAATAATTGTAATTTTGAATCATTTTTTCTGTGTTTTTAGTTCAAAAATCACCTTGTAAAATCTAAAATTATATAAAAAAAAAAGCTAAAATATTGTTTTAGATCTATAAAAAACTGAATATTCAGGGATTTTAATCCAATTCTTTTAATCCATTTATAAAAAAAAAAATCTAAATATTATTCCTAAAATGGTCCGGCCCACATAAAATCGAGTTGATGTAAATGCGCCCCGCGAAGCAACGAGTCTGACACCCTTAACTTAGATTATAAATAGTTGCTGTTATATAGTTACAGTCCGGACTTTCTCCCCTTTCACCTGGCTTTGTATATTTGTTTCCCTAGCCTCATTCTCGGAGCTTCTGCTGCTGGCTTTTGCTGTTGGGGGAGGCATCGCCGTTGTGGTTCTCATCCTCATCATCACAGTGTCCTGCAGGAGGTGCAAGAGAAAGAGACAGAGGCGGGAAGGGGAGGTAGAGGCTCCTCGCAAAGAGAGAAAAGATCCTACAGTATGGTAAGGTCAGGAGAAACAAGGAGGGAAAGGGGAGCAATGATAGAATGAGGAACTGAAGAATCATAGATTTCCTCTTTCGGCCTACATCTGAATTTGCGGGTGGGCTTGTGGCGCTCCTTACTGAGGCCTGGGACTCTTTCCTGCCGGACAATACTCTTCTTCCTTCCTCTCCAACTGCATCTTTTGGATCCAGTTGAAGGGCATCTTCCAGTAAAGTGAAGACAAAAAGAAAAGGCCCTTTAGTATTTACAATCACAGAACATTCATCACTCAAGCTTTTTTTTTTTTAAATCACAATGTGCCTTTTTATTGTGCAATGATCATTATTTCTAATCACAGCACCTTTTCCCGAACTTGAAAAACATTTTCCTGTTTAAACAAAATGTTTTAGTGATGTTGCATTTGAACAAAGGTGTATTCACAATGTTTATTTGCATACTAATACATATCATGAAGCAACATCACTAGTGGCAGGTTAAATATGGATGCTCTCTTCGAGCAATAGGAATTGTAGAAATATGGTCTCATTTCATGACTCTTGCAACAATATTTGAGGTGCTTTTGTTACATTTCTTATGGTCATAATGAGTCACAATTTGATTCAATCTTTCTAACCTCTGCTGTTCATTTCTTATTACTATTAATGTTTGGAACAACTACCGTATTTTCACAACTATAAGGCACACTGCATTATAAGGCGCACCCTCAATTTATTAATTTTTTTCCCATATATAAAGTACACTGGATTATAAGTCGCCCTGTCTATTTTGGAGAAAATTTAAGACTTATAAGTGCGCCTTATAGTCATGAAAATACGGTACTCATTTCATGAAAAAATGTCTTCTCTTGCTTGGGCACCACTTTGTACTCTTGGGTTTTCAGATCTCACTGTGAAATTCATCTGGGTTAAGGTGACTGCATTCTTGCCTTTTGAGAAAAAAAGTGGTTTTACATATGGTTGGTGGTTGGTATGTTTAGAAGTGAGTCAATATTATCCATTATGATCACGTGCAGATACGTTCTAGATGTGTGACTCTAACCCTTTGTCCCTACTCTTCTCTGTTACCTCTGCTTGTCCTTGTCATTTTCTCTTTGTCTGCTGTGTCTTCTACACATGCATGTACTACATGATTCATTCATGAACGTGCATGCATGTATTTCAATGTGTGTACATGTGTGTGTGTGTTACGTTGTTCTCGTCTCCCCCCCGGTGCACCTCTTTCCGTGTCCTAGCCACCCAATGAAGGCCCTCCACCTGTACCTACCACAGACGTCCGTAGAGATTGACAGTTCAGATGGAATGATCTCAGAGGCCAGCACTAAAGATCCCAGCTCCGAATCGGATGGCGGGGATTCGGACGACGACGATGATGACGATTTTGACTTATCGGACTAAAGAGGTGGGAACAGACTGTGGGTGACCATTTGGTACTAGAGTGGAATAATCACATTGAGTCCAAGTGGCGAGTTGTGAAAATTTACAACGTTTGCTGGGGAAGCCATGTACATGGTCTTTATGAATTGAAGGAAAAGCTGACGGACGTCCTGTTTGAACAATTTGGAATATGCACAAAGAGGTTCAGGGATAAAACAAAAAAAGTTTGTTTATGCTTCATACGATGGAACAAAAGTTGAGTTAAACCTGCTGGGACAAGCAGGTGTTTGGAAACTACAAAAGTCCTTCTGTATCCCGTTTTCTGGGATTGCACTGTTACATTAGATTACTTGATTACTTGAATAAAATTACTACTTTTTTTGCTTATATATTTGACTTGCAGGCCAGATATAGTCTGGTGTTTGAGCCACAGAATGCACCTTCCTTTTTGGAATATTGTGGGGGAGGGAATGTACAGTCTAGATCTGAAAAACCCTTGATTGCAAACTGTCCCTGCAAATCTCTTTTTCCTCTATGCATTGTACTATATCCACTAACACGTGACTATAAAAAATATCTTTATTCTAATTTTGTACTGATGGAATAACATTGAGAAATATCCATCAATTCTGTTTTTTTTAGATCACGGTCAAAGTATTTCATTCTTTGTTTTTATACAGGTATAGGATATATTTTGACTGAAATTTTTGCTAATGATTTTCTAATAAAAAAAATGCTTCCTAAATATTTTATTCATTGTGCCGAGTGTACTTAGAGCTAGAGGAATGAATTAATGAGATAATGCCCTAGTTTTTAAATACTCTCACATGATTTGAAATCCTTTTATAAAATTCATCTATTATGTAAGAGTAATCTATTTCCCTGCATTTATTATGCATCATTATATTTAGTACTGTACATTTGATTGTGCACAAACTGAATGCTCTGCACCTTTATTTGTTTACCTGAAAGCTTTACACTCAGTGTTGTTTAAGACTGCACGGACAAGGCTTTTCATGACTGTCAATAAGTTACCTGCACAATGTCAATACGTTTGTGTGTGTGTGTCTGTGTGTGTGTTTGTCAGCATATTTGCGTGTACTGATCAAAGTCTACCCCTTTAGCTGCAACATAAATTACTTTGTGGCAAGTCTGACAGTGTGTGGATGGATGTAAAAGGAAAATTTATGCATAGACAATGATTAGATTATCAGAAACAGGTAAATCCCAAGAGGAGTCAATGGGGGGTTTCTTTATCACTGTGGTTTAATTGCTTTTTGCAGAGCCTTGCTTATTTCCCAGTGTTTTCTAGTTTGTATTGAGAAATTAACACATTGATCCCAGATAATTCAATGTATGTTGATATCACCACAATCATTTTTTGCAATTTGTTTTGCTAGGGGGAAAACATTTTTTTTATACCAGTGTATCTGGAATATTAAAAATGCATTATTGACTCATAATCATAGCTAGGGAGAATTTAGAGTTCACTCAGGCTATCTTGCAGGTTTATGGGAAGTGGGAGGAGGGCGTCGTACACGGAGAAAACCTGTGATGGCATAGGGTGAGAAAACAAACCATTCATCGAAAAACAGTGGCCTGGGATTGAACCCTTAAGGAAAAGAAAAGTTAAAAGACTAGTAATTTTTTTTTTCAATCCAAATCTTATTCAATGCTTTTGGGATTTTCAACCTTTATGATGGGGCCAATCATCTTTAAAACTGAATGAGGACAATCAGAGCATTTTGAAGCTTGGGATTACAGCTAGAGAAGTAAAGATGGAATGAAGAAGTTATATTCATTCTAGTACCTTGTTACCAATTAAAAAACAAAAAACTGAAATTTTCCAAAGGGAGAGGTCAGAAATGCCTGAAGTTTTGTTTATTAAAACTAATCAAATAACAAAATAATGGGTGACCACCACCCAGTAAATAAGAATGATGTCAGCAAAAGTACCGTATTTTTACAGAGTAAAGTCCTACCTTTTTCATAGTTTAGTTCGGGCCTGCGAATAATACTGAAGTGCTCATTATAAAGGTTTTTTTCCCCCTTTGACCATCGACAGCTTGTTATGTTGTTTTTGTTATCTGTTTAAATCAAGAAGTGTTACTTGTTCCTTATAGTCTCAAATTTTAGGTTATTTTCAGGAAATATAATATACATCTATGATCTTCATTATAATTTGATCCTAAAACAGAAAGATGGCACTCATGATTGACTTTCCCGGGCCACACAAAATGATGCGGTGGACCAGATTTGGCCCCCGGGCTACCACTTTGACACACGTGGTATAGAGTCATACCAACTGAGGTCTATACGATAGACTTCAACTCGGCCTTGTTTATGAGGCCTGAGGAAAATGGATAGATGCAAAACAGCGTCACCTGGAGCACCTGATAAGGCACTGCTTTTTCCACCTAATCTTGACAGGTTTCTCATATTAGAACTCTAAGTGTTTAGTCACTACATTTTGGTCTGCATTCCTCACCTTAGAATGGGTTGTACCTGGCACCGATATGTGCAAATTCCATTGCGTGCTCATTCACACACTTGTGTGCGAGCACAGGCAAACACACAAAAGCATGGGCTTGTCATGTCTTACTGAAAGAGAAAGCACCTTACATTTAGTCAAGAAAGAATGTCATTGTGTGACACACACACCTATACACAAACGGAAAAGGCCTACGCAGAGTATCATCTATTTTTAAATGATATATGACTACAGATTTGTTGTGAGAAACCTTTCTATCTTGTTTCACAGACTTCAGTTCTCTCGTCACCTATTCTCCACATAGAATCAAAGTCCTGAAAACAACTATTGAGAAGACTGCAGGCTTTTCATTTCAAAGATGATAATTACATCTCCTTCCCATCATTTATCCCAAGAAATTTCAATCCTGTTTTTTGTCTTCTTCAGTGCAGGTCTCTCATGGATTGGTGGCTTTTACTAAACAAAATACATAAAAGGAAAAAGACTTTTGTGGTGCAACAAAGAAGATTTTATACTGAAAACCGACACTGAGAGTTGTCAACAGAGAGGCCCTTTGCTCTCACACACTCGATGCAGTGGTGCTTGTGTAAGGTATACAAAGAATCATTGTCCAGGACATGAGTTTAGCAAGGTCAAGCGTATTAGCCATTGCATATTTCCTCAGGTTTTACAAAACAATTTGATGGCCGAAGTATTCAACTGCTCAAAAGAGTAAGTGATATTCCACTTATTAGTATGGGAACCATTTTATAATGTTTTATGGTACAGAATAGCATTATATTTACCTTGCTAAGCACACTTAGATTGCCCTGTACAGCATACATATATCAAACTACAACTAAGGCTGCAGTAGACTTGCATTTTAATACCTAACCATTAAGAGATATACCCTAGACAGATTACCAGGAAGTGACACAGCAATTGTAAATCCAGCTATGGGGATGAATGACGCAAAAAAGACAAACGTTCAAAAGAAACTTTCATAAACACAGGAAAACATAAAGCCAAAACAAATACTTATAGGACCCATTATAGACAATTACAGCAGAAAAGACAGGAGATTGGTAAGTGTGATTCTGTAGCTTAGTAGGACTACAAATAGCAGGCTGGTCCCAGCAGAGCATTGAATGTTTAGTATTAAAAACGTTGGTATGGGAGATAAGGGGGAAAAATTAGCCTTCAGTGGGAATATTCGTGATAATAAAAAAGGAGGAAACTAGTGATGGATGGGTGCTTTTTATTAAAAAAAAAACACATGCAGAGGATAAGGCGGTTCAGAAAATGAATGAATAATAATAATGAGTGTTCTGTTGAATAATATGGTTTTAATTGTGTGTGCTTTTTGATTAATTTGTTCACCAACGATGTCTTAACTACTCAGAAAATTTATTTTGACTAAATTTATTTTGACTAAACAAGCACTCCAGTCAAATTAGTTTAACTATGTCTATAAAGTGTATACATTTTCTTATTGTTATTATACCAGTCACAGAAAATTCTTTATGTTAGATGATTGGGTGAATGATAAAAGATTGAAGGCTTTTATCAGGTGTGATTAATTCACCAAGTTGATGCATTAGACGCACTTCCTGAAACACCTGTTTGGCAAGTCGTCCTCATTTTTGGTGCGCAACGGAGACTTTGAGTCACGCCGTACGGGAGAATGGAAGGTCTTTTTCAAAAGCTTTGACGTCTTTTTTCTTCCTTTTTTTTACATTTAGACAACTGCGTTTGGATGCTTTTGTAAATCCTAACATGCATCGAGCGTGCCAAAGGAATAGTTTACTCCGCGTCGTGCTGCTGTTCCGTTTGCTTGTTTTTTTCGGTGAGTAAACAACACATAGATCGGTTTTCACGTTGCTTAATCAATCAGAGGCGTTTGATCAAGAAACGAGGGTATTTTCTTTTCTTTCTTATTTGTTACGTTTAAAAAGTCGAAATCGTTTCTGAGAAATGCCATGCTTGTTAAGGTAAAAGAACGACAAGCCGACTTCTTCTGGCAAATTCCCCTTGTCCACATTTATGAAATAATAAAGCGTCTGTTATTTGCAGATTCAGATAGTGTTTATTTTTTAAGTAAAGTAGTAAAATAAAGAAGATTCTCTTTAAAGGCAGGCGCTTTGGATGGACGGCGTCCAACGTGATTGCGACACGTGAGCGTTTATACTGACCAGACCTCGGTTATGTACATTCCAAGGGAGAACAGGGTTGGGTGTCACAATTTTATTTCAACAAAAAAAGTCATCAAAACGTTTTAGCAGAGGCCTTTTTTTTGTATGATCACTTTATATCTTGAGTTGGATCTGATATTCTTTTCAATTTCTTGTTTTTAAATTAAAAAACAAAACAAATCAAAGAAAATCTATATATATATTCTTTAGATATATATATTATATACATGTTCTTTACTTTGCCACTTTACTTAAAAATTAAACACCATCTGCTATATATGTATTTTTTTCTTTCTTTTTTTATGAATTAAAAAACTAAACAAAAATAAGAAAAACATATATTCTTTACATATGTATATTATATATTTATTTCAATAGGCATTAAAGAAAGTTTTGCAAACACATTTAACCTGATTTTCAAGAATAAATTATCCATTTTCCCATTATAGGAGTAAATTGTCATGCCGTTAAAGTTAATGTCATGATTCTGGCTTACAACAAATGTCAATCAGCGAATTACAAGATCAAGTCTGTGTTTACATCCTGGTTGCCAGGGCTCAGTTATCTGTGGGATTCCTAAGGGTAAGAAAACTTTTAAAAATAAATGTCCCAACCTGCAGCAAAGCCAATGTTGAGATTTTATTTCTACTCTTTTTCTAATCATTTCAATGCTAATATTGCTCAACACTTCCCTCTTGTGGTATGCATTGGCACCAAATCATCTTCCACACCGCACGACCTCGTAAAGTGGGGGTTGCTGGAGCCTATCCAATCTGACTCCGGGCGAAAGGCAGACTACACCCCAGACTGCTCGCCTGTCAGCCGTATATGCGTGCATTTAATGTAATTTATTTAAAACATGAATTCTTAATAATTGGAGTTATAAAACATATTTACTTAAAACTACATCTTTGATGCTGAAATGTAAAGAATGCATAGCTCAGAATAATAAATAAAACGTATGAGACAACGTGCTATAGACCCATTTAGAACTGCTTAAAGAGGGCAAGTTAAGAGAAGATCTAAAGGCAGGAAGTGAATGTCGCTTGTGCTTTTCCACTGTGAGTGCCAACTAAAAGCTGCACGGAGCCAACACATCCTCATTCACTGCTCGAGTGCTCTTGAGTAGTTCACGCCTACAAAGTTTTTGCTTAGACAAGATATTTTTGCTATAATTTCAGTGATGAAAGCGTTTCAGACCGAAACGTCATTTTTAGTCACATGTCGGCCATTAAATTTTTGGCGCGTATACATGGAACACCTCAACAAAACGATACACACTATGGTTTTCATTTCATTTGTTCTTTTTAATGAATGTTGTGCTTTTCTTTGCAGCTCCTTCACTAGTCTCATCTGTCACAGTGAGGTCACCAGCTGAACTCCATGCATCCATGGGAGACACCGTCACACTGTCCTGCACTTTCACTTCCACAAGCCGGCCCACCAGCAAGATGACTGTTGACTGGTCCTACAGACCCCAAACTGGAGGGCCGCCACAGGCTGTGAGTAAAGTCGAATCAAGTCTCAAGACATATATTTATATATATAAAATGGTTTGAAGAATTTCATAAGCCCACAGTTGACAAACAAGTGAGATCTTCTGATCTGAATTTCTTAAAAATGCAGAGGTACCTTTACTTACAAAATTAATTGGCTCCAGAAGTATTTTCGTAACTTGAATTTTTTTTCTTAAGTAGAAGCATATTTTTCATTTTTCATGTATGTATACCCTTGCGTGTTCCCTTCTGTTTGGTCCGCATTCCTACACAATGCATATGATGTGGTCGCACTTATAAAAGAATAGTGGCTGAACGGCTTGTTAATTAAAAAGCACTTAGGCCTTTTTGGCCACTCTCTAGGCCACAACGACCCCAGCTTTGTACACCTAGGGATATTTTAAGAGAGGCCAAATTGTCCCCTGCTTCTTACTTCCAGTGTTGGATTCAACTTAAAGTCGTCCCTTGTTGACTGAACAAAAGTTGAGTGATGTTGTAATGTGGGGACGTAGTTTAATGCTTAATCCATTGATAAGGGGTTATGTTTTATTTAGCCCGTCGAACAAAAAAAAATAGAGGAGTTGTAATCACCTTTGTGTTCGAGCTCTGGATTTGGCTTTTAAATAGTTAAACATATTTGAACCAACACAAACAGAGCGGTCAGAGAAATCAATGCCTATTTAGTTTTAGATGTTTTCTTTTTTTTTTACTTTAGGCTGTATTCTCTGTGACAGTTACTTAGTAATATTGAGATGGAAAAACAATGACTTCATCATTCTAGTAGCTATGCTATGATTGACTCATGACTTTAAGTAAATATATTGCTACCCAATCAAGTTCCTCCTTCTCCAACGGTCGCATTTTCCCAAAAATGACATCAGTTGTGGAAAAAATTAGTCCCTTGTTGTTTCACATAAGTACCACACATCAGCCAATTAACATTTATCTAAATGAGTCAGAAATAATGGCACTAGAAACAAAAGAAAAAACTGCTGTAAATCTGGGCCTTAAAAGGCATACCCACCAAATTTGAACAGAAAACTGTATTTGTTGATAAATAATCCGCAGGGGGTAACATTGTTATCATATATTAAACCAAAGTACATGTAGCTCATTGGCCTTTAACAATTCATAAACATGTATTCCAACTGTTTGTGTAGTGGCTTATGGTTTGTAAATTATGTTTAAAAAAAAAAAGAACCATTGGGTCAGAAAATATTCAATTCAAGGCCCCATATCACATACTTTTAAATGCCAATTAAATGATGCAACTTAGTCAAAGAGTATTCAAAAATAAACGATCAAACCAGTATGTAGACGTGATTTTATTAGTTTTATCATGGAATACACAGTTGAAAGTGAAAAAGTAGGTCCCCAAAAAAAAAGAGAATGTTCTGTACAAGTTCAAACAGCGTCATAACACGCCCAGAAGGACACGGTCGGTTGTATGTAGGGCTCCAGTCACATAGGCTCCAGTCAATGGCAAATATCTTAGAATTAGACATGGTCTATTATCTACATGCAACTTTTCTTCAAGAGAGAAACATAGAATTGCTGCACTACAGCCATAACAGAAGATTTCCAGACCGGCGCGAAAAAAAGCATCATCACAACATGCGTTCGATTTAGTTTGCAAAATAGGTGGGAATATAATAGAATTTGTAACAAGGGTTTTTGTTTGGTAAAGCGCCTTTGCATGGTTCAAATCAAGTCTCAACCCAATTCAATCATTGCGTGTGCTTCATCTGTCAGTCTTTTATGGAACCACACTTCAGGCCAGCCTGTGTGTTTTTCATAGGCTTCCCTGGAAAGGTAATAAGATCAGCTACCTAAATTCCTTTTCTCTATGGTGGTATTGTGGTCTTCCAAGATGCCATCCACATTTCCCTTCCAACCCATAACAGCACTCAATCTACTAACAGTGCTCAATCTAGGTTGAGGCTCATTGACCATTCCACTAAAAACCACCACATAATTTAGGAAGTTCCATTTAGGCATGAAGAGAGCCATCAAATGTGGGTCTGTGTAATTGCATTGGACCACTGGAATACATACTGTGGTAGTTGCAACCCTATATGCTATCATTTCCTATAGGAGCACTCAGAGTGAAGTGAAAGCTAATGTTTTGTGGCTCCTAATGTGGAGTACTGTTAGTTTAGTCATTAAGAGACAAAGTTGTCTGCCCTCAAAGTGCGGAAGAACGGCAACGAAACAGACTAGGTATTGTTATAATAGCATCCTCGTGCAATTGTATCTCAATATGTCACAACCTTGCAAAACTAAGGTTATTGCAAATAGAGCAACACTTATTTTTTAATCTCAAATACTTAATAGGATCTAGCTTGATGTTTTCTGTGGATGGAATTTGGGCTGAATGCGTCCAATTTTAATTTGTAATCCAGTAATTCACACTGCGTCCAATTTCATTAATGCTTTTGGCAGAATTATTTGTCTGAGGTTCCCTGGTCGTATATTACAGTGGCCCTGACCATGAATAAACATGTGAAAAGCTCCATAGTATTTACAATTATTCAGGCAATGCAAACCCAATTGCTAGTGTTTCATTAGTTTGCATATTAAACTTGCTCCAAATGAGAATTAAATTGATATATGGTAAAAGACAGCTTAGGTTTTCAATCAAATAGCTGTGAAAGAACATTGTGAATTGTAGGAGCAATTAGGGCACATAAATTCTACAAAATAATAATTGCCAAGATTGGGAATTGTTTTAAATGAATCATTCATTTTTCATACTTGGTCTTTCCGGACTATTCTCTACATTCTACAGGGGTCTAATAAACTGTTGATTATGTGAAATTGTACCTGGTTTTTATCACCCTGTTGATGTATTTTTGTCACATCAAACAATAACTTGAATATTATTGTCCCACAAATGTGCAGTTTTGACAGTAAGAAACTGCAAAAATATTGCTGGCCAATTTCACAATGAAAGCCCAATAAATCACGGAGTACATGGTACAGCTTTATTTATAAGTTGGTCCACAACTCCTTATATCATTAACCAATTTACTATTGAGTAACCACATTGTACTAAAAGTGAGGGGGTGACTTTCAGATCGGGCCGGGCATTCGGTCCTCCACTACATCTCTGCGTTTAGCCCATTGCAAAAAATATACACAATCAATGCTGAGCCAATTACTTTAGAACCATACAACACATTCATAATAAGGCATGCCGGAGCAAATGTCTTTAGTGTAATCTTTAAAATCTTGTAAATTTGAGTAATCACTCAAAGCTTTCACCGCTCGTTTCTATTACATCTGTCTTGATGAAGTTAGTCCTTCAGACAATACGTGACATATACTTTGTCAGTTAATTTGACCGTGTTTTACGAGCTCTTTCAACTCCAATCAAATGTTAGAACATTAAATTTGGGAGTGGTTGATGGAATGAGTGCTTGCATGGCATCCTGTTTGCTGATGGCTATCCTGCTGTTGACTAATGACTAAGCAAGTCCTAATTAGCATGGCTCGAAAAAGCTTTGAAAGGATTAGTGTTTTTTTTGTGTGACAATTCCCACTGGGCATTTCAAGCATTTGTATTTTCGATATTTTTTTAATTTAAAATGTGTGCCATGTTGATGTGTCAATGCCTGGCAGCCACACGCAAGTGTCCTACATAGAGATGTCCCGATCATAATTTTGCAATGGAGTCCAAGTCACCTGATTATGAGGATCTGCAAAACTGAGTCTTAGAGAGAGAGAGCAAGAAAGAGACTTTTTGCACGGCAAGGCACCCGTAACATAACATAAACAAATGTGAATGAACTTGAATTAATTTAATTAATTTAGTTTTACATTTTTATACCTTTCTTCTCCCGGGTTGGCTCTATTTTTCCCGCCTCCACCCTTTTTTGTATCTCAAATTGGTCGTATGTCGAGGCACTCGTATGTCGAGGTATTACTGTATTCCCCAAGTTAGTTATTTTAAATTGTTATAATAAAAAGTTGCAGACCGCCATTGTAGATTTACCCTTTATTCAGTCAAATTTCAAAGTCGTATTTACACTGAGCAAAGATATACAAAATACTACAAGTCAACAAACGCTGACAGGAGGCTTGCATTATTGTGGTACTACAAATTGACTTTGCCAACTACTTTAGTATGCTTAATCTAGCCTCTAAAGTTGTTAGAATTGTATATATGTGTGAATGGCTTTGATGTTTTCATATTTTATATTAAACTAATCAATCTAAGTGCTCTGAGATAATTATACCCCCTTCATTCTAGCATAAGCATAATCAGGGATGCAACCAATTATGCTCCCATTCACAAACGCTGGAAGTAAACCCAAACACAGGTATAAAGTGCTAACATGCTTTGGTCAAACATTATTTCCATGTTTTCTTTTCTTTGGAGAACCAGGAAATACATGGCTTTTCATTTTTGATAGGATTATAGAGTCTGCAAGGTACTTTTACTTTTACTAGTTTTCCCCGAGCAGATTTCTGTCCATATTTATGAACACTTTTCTTTTTAGTCAGCATGTATTCCCACCATCTGTCTTACAAGTGTATGCCAAGCACTCTCATGTAAAAATTATGACATTCTTTGAGAGTCTGGGTGAATGTAGCTTTCTCCTATGCCTATTGGTTTTTGTGCCATCCCTTATGTGCAGTTTTTGAAGCTATTCCTCTGAGTACATTTTTTTTTGTATGCTTGAATGTGTGCTCAGTTTTATCTTGCAATTTAAACATTTTTAAACATTTGCATTGAGAGTGGTTCATTGAGTAACTTTATGCAGCATCAAAGGTTCAATTTCAAACAGATCAGAGTCAGATTGACCAGCTGCTAGCACCTCCCCATTTGTCAGACAATTATGCCTCTCAGAGGAAATCCTGGAAATAAATTCTGGATCTCCATGAAACTTTATCTGCTTTTAGCTATTCGATCTTGGCCATCTGTCCATAGATTTCCTAGGTGACATATGTTTATATCTTGGTAGAGGGCTAAGTGATTTTGTTGAAAAAGAATATACTGTGGTGAATACAAATCAATAACATAATTGTGCATTTCTTCACAATAAAACATGTGGCAAGTTGAATTTAAGACAAGCCAAATAAATTACCGTATGGGGGTCCTCTGTTTAAGATATAGTTCTGTTCCTACATCACTCACTTTGATTTATTATGCTAGTTAGTACATGCTTTGGCGCAAGCACCACAGTCAAGTCATTATTACTGTCAGTGTTTGCATGAAAATCAGCAAGGGATAATCAGGAAATAATAAAAAAAGGCATGCTTGAAGCACTCAATTGTGTTTATTTTGCACTGTTGTTGGTCGACATCATCGTAAAATGTGGAAACTAGGTGGTTATATTTGGACTTGATACAACTGTGGTCAGATGATCAGGCTGACACTAGAAGGATAATGCATTGTGAGCAACGTCCCCTGCTCTTCCACCAATATTATATTTTACCTCTGAAGTAGTTGAGTTGCTATGGCAATAGCAGAGAGACTATTCTACACGTACAATAACCCCACTTAGCTCTTGTTTTTTGACAAAATTCCAAGCCATTGCTACTACTGTTGACTGCATTTTACCACAATGCTCAACTCTGGATTAACTATTTCCTGCTTCGTGTTCTTTTCTCATCAGTTCTTCCACTTCTTTTCTCGTGCCTACCCTCCTTCAGAGGGCCAGTTCGGTGGGCGTATTCAGTGGCAAGGAAGCCCAGCAAGGGGGGAAGCCTCCATCTCTCTGATCAATGCCACACTGAATGATAATGGCACCTACACATGCTCAGTCAGAAATCCACCAGATGTCCATGGGAGCCCTAACTCGCACACAGTACTCACTGTCACGCCAAAGGGTAAGATGATTCACGTTGTATCACTTTGCAGTTCATCAAGCAGAAACATTATGCTTAAAATTTTTTTGCAAACTTTACTGTATATAAAATTGCCCACTTGGGCCTTTTGCACCCAAAATGCAAAAAAAGAAAAGTGACTTCACTAAATACATAACAAAACGGAGTTTCCCAATGGATGTTTACAGTATATGAACACTACCTATATATATTTCAAAGAACTGTACTTGACATAGAGGCACATTGGAGTGGAAAGTTACAATTTGTTGTAGTGAATGCAGCGGACTCATCAACAATTATTTAATGTGTATTTTGTACATTAACTTCCCAGTAGTATATTTTAGTTAGTATCAAAATCCTCCGTAGTTCACAATTTGATACTGCTAAAAGTAATCAAGCAGCTGTTATTATTTTATTCCTTTGTACCTCTTTATTACATTCTTTGAAAGGAAAATGTGGAGGTGAGAATAGGGCCTTTCTTAATGTACTATCTTTTGACACTAAGTAACTCCTATGATTCTCCTTAGTACCAAGCCTTCGCTTCTCAGATGTTGCAGTCCTCCTCTTTCTCGTTCTCATCCCTTCCACCATTACTGCCCTCATTCTGATTGGTCAAATGCTCTGCCCCAAGAGAGATCACAACCAATCACAGGGCTACAGATCAGCCATAGAGGTCGAAGATGGGTGAGTCGATTTGTTCAACCAATCACTGAAGTGAGTCTCTTGGGGTTTATCCAGCCTTTTCTTGGTATGGATTCACCTCTGAGTTGCTAATTTTACAAAGGTTGAAGAATGATTAAGTTTGTGGTCGGAATGGGATTTTGGCCCAAGTCTCTTGATAAATCTAGCAAATGCATGTCCAGCCAACATTTACTGCTTATTCAGATTAATTTTACACGTTTATTTCCAATGGCATCACTATGGGATGTCCATGTTTTTTCCCAAATAAGTTTCCTGCCCACCCTACTGCTAGTATAGATGATGGATCTCAAAATGTTAATTATTAGTCTGCGCTTCAGATCATTAGTAACATTAAATTATTTACAACAATCCATGTTAATCCCCAGGTCCTAAACATTTAACTCTATAGTCTTTCCTATTTTTCCTACTTGGCATTTTGACTCACATTTGTTTCTTCTGTGTCCTTTAGAGAGGAATATGACAACGGTCTAGTGGGGACCAAGTACAAGGGGGCCACATGCTGTGACCTAGATCTGACGGTACAGTATATTACATGCTCTTCAATTGTGTGACGGTCTTAAAAAAATAACTGTAGGTCACTTGTTTTTGTCATAGCTTCACAGGCGGGATCTTCCATGCTGTGTCTAAATACTCAATTATTCTTATTTGCTTTTCATGTCTGCTTTCTGCTAGCTCATTCTCATGTGGTATTTTCCTCATCTTTGTGTGCAGGATTCTGAGTATGAATATAACTACAACAACATGAAACCAAACTCACCGACTACTGAAGGTTGTGCAGAGTCTCGCTGCTAGAAGGAAGTCCACTTGCATACTTGTAAATGTTAAGACCTTCAGGGCCTTTTATAGGGTTGGGACCGAATGGAAATCAATGATGAATTAATGTGCATGACAACCTCTCAGCAGGTCGGTTCAGTAAAGAGGTGCACACGATGTGAAGGAGATACATTTTGTCTAATTTATTGCCTTGTCACAGCTGTTGATGTCTTATTTAGCTTGTCATATTTGTTTATGAAATTAAGATTATCATTTTGCATTTGAATTAATATTATGAGTACATATTAGTACATTTTTATGTATTATAGGATGTTGCTTTCATTTTGTAAAATGAGTTTTTTTTTGGATGCGGTAGTCCTTGTATGATGCATTTTTAAAAATATTCTTTACATGTTTTTTGTTTAACAATTGCATGATGTCCACTCGATGACAAATAAGCCTGATTTATGAGTTAGATGTTTGTCACAATGAGAGATAATCTTATTTGAAATATGTATGCAAAGTTAGTCTGTTGCTAAAATGACTGGTTACAGCATTTTGCAGTGTCCTCTTGTTTCTGTTTGTTATGTTTAATGGAAATGCTTTCACTATTTGCTACTGCAACCAAGATGGCACCGCTCAAGTGGCAGCCGGTAGCGGTAGCCCCGTTCGCTCTTGCACGTTTTGTGTTTTGGCTGCTTTTCTGTCTTCATGATTTAATGATTCTTAATAATCCCATTTACTTTGCTTTGTACTTTGTGCTTTTGCTTTGTTGTTCTGCGGGCTTTGTGACTGTATTGTCTAACTTGTAACTGCTTGTATTACGTGTAACTATGCCTTTCCTGTATCTAGATTCTCACCCTCTTGCTACTGTCACAATTAAATATCCTCAATATGGGATGGATAAAGTTATCCAATCCAATCCAATACATGGATTTTGCGAGTACAAGACACTCAAATGATTACAAAGGTAACTGTAGTCACTTGGTGGTGCAGAGGTTAGATCACTGGACTCCCGTCTGGGAGACCTGGGTTCGATTCCTGCTGTCGGCACACATTTTCCCTTAGTTGTTTCTGTATACTTCTTGTCAAGACACTCAAATGATTACACGGGAAAGTGTAGTCACTTGTTTGGCGCAGAGGCTAGTTCACAGGACTACCGTCTGGGAGACCTGGGTTCGATTCCCGCTGTCGGCACACATTTTCACTTAGTTGTTTCTGTGTACTTCTTGTCAAGAAACTCAGATGACGACTAATGAAAGTGTAGTCACTTGGTTGGTGCAGAGGTTAGAGCACTGGACTCCCGTCTGGGAGACCTGGGTTCGATTCCCGCTGTCGTCCTTTGGCTGATCACCGAACCAAGTAGTCTGGAAAATGGAACTAGAAGAAAAAAAAAGAAAAAACTTTTTAATTTATATTAAACACTTAGTCATACTTTTCAGCAAAAGGTTATATTCCGAACTGCCTTCGGCAGTTCGGAAGACAGTTGAAGGACCTGTCTGTGCGAAAGGCGTTCTCGGGTCGGCCTTCGGCCGACCCTCGACCGCTTGCTTGGTCAGTGAACCGCCGACACCGGGAAGCGAACTCACGTTCTCTCCGTGCAAAGGCGGGTGTGCAACCCACTACACCAACTCGTGCCCCACTTATACATAGGTGTTGAAACGTTTTATCCAAGGAAATGGGGTGAAACACTTAGTCATTTTTTGGACAAAATGCTTAATCCACCACTGAATACTTATACACTTAAACACTTAGGCATTTTAACTTATTCTTTTAACTGAATATTTGGAAAATCTTTGCCGGCACTGGGAATTGAACCCAGGACCACACCGGTGGTAGACAGATGACTTAGCCACTGGGCTACCAACCTGTGGGAGAAAGCAGTAGTACGTATAGTTTTATCCAAGGAAATGGGGTTAAACACTTAGTCATTTTTTGACTAAATGTTTCATCCACCACTGAATACTTATACACTTAAACACTTAGGCATTTTAACTTATTCTTTTAACTGAATATTTGTGGAAAAATCATTGCATGCACTGGGAATTGAACCAAGGACCAATGAGTTGGCAGACTGATGACATAGCCACTGGGCCACCACCCTCACACAAATACATGGTTGTTGAAACGTTTTATCCAAGGAAATGGGGTGAAACAGTCATTTTTTGGACAAAATGCTTCATCCACCACTGAAGACTTATTCAAAAAGTTTAATTCCCCAAAAGCAGGGAGAAAAAATATTCTATCCTAGCCAACTATGGGCACCAATCAACATGATAGTTAGAAGTGGATGCAAACTCTACTCAGGAAGTCAGATTCAAGATACTGGTATATGATCAACTGCTAAGATACGACTGACGTAACAAATCATAATGGATAAACTGGAACATGGGACCTTGGAAATGATTGATCGCATTGCATAAACAGTAAATTAGCAATTCTAATTTCGATGTGTGATGTTAATATTGAATTAAGGGCGACTAAATCCTTGCTCAGTCCAGTGACTTCTCCTTGATGCTCACTAAAATGACACTGTATGAGAAGACCTGTGTCAGGTGTAACATCCTGTCACATCCAATGTTATTGAATCAAGGATAGCAGGAAAGATGATGTTGATCTACTCTGTATTTGTCCTTGGAGAAGATCAAGCGGACAATACATGACCGCAATTTGGAGTTAAGTGTCTGAAATACTAGACAGCATGACAGCAAGATAATGTTTGTGTGTTTGTTAGATGTGACAAGATACATTTGAGTGAAAATCATGAACTAATGAGCACTAACAATTGTATGTAGGCTGGCATCTTTTGGCTTTCATTCCATGTAAATTCGAGTATAAAAATATCCCAATTTAGACAATTAAGGCAGAACATATTTGAATGTCATGTCATTATCATGTCAATTTACCAAATACACTATGCAGCAAACACTGCCACTTTTGTACTCAATAGTTCAGTTGAAACAGCCCTGATGGATGTGTAGACGTCAGAGGAAGGAAGTAATCAATAAATGGTGATGAAACTTTAGATTTTAATACAAGCCTCCCTCTCTTTTGCGTGCTTTAAAACATGCTGTTTGCTCCAAACTTTTTTTCCCCCTTACTCCTTGCCTGTATGGCTGAGTTGTATGCGTGGGAGGCGTTATACAATGCTCCGAGTTGGCCTATGTGTTCCTTCTGTGAATATATTTATTGCAGTAATATCCAGAAAAGACCAAGACTTCCATGCTGGTTAAAATGCACGTGTTTGTCAAAATAATCCACTAAATGGTCAGAGCCTATATAGAAAGCCATCTGGATCCATATTCTGTGGTCTGTTCTGAGAGTGTGTGCAGTTTGACTTGCTAGAAATGATTAATTAATATTCCCTAGCTATGCCACAACCTATGATTGTTTTTATAAAAAATCTATAAACCTTATAAAGCGTGATTTATGGGTTTGTGAGTGTGTGTATGTTAAGATTCTCTCACTACGTTTGTCCAAATCGTGCAACGCAGAGAGTTGAAATGTTTTATGGTGTCCAGAAACGGCTGTCAGATCCTAATAGATGATGATTTATAACGATTGAATTTTTTCACCTTCTCTTAGTGTGTAAAATCAATCTTTTATTTGTTAAGCGCCCATTTTTCTAGATTTTTTTTAATAATTGTAATTTTTAAACAATTATTTTTTGGTTCTAAACAAGCTGGTGGGATTCCTGATTGTAATCTATATAGTGTAACATTAGTGTGAGCTCTTCTGCTATTTGTGTGTGACTGACTGTCATGACATGACTGAATAATGACGCAATACATTATACCGCATATCATCTGAAATACACTATGACACATAATGGTGAAGTGAAAGAGGAATGTGATCATACTGGACTTGAGTGTCAGTACGTGCAACAAGCGGGAAGGCTGTGGCTCAGCAGTGTAGGTCAATACCTTCCCCTCAGTGACGTGTTTCTGGAATAATCCGGTAAAAGCAAAAAAAAAAACACAAATTGTTCTTAGCCCTTCTGTCAGACCATGCCTGACACCCATTTTCGTGTCTGGAGCATCTGTTGCAACTCAGTAGTATCAGAGAGGGGGTGGGGGAATCTTGTGGCATCACAGTGTGTTATCTTTGCTAAGAAATCCACCATATGCTGGTACTTGTACCAGCAAAACCAGTTCAAAAACACATACACACATAAATCCAACAGAACGTAGCTGGATTTGGTCTGTATTGTTACTGGTCTTGCTGGTATAGAAACCAAGACATAGTGGATTTCTTTGGAATGTAAAGACAAAAAGCACAGCATGGGTGTTTGCTCACCATACTGAACATTAATGACTGTGAACATACTTGCGGGGATAAATAAATGCTTACTAAATGTGACTATGACCAAAATGTGAGACGAGAGGGAGATAAAAAAAAGGGGGGGAAGGAAGGGGGATAAGACTGCCACACCCGGCCCTTTTGCATCCTTCTACCTCCATCCCTTTTTTTCTTGCTCATACTCACACGCAAATACACTCCTCCTCCTCTGCTCTCCAAGTCTATCTGCTAGTGTTTCCATGAGAACAGCACACTGGGCATGGGGGGTGGGATGATATTGCGGGTGACGTGTTCTAAGAGCACTGTGTGCGTATGCATGCATGCATTTATGCATGCGGTATTGCTATCTATCACATTTTTTGAGTGGTGATAGTGAATGCCGGTATTTTCATGAAACGTGCTTTTGGCATTGTCTGAATGATTTGAATGTTGACCTAATGCTAATTTGAGATCCACAGAGTATACTGGACACTGACTGAGAAGTTTAATTTGAAAGCGCCTTTATGGAGAAAAAGAAGCTGGGGAGTCAAATCGTGGCAGAAATTCAATATAAAAAAATGCAGATACTAGTAATAGTTGAGGTCTGTTTTTTTGGCTTTCAAATTATGGGTGGGGCAGGGGATTTTGGTAGAGCATGAATGAAAAGGGAGAAGTTGGAAGAAATATAAAAAAAAATAAAAATAAAAAGAGACAAGTACTGCTTTAAAATGGGTGGTGGTTGTGGGGGGTCATTTTATGATTGAGAAGGTGAGGTGGGGGGTAGTAGTGTGAAGGATGGAAGGACAGAGGGATGGAAGGGGCAAGGCAAAGGGTGGGGTTTTAAAGGAAGGGCTTGTAGTCATTGTCAGGGAAAGAGAGAGAAGGAGAGCGAGCAAAAAAAAAAAAAAAAAGAGAATGAGAGAGCGAGAGAGAGGTGCAAACCAGGCAGACTTAGCGAAGACAGAGTGTATGTGCAGACTGGCAAGAGTAAATGCACTGGGCAGCATAGCTGTTGATCCAATCCAGAGAGAGAGAGTGAGAGAAAAGTGTGTGTGTGTGTGAGTGTGTGTGTGCACGAAAGTGAGCGAGAGTGAGTGCACGTGAGAGAGAGGGAGAGAAGAAGAGAAAAGAAGGAAAAGGGAAGGAAAGAAGCGGAGAAGAAAAAGGAAGGATACTACGGCAACAACTATGCTGTGCTGCATAAGAAGAACCAAGCCGGTAAACTGCTCTCAATTATTTCATCCATTTTCATTTCATGTCAGCAATTTGCTGGATCTCAACTTTCAACTTTCAGATTTGTTCCTTTGCTGTCAGTCAGTGGTTATAGAAGATGATGTGAATTACTTGGACTATGGGTTTCTTTTCCTAGTGGTTTTTCTACAGGGACCCCAGACACGCCTTGTGGATGGGATTATCCTCCATCAATGGATACCGCTACTATACTTCTCTGACTTCATAGTACATTTCCTATTCCAGACTGTAATTTAATCGGGAGGGATATTCCCTCCTATTGATCAGGCACTTGTAAGAAGTAAAAAGAAAAATAGTTTCCATTTTCTCCAACACATTAATTCAATGGTTTTATTGTTCCTATTAATTGCAGCAAATTTAACCAACGCTTGTTAGTCTATCTTGACAAAATGATTATATTTTGCTTTCTATTGTCTTAAGAGTAAGTGGGTAACTCTCCCACCCCAAAAAAAGTACATTTCCACAGCAAGGAGGAGGAAAAAAAGGGTGGGGTGCGGAGTGAGTGAACAGCACCATGCCAGCGGCCTCGGGGGATTACAATGGGAATAAATGGCTCTAAATAGATTATCATAGCCCTCCAACTCAATGAGTAGATGCTGCCAGTTGAGGGTAGAATCAAGTGTGTACTTATTTAAAGGGTGTGAAAGGGTGCTTTTGGGGAGTCAGAGTGTAAAGAAAAAGAAAATTAGGCAACGTGCTGCATGGAAATGGGTGTGGAAAAGAAAGAAGTGTTGCATTAACCAGTATGGAAATATTTTTTTTTATGAATTATTCCTCTTCTATATTGCAAATTAAATGTGAGTCTTATTTGGTAAGATTCGTGACATGGTGGATTTTGATGGAATCTCATTAATTTCTGGATGAGTCATATTGACTGTGGCAGGTGGGAGATATTAAGTATGGCAAGAGCAAAAAAAAAAGACGAGGGAGTAGTTAGATTTAGTAGAAAAATAGTTGGAATATCCACATGAATATTTCTAGTGGAGATGCATAAAAATGTACTAGCGAAGAAAATGAGTGTGGGTAAAAAAATCATGATTTAAATGGACGTAATGTAGCGGAAGGTAGCGAGGTTGAGTGGATGCGAGGAGGCAGAAAAGGAAATAAAACTAGATGGTGGCAGAATGAGGGATGATGGTTGGAGGAGGTAGAAATGAGGGGCGGAAACCTGGAGGAGGGATGGGGGGGGGGGGGGGGGCAGCATGCTGCACACCGCAGACATGTGGTGGGTGAGGCACCCGGCTTTTTAGCGAGCTTTCCCAGTCATGGCGGCTTCAAGCATAGCTGCCTCTGGTTTGAAAAGCTTATCCATTTTAGACACTAAACACTGATGCACCTATACTAATATCCCAAAAAGATCTACTTTATTTCTTCTGACTAATAGAGGGGGTGGGGAAGGAAGAGTTTTAGTAATAAAGCATCCGGTTCTATGGGAGTGGCTTTGAACTCAAGGTTTATCTTTTGTCTAAGGATAATTCTAATGGATCTTTATCCTGAGTAGCCTTTATTTTTTTGGGGAAAGAATACGAATAACTTCTTCCTAAGACACATGGATTCACAAACCTGCCTATCATGTCTCGTTTCCAACTATAGTGAGAAGGATTTAGCTGTACTATGAGTTGTGTGCCATATTGCTTTTCTTCCATTCCCCCGTGGCCACCACTTCGTGTCCAGCCATCATTTTCCTCCAACTCTCTCCTCCCCCACCTGCAGCTCTCCCCAACGCATGCTCCCTTGTCAGATCAGCGGCGATTGCAGAGCCTTTGTTCAGACAACGACTGACTGAAATTGAATTAAAGGCTGCTCCAGATGATGTAACAACACAGGCATATGTTGGCGTATCATTTGCAGCATGGCTTCGTCGTGAAGATGCTGAACATCCTGTCACGTCGTTCGATGACTGATGGACGAAAGGGAGGGATGACGCAGCGATGGCTGCCAAGGGGGTTGTGGCTATCGCCACCTGAGCCACCCCCTAGACTCATCTGCAGGAGATCGTTGGCTAAAAAGGGTGTGGCGCTAGGCTGAGCGAGACGGGGAGAGACAAGAGCAAACGAGCGAGTGAGCTATAGAGAGAGAATGTACGCACAGTTGTCTTGGTAAGATACAAAGTAGAGAAAGCATATGAGGTAGACGTTCAGCAGTGGGCTTGGTGTCTGGAATATTTCGCCATTAATAACTAAAATCTTACTAGCACTGCTCTTTCAGCTGATGTTCGTTTTAAAACATGACATGGCTGACTATAACGTCATCTAATTGTACAGATTTACTTGACATATAGGATTTCTTATTCTGTAAAGAAAAAAGAAGGTAGGAAAGAGGTTCAGATTATTTCCTATGGTTGATTTATTGTATTGGAAAGGAAGGAAAAGGATTAAAGTATGTGCCAAATGTGTTCATTTGTATGAAAAGGGGTTCCGTGGCAGATCAACCATTGCTCTTCTGTCTTGAAGACTCCCAAATGGCACTGGCAAAGAGACACTGAGAAGGTGGTGGATTGCTACTGTGTCACTGTTGGGGGATGGGATGTCTTCGTGTGTGAGCGCGGGTGGTTATAGATCTAGAGCCAATGACTCTGGGTGTGGTTCTCACGACAGCTGGTGCCCACCCAAGGGCAGCGGCAGACAGTGAACGCAACCGATTGCCAATGTAATAGACACATCCAGTGGTTGGATAAGACGTGGAGCATATTCTGATGAACATTGTTCTGCATTTAAGTTATTTTTTAAATGATAAGATAGCTGTTAATTATATAGTCTTATCACTTGGTAATTTTCCATCATTATTTTTCTGCGGTGATTTCAACATCACACTGGAAGTCAATTAGCGCGGGACTTCATTTTGCAAACTCTGTACTGTCTCGTCATTAGTAATTCCTTTAATTAATGCAAATATGTTATCTCTCTACCATGTCATCGGGGTCTAATGATGTTCAAGTTTGAACTGAAGGGAGTGGTCTATTTGTACCCATGGGCGCCACAGCTTGACTTTTTGAATGAAAATGTAAGCCTAGCAAATACTGAAGAGAATAGTCCCTAAACTATGCATTCAATTTAATATAATACACAGAAAATCTTGTTTTCAGCACAGTTTACTGCCATATATTGTATATTTGTTGACATTCTTGATAAATTATCTCTTCAGGAAATAATAAAAGTCCATCAAATGTACAAGTCTCAGCAATTCCGGTAATTTGGAACGGAAGTGAACAAATCCATTATCGACGATACAAATTTTGCCGCCACAAATGCGATCAAACTAGGATGATGATCTCCCTCTTCATCCTCATAAACTCAATGAGATCACTGCTGGCACGTTATTACATTTGCACTCATACACCCTAATCTCTAAAGTAGCTGGCAAACCCCCCTCCGATCCAATGATGATGTCATACCACCATATTCCCCAACACCCTCATCCGTTGCCATCTCCTTTTTCTCCTGGTCTGACTCATTGTATGCAGCCAGTAAGTAATTATATTTAGAGTTAAGTGCTTGGGTCAAATTTTGTTAATTTTAAGCACCAATGAGATCAGCCCTTTATAAAAGGCCACCTGAAATCTTGTTTTGTATTATTCATTGAATCATTCTAACTCTTGGTTAGCAATAGTATTCCATGTTATTACACTTAGCTTGGTGATCTATTTTTGAAATGATGGAATCCAAATGGTTTCCCATTAATAATTGAACAATATGAGCCTGATTTACATCCTCTTAACCCTTGGGCCAGAATATGAGTATGACTGCACCTTGTCGCCCCTGCTGCAATATTGAGCTGACACACTGACCCTGACGATGATGTGTTGGCTTTTAGAGCCAGCAGCTACTAAATCATGTAACTCACCTGGGCTAGATACTGACACAGTTGTCTCGCTTTAACTCTATGTTACATGTGTCAAAGTGGCGGCCCAGGGGCCAAATCTGGCCCGCCGCATCAATTTGTATGGCCCGAGAAAGTAAATTATGAGTGTCTACTTTCTGTTTTAGGATCAAATTAAAATGAAAAGTATAGTTGTATATTAAATTTCCTGATTTTCCCCCTTTTAAATCACTAATTTTATTTTTTTAATCATTTTTTTTCTGTTTTTAGTTCAAAAATCATTTTGAAAAATCTAAAAAATATATCAAAAAAAGCTAAAACTAACATTGTTTTAGATCTATAAAAAAATGAATATTCAAGGCCTTTAATCCAGTTCATTTAATTCATTTATAAAAAAAATCTAAGTATTATATCTAAAATGGTCCAGCCCACATGAAATTGAGTTGACGTTAAAGCGGCCCGAGTCCGAGACCCTTGCTGAAAGGACCATATAAAACAAGACATTTTTACATTCTAAGCTTGTTCACATTCATCGCCCCCAAGAATAATGACTTCTAATGCAAAATTGCAGACATCCACTGATTGAATTGATAAACAAAATCGTCTCCTCCCTCCACACTGGACTGTGAAACTACCTCCAAGAAGAGAATCCCAATTTAAGGTGATTGCAACCCTGATTTACGAGTTCCTATTGGCTAGCAAAAGGTCAGGTACACTGCTGATCAGGGTAGTCTTTCATTTCAGTGAAATGGTGAAAGCATTTTACCAACCAGCAGACAGCACGGTGATGAGCTAGCACTGTGGTTGCCAAGGTAACCTTTGATAGTTGGAAGGGACACAGTCGTGAATACTGAGGAAGGCAGGCGCTTGGTTCCCTAGCAGCAAGATGAGATGGAAGTCATAGAAACCTTTTTTTCTTTATCTGGACTCCTTGCAATTTGGAGAACAAATTTAGGATTTTATATTGCTTTAACTCAGAGGGCGTTAGTGGAGAATATTACTGTGCTTCATTAAGATGCCTAGTCTCTAAGGTTGGCTATAAACTAATTATATCCAACAGTATTACCAAGCTATTCACAAGTGTGCCGTTTCCATATTTGTTTTTTAATAATGAAAGAAAATTCATTACTAACTGAACAGAATGAGATCACTTTAACAAAATCAATAAACACATTAACTTCTTTTTACATTTTTTATCATTTGGCCTAACTTATGTTACACTGCTTGCATGTACAAGTTATGTTTGCTCAATGTTGCTTATTCATATTTTTTAACGTGGACATAAAATGTTTATTTTTTATTTTTTTTTATTGGTTAGAACAATATTGAACTTAACTTTATTTGCTTTCTTTATTTTCCAATGTATTGTAACATTTTGTTTGCATTTTCAGTGCTCATCATTGTTTCCTTTATTTGATTTGATTTCTTTTCATTAGATGATTAAATCATTACACAACCCACTATTTGATGGACAGCTTTGGATCCAGTAACCAAAGGTAATATAATGGTACCCTTTTAATAACTCCTTCTTCTTCTCCTTAACCATGGTCCCCATCCCGTCTTACATTTGCCTTTTATTTTAATTTAAATCAGCCCTGGAAACTTGACCCAACCTGTCCACTATGTCTACATCAGGCTTATCAATTTTCAAGCTCACTAACACCTATCCTTTGCCATTTTTAAAGTATTTTCTACTGTTTCCTGTGAACTTTCAACGTGATCCATTATTTACCTATAAGGTAAATAAGGTATACCAACCAGCATGACATCTTGAGATTTTCATTTTCTCAAGATAAATGCTAAACCACTGTGAAGAAAACATGATTTGTTTTAACATTTTCACTATGATCACCCTATGTAGTTTTTCACTTGTATTTTACTATAAGTTCTTTCTTGGCATCCAGGTGGAGAAAAATGAGGATGTGGACCAGAAAATTGAGCAAGATGGTACCCCAAACAAACCTGAAGATAACAAGGCCCATAAGGCTGCGACTAAAATACAGGCGAGCTTCCGCGGACACATAACTCGGAAAAAGATGAAAGATGGAGAAGAAGAGAAGGACGGAGACAATCCTGCTGCCGCAGAAGAAGCAACTGAAGGAGGTGAAGAGGTGAAGAAAGCAGAAGCTGAAAAGGGGGGTGCTACAGAAGAGAAGGAAAAAAAGGAAGAGGAAACGAGCCAAGCCAAAAGTCCAGTGGTAGAAAAGCCTGCTAACTCACCAGCAGCCGCCGTTCCCCCAACCGCAGGAGCAGCAACGTCTCCTGTAGGGGCAGCACCTGAGGTCGCCTGTCCCGCGGCATCCTCTGAGCCCCCCAAAGAGGAGCCAAAGGCTGAGGAGAAAGCTGAAGAGAACCCCAAAGAGGTGGAGGCCCCAGTTGCGGCAAAGAGTCCCGCCACAGATGAGAAGGCGGAGGAGGAAAAGGAGGAGGCCAGACAAGCCGATGTGCCTGCTGCTGTCAGCCCGGCAGCTGAGAAGGAGGAGCTTGACCAAACAAAAGGTAAAGGTATAGATTATTATTCATGGTGATATTTAATACCAACAAAAGCTCCTTGAGATAAAACTGGAACAATTGCAAACTCAACTTACCATAAATCAAGGGTGTCAGACTTGGGTTGGTTCGTGGGCCGCTTTAACGTTAACTTGATTTGACCATTTTAGATATAATATTTCGATGTTTTTTAAATAAATGGATTAAAAGAACTGGATTAAAAGCCCTGAATATTCAGTTTTTTATAGGTCTAAAACAATGTTTATTTTAGCTTTTTTTTAAAATATATTTTTGGATTTTACAAAATGATTTTTGAACTAAAAACCCAGAAAAAAATCATTAAAAAATTTCAATTATTGATTTAAAAGGGGGAAAATCAGGAAATGTATTATACATCTAAACTCTTCATTTGAATTTGATCCTAAAACAGAAAGTCGGCACTCATGATTTACTTTCCCGGGCCACACAAAATGATGCGGCAGGCCAGATTTGGCCCTCCGACCGCCACTTTGACACATGTGCCATAAATGGTGCCTTAAGTAGCAATGAGAAAGGGGCATTGAGTTCAGACGAATGCAATCTTTTAAAAGTCCAAGGTAAAAATACTCAATAGAAATGATAGACGGCATTCCTATCGTCCACTTGGCAAGCACCACAGGTAATATCTTTTTGCCATGTCTTTAAATTAAAATCTCCTTGGCAGACCTCTGGTGGTTCATACAGAAACCAACCTTCCAACTGTATTTTTATACATTATGAAATCCTGCAATCTTCAAAATGAATTCAAAAACAAATCATAGTTCATGTTCATTCATATTCCAATCCGCTTATACTCACAAAGGGCATCCTTAATCTGTTGTCAGCTAATCACAATGCACAAGAAAACGAACAATCATTTGTGCAAAACTAGGGACAATATGAAAGGGGTCAATCAGACTACCACACATGCTTTTGGTATGAAAAAGAAAATTGCATTTACCTTTCTACACCAAACCATAAGTCACATTGAACAACAAACAGAAAGAAAATATTAGAAAAAACAAAACTCAATTTGGTTTGCCAGTTAATTTGGTATTTTTTACTAAGCATAGGAGTAATTGGATAGAAAGAAATGAATGGAACTCTAGTAATTGTAGTCCAGGGACTTTCCTGTCTGGGACAGACAGGTACAGTAGTTAATGGAGCATGCTCAGTCTGGACTAAACGGGGACATGAGACACTCACACAAACATACACACACCCACCTTGACACACACACAATCGTGCACACCAACTGGAGCGCTACACTGAATCTAGGTCACAAAGCAGCAGTGTCTTTGCGTTGTCATAGTTACCACCTCGATGGGATAGTTGGCCTGCATAAAGCAGACTACAGATAACAGGTGTTCTGAAACAGATGAATGATTAATGGTATCTACCGGTCCAGATCCACACCAGGAGCCAGTGGCCCCCCACCCCATCTAAATGAATAACAGAACTTAAGTCATGGTACACACAGAAAAAAAAAGAATCAGTTTTCTCCCTTGTTTGAAAATATGTAATATTATAAGGTGAGTCGTTTAGGGTATGCAGTTTCCATCTTTAAATATCTGTGAAAATGCGAAAAAACTTTGTATTTTCAGGACAAAAATAATGATCACAACTTTGGGGAGGAAAGTGATAATAGCATCTCATCTAATTTTCTGAACCGCTTACTAGGGTCACGGGGGGTGCTGGAGCCTATCCCAGCTGACTTTGGACCAGAGGCGGGGACACCGAACCGCAGGGCACAAGGAGACAAACAACCATTCATGCTCATACCTAGGGGCAATTTAAAGTGTCCAATCACTCTACCCATGCATGTCTTTGGAATGTGGGAGGAAACTGGAGTAGCCAGAGAAAACCCACGCAGGCCCGGGGAGAACATGCAAACTCCACACAGGTGGACTGACCTGGATTTGAACCCAAATCCCCCACTGTGAGGCCGACACGCTAACCACTCAGTTACCGGGTCGCCCGATGATAGCCATTTTTTTTATTACACTTTTACCTTTAGCCTAAATTGATCAGTGTCTTCATTGTGCATAGCTATTTTCTCGAACATATATTCCAAAAGCAGTCACATAATTCCTGTATGGATAAATTGTAAGTAATTAAGTATGTATTCTGCTATTGGTTGGGCAGCCTACCCCATATGACAAAAGATGGCCCTATAGCTTTAAATGTGTTGCCCTCTAATTAGACGACACAGTAGTAGTAGTAGACAAATAACCATTGAATCACATACATAGAAAAGCTAACATTTCACATGACTTTAACATACGTGTTATTGTCATTTCTGAGAAATCCTGGAGCAGCTTTCCGAAAACCAGTGCAAGCATGATGATAACATGCAGCATTCCAACAGAAAGGCTGAAACTGAGAGCCAAACATTGTGAGGAAGATGGGCGAAACGATGTAACGTCTATATTTATTTTGAGCAAATTGTAAATTTGGACAGACGCACAATACTTTAGTGTAACATTACAAAGTTAGTAATAAGTCCTGCCCTAGTTAGTTGCTTGCCTTAGGTTGGGTGTGAATAATTGTGTAAATCATTGACTTCTCGGAGTTAACATTTTGGTTCATTGGGAGGTTTTCCCCAGTCTTTCATAGTAGTTACAAAACAAAACGAAAAGCAGTCGAAGTATTTGAGTATAAGACAAAACGATGATGATAACGATGGAAGTGACCTCACTAGATCTATTTTTGGGGACTTGCCTTACATTATGGTGACTCAGAAAGCACTTAAGAGTTCTGCAAAATGACATCATCATGTCTTGAGTCATATCCACACTTCTAGGTTTATGTTTAAACATTTAGACAAGAGCAGTCTGCTTGACTTCTTCCCCTTTAGACTGACTCATTAAGCATTTACCCATACGCTCCACCCTCCCTTTTACAAATGTAATGATGTCATCCTACCATTTTTTTTCTATCGAAAGAGGGTGAGCTCACTATCATCACTTAGTTTCTGCAAGTTCAATTAGATTAAGGTGTTGTTAGCAACTATCAGGTAAGCACACATTTAACAATTTCTTTGGTAAGACTTGGATTTATTGGATCATTGATCAACTTCTATGGGTGTTTCTACCATTAGTTTACCATTGGGTGATGGATGACATTGTCGGATATGAAAGGATGAGGTGCTCTCCCTTTAAATATTTTAAAAGCCCATTAGGAGCAGGCACTCTTTTAATATTTACTGTCTGTGTTATCTCCCAGGCTTGAGGAACTTCTTATTTACACACAGAGGAATTCTTTTGTGCAAACCAATTTGTGAGATCACACTTTAACTTGCTCTTTATACATTGTACTCTGGAATGTGAGTAAAAACTTTAGTGTATTCTATCTCAAGGCTAGATGGGGGGCTTATAATTATATATATTTTTTGTTTTGCTCAGTTTGTAGTCTGCATCTGATAGTTTATTTCATACCTGTCACTCCCATTATTTTCTTAGATGCTGCAGAGGAGTCTAAAGCAGAGGGTGGTACCCCAGCAGAGGCAGCGCCAGAGGTCACCGAGAGCAAAGAGGAGTGAGGCGGAGTCTAACCTGCAAGTGGAAAAAAAATTACGAGAATGAAGAAAAACAAAATTCTAAAAAGGTTGTTTCTTTGTCTTCCCAGTGCAAAGGCAACCCATTTTTATTTGTTTGTCATTTTTGTGTGGCAATGGTTTTCTCATGTTGGGGGAGTTTCCAGCGTGAAGTTTTTTGGCTCAAGCTAATACTATGATGATGTGGTGATGATGTTGTTTGTTGTTGATGATGATGATGATTCTGAAATATGATTGTTATAATGATGAGGAGGAAGATTTGCTTTCCACCATCTTTTGCTAATGTATTGTAGAGGGTTTGGCAGTGGATCATAAAACTCCCAACTGGAAAGATACACATTTTTAAGATGTATAGCAAATAAAACTCGAATTTATTTGCTTTGCAATGCCCTTTTGTACACATTAAAAGGTGAAAATAAAAAAATCTGTGCACGCACAGAAAAAAATATGGATTTAAAATGCACGTTTTCATTACAATTCAAGTGTATTGAAAACACATCAAACGGGAAATACAAAAAAACATGATATGATAAGAATGTATACTTGAATGTGTCTCATTTCCAGTTGGAGAGCCGTATACCACAACATATACTGTGTGACAATATACTATTAATCTCACTCTGCTTGATACATTCAAGCTTTAATAACACTTTTACAAACTGTCTTTACCCTCATTTGCCGAAAAAGGACCTGTTGCCATTAAAATGCCATGACCGTATATAAACTTTAGACATCCGCTGTAGTATTATTATTATTATGTGAAAAAATGTATTCTGCCAACCAAATATGAGAGCAGTAGCATGAACCATCGAACCAGATGCATGATGGGAACTCTCCCTCCGAGAGGAACTTTTTTCGCATTTATGAAATCTTAAGAGGTGTGGCGGCTTCTTTTTGATGTCTTTGGTGTTGTTATGACAGTTTATATGAATTGGGATAATATTCTTGCACAGATGTTAAGAAAAATACATAAAAAAGAAAGATACAAATGATCAAACAAAGAAAAAAATTTCTTATGTTTCAGTGAGTGCAATGTCCAGTTTCAATCTAACAAGTTCCAGCCTGTGAGGAAAAAAAAACATTACAAATGGTTTCAATGTCTGTTTTCAAAATAAAGCAAATGTGCCAATTACCAATATTAACTGTGTTGTTTCTTTCCAAAGTCGATACTATTAGAAGGAATTTAGGGTTTGAACATTAACTAAAATGTTATCCTGAAAATATTTCTATGTAGGGCGGCCAGGTGGATGAATGGTTAGCGCGTGGTCCTCACATTGGGAATCCTGGGTTCAAATCCAGGTCGGGCATAAAGCAAATGTCACCCTGGGCTTACGTGGGTTTTCTCCGGGTACTCCGGTTACCTCCCACATTCCAAAGACATGCTTTCTAGGCTGATTGGACACTCTAAATTGCCCCTAGGTATGATGAGTGTGAGTGCGAATGTTTGTCCGTCTCCTTGTGCCCTGCGATTGGCTGGACACCAATTCAAGCTGTCCCCCACCTGGTGCAAGAAATCAGGTGGGATAAGATCCAGCACCTCCCACGACCCTTGTGAGAATAAGCGGTTCGGAAAATAAGAGAGAGAGTGGTTTCTCAAAACCCCTACCATGCACACTTGGTCTATGTTTTTGATATAATTTTAAGGTTTAATTCACTGGACACCAACATTTTCTTTTCAGCATCCATTCAAAACGTGGTTATAAAAGGTTGTTTTTGTGAATTTGTGGTTTGGAAAGAGAGAAATGTGGGTATATAAAACGTAAAATCAATAGTCGTGCTGGCCAGATATTGTGAAGTTTGCTGCTATCTAGTGGCAACGTGGACGAGATGACATCCAATTTGTGGCTTGGAAGGCTTGTGCTCGTATGGATTTTGAAAAAAGAAACCCCCATTTTGTAAGACAATCAATATCTGTGGTTCAATATTTTTCTTTTACACCAAGTTCCTGTTTAAAATATAATCGCTACCAAAGAGCTCATTTAAACCTTCCAAGGCCACTGTTACAATTTGCACAATTTGACCATTCAAGTGGCTTTAAAATATTTAGTGGTAAAAATATCCTTCTTTAAACAATGATTTAATTGAGATAAATTGCACTTCATTGATTGCCTGGAAGCCAGTTCACAATGCACCCAACCAAGGTCAGTGTCTAGGATAGGCTTAGGGTCCAGTAAACAAGTATATAGTTCTAATTGGAAATAAAAGTAATGGCTGTATTGAACATACAGCTAAAATAATTGCTCTTTAATAAATTATTAAAACACAATTTTGAGATGGTGGCCAGCCATTCGCAGGGCATAAGGAGACGGACAACCATTCACGCTCACATTCTTACTTAGGTGCAATTTAGAATGTTAAACCCAGACCGTGATCGGACGTTTGGTCGCCCGGACGTTTGGTCGCCCGGACGTTTGGTCGCCCGGACGTTTGGTCGCCCGGACGTTTGGTCACCCGGACGTTTGGTCGCCCGGACGTTTGGTCGCCCGGACGTTTGGTCGCCCGGACGTTTGGTCGCCCGGACGTTTGGTCGCCCGGACGTTTGGTCGCCCGGACGCTACCCGGACGTTTGGTCGCCCGGACGTTTGGTCGCCCGGACATTTGGTCGCCCGGACGTTTGGTCGCCCGGACGTTTGGTCGCCCGGGTGAATATAATTTTGAGAGCTGGTTTCAACAGTGGATATGTAGATATTAAACTCTCTCTCATGTATATAATTTTGATAGCTGGTTTTAACAGTAAACTCTCTGTCATGTTTTAAATGTCTGACGACCAAATGTCCGGCGACCAAACATCCGGGCGACCAAACGTCCGAGTACCCTTTTTGTACACTGCTCCAAAACTATACGCGAACATGGATACTTAATACAGGACACTCATAGATTAAATATACAATGCACGAATGCTCAAACAGGTTCCCATCCCGACAACATTAAAATGTGTTTGAAACATTTTGGATAAGACGAGGGCTTTTCCCTGATGACAAATATATCTGTCAGAGAGAAAGTACCAATACATATAATTCTTTTATTAGCATGTTACTTGGTAAACACAGCAGTTCCATTTATGGTCCTATGTGTCCACCCCCAAGAGTTACACAACATCGCAAGTCACATTCAAATACATAGCAATGATTTCATACTTTAATTCTCTTATATGAACATAGGTATTCTCATTCACCTTTGTTACATTTTTTTTCAAAGAAACCACAATGACATAATGCCATTGTAAAGTTAAAAGAGAAGAAAATGGGCCATATCTGTTCCTTAATTCTTGATTTTAACCCCAAGTACAAATACTCTTGTCACATTTTCAGATTGAATTCTTGTACTCATAGGCTCTGCTGAATACACAACATTCTACTGTAGAAACATCACGTTGCATACACAAAGAGAGTCGAGAATGAAACAATTGCAAAGGATTTTCACACCAACCTTTGTTGTGAAATGCCTCGTATAAAACACTAGGTAATGATTGGCAGCTTTTCAGCAGCATGGACACCATTCAACATCCATGTTTGAAGGAACATCTAAGGATGGATGAGTCGATGAGGTATTTCACGGACTTTCTCGGCCTACAAAGAGCGCCGTTAAAAATAGATGGATTGAGAATGTCATTGTATCTTTTGGCTCAGTTAACGTCCTCATTTTAATGGTTCGATGCTTATAAAAGTAACCTATTTGAAGATATACTATATGTAGTTTCCGTAAAGAATATTTATTGTCTTTTGTGGTACAAAAAGATACATCAACAGTATATGTATTTGCCCATAAAAGACGATCTCGTCATTTTTGTCAATTGGACGATGAAACAACAATTAACCAGCCA
Organism: Stigmatopora nigra; assembly: GCF_051989575.1. Taxonomy (NCBI): domain Eukaryota; kingdom Metazoa; phylum Chordata; class Actinopteri; order Syngnathiformes; family Syngnathidae; genus Stigmatopora; species Stigmatopora nigra. The sequence goes on from NC_135515.1 coordinate 10,544,938, forward strand.
TATTTTTCCGCTTTTTATGAAGTCAAACGAGATCTGTAACAAATAATATGCCTTCACAACAACAAAAAAATGGAATAATCAATTTCGATTGATACTGTCAGAGTGGTATTTTCTGAATACATACTAAAAAGGTATACATAAATATGTATGTTGTAATATACAGTAGCAATATATGTTTATGTTTATTATCATAATTTGGTTTTTAGTGCTGTGGGAGGTTCCTATATCGTACTGAGAATTGTCTAAAATTTTGATTATGCCATGCAACTAGATGAGGTAGCCCATCACAACCATTAAATATTATAATCAACTCTCAGTATGATACAGTGTAATTTTGCACCACTATGCAAATTGTGTAAAATAAGATGTTACCCCCACTGTTTATGTTAATATTATATCGTTCATAGGGTTGCACAAGTAGTTATTAAAATGAGGTTAGTTGATTAATCTTGCTAATATGCTAGGGTGGCACTTTGGGTGTTGGTTAGATTGAGGGATGATTTGTAAAAGGATGTCAGATTGGGTTGTGTAAGATTATTTTTTTTCAATGCAAAAAAAAATCCACATTGAAATTTCTCTTATTCTTTGGTCTCATTATTCACAATCACTTATTTTGTTTTCTAATTATTAAGTTGTGGTTAAATATAGTTTTTATCACACAAAGCAAGGCTGAGAAATCTTGCAATATGTGCATATCCACCAAGCATTGTAAATTAAGCACACTTTTAGAAAGTCACAATCACAATAAAGAGTTAGCAAATATGAATTTGATTAAACAGAGGTTAGATTCGTGCTCATAAGTAAACAAAAATGTATGCGATGCTGATGCTCACTTTTGAAAACTTTGATTTAAATATTTTTGTATAGTAATCCAATATCATAAAATTAAACCCATAGCATACTGCTGTGCACACTCAGTTATCAAATCAGTGTAAATACAGTTTTTTTTTACAGAACAGTACTTTGATTTGATTTGTCCCAACAGTGGAAACAGCATCCGGGTTGCCTGAGCTGACTGAGATCCAGTAAAATAAATAGAAAACAGAATACATTTACACATTAAATTGAAAGTATTGTTGCGTTTTTGTATAGAGAACCTATCTATGTTCCTAAGAATATCATGATGTGAATACCTCTTTTGTTTTGTTGGTATTTTTAAATTCCCACATATGTAAATTGTGCTATCTATAGTTTGTAAAAAAGGAAACAACCCTTTTACGTTTTTTGAATACCTGTAAACTGGCCGCTCATGTTGTTGGTGGTCTGTACCGTATCATATCGGATCAATTCTTGCAATATGACTAGCCAGATTAGTCCGTCTTGGTGCAAAATTATTATGCTTTTTTGGAATCAGGAGCATTCTCTTTTACTGGTTGAGAAAGTTATTCATTAAGGACAATTTTTACTTGACAGACGCTTGAAGACTATCTTTTGAATGGCATATATTGAGGAAAAAAACATCAGTATAAACATTTTGATGAGGGAAAAACGTCTATGATAGTCATTCATTGCGTCATACGGGAAAATTCACGAGCTAAAATCAAGTGTTTTAGTCTAATGCATGGAGTGAAATATGCAGGTTCAAGTTGCCTGCCAGTGAAGGCCACTGCTCAATGACCAGTTTGGATGCTCATCCAAGAGAAAGATTCCAACAAGTTGCTCTGGTTGCCTCATTGCAGAGGAAAACAAATCATGGTACATTGAATTACATAGTTGTGCACCTCTGCATATTTATTCAAAGCTTTTTCCTCATGAGTATCTTGAGGATGTGGTATAAATTTAATTTTTTATTTTATTTATCAAACTGGCTATTCTCATGAGAATTAGTTTGAATGTAATTGTGTGTGTGTGTGTGTGTATGTAAATATATATATATATATATATATATATATATATATATATATATATATATATATATATATATATATATATATATATATATATATATATATATATATATATATATATATATATATATATATATATATATATATATATATATATATATATATATATATATATATATTTATATATATGCACACAATACACACAATTACATTCAAACTAATTCTCATGAGAATAGCCGGTTTGATTAATAGCAAGAGGCCAGGAATAGGGTTTGAAACCAATTTCGGTCATAAAATATGGATACTGCAATTTATCACCATAAATAAAGAGTTTCTACTCTGAATGGAGTGCATTTGGTCAGAAAATAGAAAAAAAAACAATGCTAAAATTACAACTACATGACTCTAATTTCTCTACCTGTTCACGGAAAATTTGGCAAAATATTCAAAGTCATTAACGCACTACACAACCACTCATGATGAGGACACAGTACAAAAACAATCCGAAACCAGCAGCAGAAACCAAGTGCGTACGTATTAAAAAGAGGGGCAGGATTCTTCAAAAGAGAACTGTTTGCTTCTTCCGTCCTTCTTTTTTTTCTTTTTCTTTTTTCCTTGCGTCATTGGTATCGTACTCACAACCAGACACTTGTAATGTAATTTCTGCAAGCAGTGCTTGGTAGCACATGAGGTGTTCTTATTGATGCAAAGAGTTTGGAAGGTATAGCTATAAGGATGTCGGTGAATTGGCAAGAAAGTGAATGGGGAAGTCAAAGGCCGAGTGAGAGGAAAATGAGAGGAGAGCTTTTAACACTTGAAGAGAAGGCAAGTGATGCAGGCCAGTAGGAACCACAGTGATTTAGATACGCAGGCTGAGCCGCTGATATCTCGGCCAGTTCCAGGTCCTATGCACACAGAGAGGGACAGCAAAAGGAAGAAAAGGAAGTGAGAAAGAAACCCAAAATTTTAATTACGGATGAGCTTCAGTCTCCATTCATGTATAGTTGGAAAGTAGTACGTGTACCAATATGTGACCCATTTATAGGGGCACGAGGGCAGGGTCATGTCATGAAAACCAAGTAATATATACAAAGAAAATGGTATGCTTTTTTTGTTGCTTAAATATTTTAGATATTTCAATGAAAAACATCTTTTTTTAGCTAAACGGTAGGCAACAACCTATCTAATAATTAATTTCCCGTTTATATCCATTTCAACTCAATTAAGTTTAACCAATTGACACGTGCATCCAGATCGATGTTTTTTTTTTAATTTCCAGCTTTCAATTTTTAAGATTAAATTCATGTTGGTTGGATAAAACTACAGTTTTAAATAGAAAATAAGCATTATGAGGTTGTTGTTGTTTATATTGCAAAGACAAAATCATGTATATTAGATTTACCATGCCAAATATTCCCTCAATTACATTGTTGTTCATTTATTAAATAAATTATTATGACCTTTTTGAAAATTAGGACATGGTTTTACAGATTTTTTACAAGTAGGACAGCCTTGGTGGAAATTATAATCTGCACTCACAGTATTTGTACGCTAAGTGGCGCTAAAGATACAAATATTTTGACCCAGTTATAAATATCATCTTGGAAAACGTTCTCCTAACTTTATTCTATATTTACCAGTCATATTTTGCACAATGTGTTAAATATCACGACATAATGTCAACATGACACAAAGACTCATTAATACCTATGAATGAGATTGTATTAAATCTCAATGGGAGTTTAAAACATGCTACTATGTGAGTCAATGAAAGAAAAGAGAATTTATACTGTACTCACTGTAGAGAAAGACACTGGAATTTTGGACACCCAGTCGGTTTGAGGCCACACAAGTATATTTCCCATAATCCTCTTCCGCAACGTTTTGAATCATGAGAATGGTACTAGTGCCAAGAACTTGGATATTGAGGTCATTGTCATTGGACAGCCTGCAGGCACAAAACACATTTAAAAGACATGATTAAAAAATATTACAGAGATATACTTATATCTTTTTCCTTTACTCGGCACCTTTATCATGCTGATATTTTCTTTTAAAACAAGCGTGATTTTACACTGGTGCTCATATTATACCACACTACCAAGCTTTTTACACTTTAATTGTCAACTTTGTAATGCGATTTAAGTCTTGAGGAATCGATACAATTTGACAGGTCAATCAGTAGAATGTACTTAATACTAATGAGTAAACTTCTCTCTCAGATGCACTCCACCGAATAACACTTCCCAATTAATGTGTCCCATACTTCCAGGTTCTTGCACTGATTAAGTCCTTAGAGGAGGTTCATTTGAGGTGCATCCTCTTAATTCTGTTCAAGTGTGGCTACTATGGGTTGGGGTGCCAGAAGTTTATGCTGACACACTTAATTACGCATTACCATAAATTAAATTTAAAAAAAAAGCAAAGGAATCGAGGCAAGGATTGGTCCATCGGGGCACCTTGAAAGTGGGGTGTGATGACGAGTGCAATGTGAATGAGAAAGTATGAGAATGAAGACGCAACATTCTCAGTGTGCTTTTCAGGCTCCCGCTTCTAGTTTTAATTTTATGATGAAATAGCATCATAAAAAATGCAAAACAGCAGCCATACTGAGACCTACACACAATAGCATCAATGCAGAGAGTTGAAAGCTAGATTCACCACTGATTAGAGATCAACATTTGAAATGTGTTGCAGCCAAATGTGTAGTTTATGTTATAACACAGAAACAGACTCAAGAGTAAAAACCTTTAAATCAACAGAAATATAAACTGCATTTATTCTGGAAATAACTACTTGCTAATTCATTTCAAGAGAAATGCAGAAAAGGGTGGGTTCTTGTCTTTTACATTTTGTTAGTCATATTTCCAGACTCCTCTTCCAAGAATCACAAACTATTAATATGTGCAGAACACCGGAAAATGTATTGTGTATTGATTGTTTCAATTTATTTTGATCGAGTGTGTTATGTTTAATGAATTTGTGGTATCAACAGTAAAACTGAGTAGATTGTGCCGACCATGACTAGTTGGTCGACAACCTATGCCAAACAGAACTAATCCTCCAAACAAAATGTTGGATTTTATCTGTATTTATTAAAGCTTTTTTTTCTCCTCTAACATGCTAGCAAGAAACACTTTCCAAGTGACAATGCAGACAGTATTGAAGTTGAAATTGGTTGGAAAATAAGTGCTGAAAACATGGTTACAAGGGAAGAAAGAGTTCATTTTGAACCTCTTAGTTACAGGCAAAAACTCTTTTGATCTGGCTTTGCAAATTTGTGTTTTAGGCATCCTTAAAACATGCATTGTTGTCATTATTATGCCAATTTAACCAATGTCCAAAACATATTTTCTAGGATTAAATGGAAACTCTACATTTGTATAACAAGACATTAAAAATATATTTTCTCAGCTACTTCTAATTAAAGCAAAAACTATACTATACCTGTGAAGTTAAAAGAATAGACTGGACTACAAAACCTTCTTTAAAGCATGCGTTAATTGAAGTCTTTATCAAGGACAAAGTGCGCCAACCAAAAGGAAAACTCTTAGAATTAGGCACCAGAAACTTGGAAATACGCCATTGATGTTGGCTGCATTTCTTCCTCAGCTGCTAAATGTTTAAAGAAAACTTCCCAAATTCAACCTCTCTTTCGTAATGAGGGGACAAATCATTCAATCCATTGTTAAAAAGAAATTGAGTCTGAGGGCAACCATAAAAGTGAAGCTGTTATTGTAATGACTAACCTTCTACTACATTGGCTTTCATATCAGAGCAGTAAACTATATCAAGATAAAAATTCACTGATTAATGATATGCCTATAGGGCAATTCTATTATGGCAAATTAATGACAAATATGAGGAAGAAATGCAACATCAGTTGAAAAGTGAAAATACACCATAAAAAGGCAGAAGGCCAAAACCCTTCTGGGTACAAAGCGACTTAGCTCTAGAGGTTGACAACAGCAGATAATGTCTAAAAATTTTAATGGCCATAAATCTTTCTTTCCACCTGTGGGATAGGACAATTACTTTCAGGACTTTATCTGCCATAACATCTGTGACAGTTCCCCCAGCATCCTTGGCGTTGTCTTTTTCAACATTTTAGTGCAGTAGACTGGGTACAGCATCAAGATGAAGGAGGTACATTAAAATGGAGGGAATGTTGGGTTACTTCTAGTGTGTCCCAGTAGTCATTATCTAGTGAAGTCATTACCCTAAAATCGTTGAGATTTGCATTACACTTGAACATCTGCTTTTCTTCACACAATTTGTACTACCACAAAGGAGTCAAGCATTGTCTGTTCTTCAAACAATGATTTAGTCATTTCATTGTCATGTTCAATCATTAGGATAGAACAGTCTTGTAAAATAGCTCTTTCATGATGGCATATATTCCACATTAGATGTACTCCATTAATATCAAAGTACAGTGATTGCTCGACATATGAGTGCCCCGACATACGAGCAATTTGAGATACGAGTAAAATTTCCAGAGAATGTTTATCTTGAGATACGAGACAAGTTTTGATATATGAGCATACAGTGGACACAAGAGGCTGCTCATAACAACATCATGGGGACTGTCTTTCTAGTCGCAACTCCCTCGTGTAATGTCTACTTGAGCACTGGGCGGAGCATTGCATTTTTTTCAGTATTTTTTTTCGTTAGACAGTGCGAATGGCGGAGCTTTGCTACTTCACGGGCAATTTGGCAAGTGGTCGTGCATTATCCTATTGTGAGGACATTTGTGTGCATAATTTCGGAATATTTTGAAGGGATGACGAAAGCAAATAGCCCTCCATAAGTTGCATCTGAAAGTTAGGGTGGAAGTCGGGCAAATCGAGCCTACCCGGGAGAAGAAAGGTATCAAAATGTAAAACTAAATTATAATTAAGTTTAGTGTAAGGTCAGATTAAATTTATGTTTGACTGTCTGCATCGTAATCCAAGTTCATTTAAATTTGTTTATGTTATGTTACGAGCGTGTTGCCATGCAAAAATATGTCCTTCCCTCCAACTTGCTGCAACGGGGTATGTGTGATAAATGTCAGCAATCATTGGTGGTATAATTAAATGTTTGAATTTGTGCGACTTGCATCTTTTAGTCTAATCTATTGGGTCATGGATAATTGACTCTGCTAAGCACATCATCATGAATCAGGATGTAAGATTTAAATTAATTTTACATTGTCATATTGTCACTATAAATGCAAACCTTCCCAGATCGGCAGAAAAGAAGTCAAGTGATTAATGTTGTTGCTTCATCGGCTCTTGATCTGAATCTGTTAGCTTGAAATGTGAGCGTGTTTGCCTCATGCTTGATCAAATCCTCCACGAGTCAAAATAGAAAAAAAGATTGCTGGGTTCATTGAATATTCTGAAATAACCTGAGGTGTAAATGTAAATATAAAGGTTTGTGTTATGTGTTTGCATTTCTTACCTTTTGTCATCCCTGAACCATTCAAATTCTGGGGTGGGGACAGCTGTGGCTTCACACAGAAGTGTGGCTGTGCGACCAAGCTGGGCTTCTGAGCTTTGGCTTCTTTTAATTGTTGGGGGATCTGTAAAATCACTGGATATTGATATCAGTTATATTTGCAATCTCTTTAATGAGTCTAAGGGGGAGTGAGTATCTTACCTATAGGTGACAATGATTATTGTTTGTAAAAGTCATGTCATCGGATGAGTCACAGATAAGTTCATAGCAATCATTTGAATTTTATTGACTGGACTGTGGGGAGATGTAAAATGTTGATGCGGACCTGACACTCTTTTGTTACATTCTGAGAGTCTCAACTCTTTCCTTAATTTTTTCTACTCTACATTATATGAAATGGGATAAAATGAAAATACTGCTCAATATTTCCAATGATCCTTCTGTTGCAGTTTTTAATTACTTACAATTCACAATCACATTGACGTATTTGACATCAGGTGTGGCAACGTCATTGCTAGCCTTGCATTCATAGCGACCTGCTTGCGTTCGCATAATACCCATGATGTCCAGGTATTCCTCTCCATCTAATGGCTCGGCTGCAAACAAAGAGTATAAGAAGCAAAAATGAATGAGAAAAATTCAATAACATTTTACTACTTTAAACCACACTTTGAGAAGAACAGAATATATGTTAATACCAACAGAAAATCTTGATTCAATCACAATCTGTGCTGATTTTATTTTTGGTACAAACACCAAAAATCTAAAAAAAATATCTAGTAGAGAGTTTACCCATTCAAACAAGTCAATCTATGTTGAATAATTTTGTATACGCTTTTGAATCAGCAATATACAATAACAACTGGAGGAAGTCATCTAAAGGACATAAAAAAGTTTTCAATTACTATGAATAAAATATTTTTCATTCATCACAATTGATTATATCGGGTTCTGAAAATGATTCCATTTTTTGTGTCACCCAGTATATATGTGTCTGATCTATCTAATTAAGTATAATGAAGCTAAGCTGAGGACTCAAAGGAAGTGTTTCCGAGTACTATAGTTTTGTGTGTACTGATGTTTGGTATGTTTTGTGCATTCCACAGAGCCAACATGACATGTCAAGCAACTGTTCAATTGGGTGTTTTTAATTTGTAGACAAAAATCAAGGGAATATTTTTTTTTCTTTCTGTTCACTGAGTTCTGATGATTTCAACTGAATTGAGCTGCTAAGAGCTACTTTCAAGTAGATGCTCATCACTCATATTGCTGCATTACTTGGACTTAATTATCTTGATGTGGGAAAAAGCTGACTCACTTAAATAATTTGAGGCAAGGATGTATCACATTTCCTCAAGTTGGGGTAAAACCTGGGGCGGTCCTGTGGGGCAAGTGGTTAGTGTGTTGGCCTCACAGCTCCGGGGTAACTGGGTTCGAATCCAGGTCTTCCGGCACCTGAGTGGGTTTGCTCCGGGTACTCCGGTTTCCTCCCACATTCCAAAAACATGCATGGTAGGCTGATTGGACACTCAAAATCGCCCATGGTTCTCTGTCTTAATGTGTCCTGCAATTGGCTGTCCACTGATTCAGGTCCAGAGCCAGCTGGGATAGGCTCCAGCACCCCCCACGGCCCTAATGAAGCGGTTCAGAATATTAGATGAGACAAATGTTTACTTTTTTCTCTCTCTTTTTTGTTCAGAATTATTTGCCCAACAAAGTAATTTTTCAAAACACTTTAGAGCAAACTAAAGTTGTCTTTTGAAAAAAAAAACGTATACAAAGAATGAAGTACAAGAAGAAAATACCAAGAAATAGCTAAACCAACATAAATAAACCTTCTTGCTCACATGCAGTTGGCTATGGACCAAATGTATTTCTGAGTAACCTCAGTCGAAGCAGCTGCCATGTGTGAATTGAACGGAGATAAAACCTCCCAGACAGCTCGCCTCAAGTACCAATTTTATGAGTAATGATCAGTTGTCATGTCATAGTTGTCTTTCCTCTCATTGTCCATGTCTGCTTGAACTTAGATCTTACTGTTATTCATTCATCATCGCAGTGGTGATGTTGTCTATCCCGACAAGCTACGAGCAATCTATTATAATTAGTTTATAATCTTAACATGGGCCGTTTTACAAAGATTACAAGTGGCAGAAAGCCAAGGGTCCATGGGGATATGCCAAGTGAAAAGGAGATTTAGAGTCCTAGAAGAATTATACTTCTTAATGGCTGATAGATACTAATAGCATTTTGTCGGTGTGCATGATCGGTAGACAAGATGGAGGGTCAAATGAACGAAGAGTCCACAGTTCATGTGCTCACCCGACCAAATCAATAGATGTCATCATAGTGGGGAAGGGGTAGGTGGAAGAAATGTGAAGACAAAACAGCAATGTTAAATTGGCTGGGTTATATCATCTGAATATCCTAATGCATCTTTCATCAGCAAGATTTTTACCATGGTGAGAAATGTTACATTTTTTTTCAAATGTTAATTTATGTAAAACAGCTGATTTAAATAGGATGTGAAGAAAGACTTTAATCCACCTTGACTATGAGACTGCGTTTGTGCATGTTTATGTTGTTTATATGTATCTGCATGAAAAGAACATATATTCCCTCGGGAACTTCCATTCAGTATGTAGATACAGTATATGTATGCATTCATTATCTTATTATCTCTCTCTACATAAACCACTTTTATGGAGTCAATGTAAATGCTTTATGTTTTGTCTTCTTGGATAAACTGTTGCAGTTGTGTCTTTTCGAGGGCCCTTGTTACTTTAGTTTGATCAGTAATATGATCAGTATCCATCCCACCCTTCTACTTCATCTCTTGTCAACGCGATATTGCGAAATATTTTCTAATGACGGCCAACCTCAAACCTACTTTTGGGAACTGAGTTTGTTATTGACATAACAGTTCTGATCGAAACCAGATGCAAATCTGCTAACCACTCCAGAATTTCAAGAGTTTATCCAGAAATGCAACCCTTGTGAGGGTAAGCAGTTCAGAAAACGAATGAAGGAGTATTTTTTTGAACATTTTAATGTTAGCGGTTTGTTAACTGTGGTTTGTTTGTGAAGTGCTTTTAGGAGCTTTCAGTGATTATGGGCTATAGAAAAAAAATCCTTGACATTTTCTAAGAATAAGTGGGCTGTTTCTATTTTGGAGATGGCAACATCATCTTTTTCTGGGTATCAACCCAAATGTATAATGACAATAAAAGCATTCAATTCAACCAAATTCAAATGAAAAAAATCAGTATGTTAGTTGAATGGAGATAAAAGCCTAAACATTAGGTTGCTTGATTCTTACTTTATTACCAATGAAAGACTCATAATGTTTTAATTGTCTGCAAGCCAAGCTTTCTTGGTGTTACTATATTATTTATGCATGACCTCATCTTAATTTGACTCTGTTGGATGAGAAGAATAGACCACCAGGTGACCTTTTGTCTCACCCAAGCTCTTTAACCATATCGCCCTACAGCCAGCCACAGCAAGGATTTTCATGACTCCAGGCTTGAGAAAATGCTTAGAGACTGCAATAGAAAGTGCTGAGATTGTGTATACTCATGACTAATAGTGAGCCTCACTGAGAAGCCAGAAAAAGTAATAAATAAACATATTGTACAGAATAAAAGCCCTGCTGTGCTTATTATGTTCAATGTGTGACAGCGCAAACCAACTGCCTATTGTGCTCATTGTACATTTTTTATTAGAATGTCTATTGATGATCTCCGGTCTGGTAAGAGCTCTCTATCATGCAAGTCCTGACACCATAGAAAAAATCAAATATTTCTTAAACTCAAGATTTGCCCTTATTAATTTTACGTACAGAGCTGTGAATGTGTTATATATATATTGGTAACTAGAACAGGTCCTATGCGATTCAGGGTTTGGGAAGAACATTTGTGCTTAGCAGCCAAGTTATAGGGTTTGGAACAGGCAGGGAACATGATGAAAGCAGGTTAGATCAACTGCATTTAATCAAGGAGCAATCTGAATGCAGCCAACGTCTTGAGATATGCAAAACGTTGCTACCTAAAGTCTACTAACGCAAATGCAGCCAAAAGTGTAGTGGCAGACAGAAACATGATAAAGAGAGTCTCTTTGAATGATTTCTCTACAAGTTACCAGCATGTACACAGAAGCTATTTTACTGGGTACAAATCTTCTTGTCTACACTGTAGTTTATATGACTAGAGATGAATAATTGATGCTTTTTTGTTGTTTTTCAATAATTATGAGTATGTCTGAACTAGCAAAACTGTACTTAAGGACCCTAAAACACTGTTATCTTGTCTTTCCTCCATTCCGAAAGATACAATCTTTATTCAGCTGTTCCAAATGTATAATGATGCAAGTCACTTTCAGTAGCGACTAATTTTCCAGACAATTGGTTCAAGGATAACAGATGAGTAAAAGCTCAAAGTAAGTGTTCACGGGAACTACAATACCAGGATCTGGCAGGCCTTGAGCCCGTAAAAATACACACAAAAGTGGCATGGCCTTGCTGTAGCACAATATTTCTATTCTATAGAGACATATTACTTTGTATTTTTCATAACTAAACACACATGTAGCAGAGCTTTAATACACCAGCACAATTGATTAATGAAAGAAAAATTCTTTAACATCAATAAATAAGCCAAATGACTATATAACTATGCGTGAAACTTAGTTACTTTCTATAGTGTAGTTTACAGTATTCTAGTTATATATGATTAAAAGATATTATAATCAACTTGATTAGACATTCAAAATAAGACTTGGAATAATAAGTGATGAAGTAATTTACTTTACCTGAGGGACTGAGGAGCCGCCAGGTAATTAGTGGTTCCGGTCTGCCACTGGCTAAGCAGCTGAGTGTAACATTGCTGCCTTCATTCACAGTCATGTCTTCTGACATCTTGTAAATGTTGGCTGGAACTGCAAAGGCAAATACAGATACAGATGGACGGATGAATAGATGAATAGATGAAGAGGAGAGAAATACATTCGGTTTTAAAAATCGTCCACCGAGCCGGTGAAGGAGTGGTTAGCGTGTTGGCCCCACGGTTCTGTGGTCGAGAGTTCAATCCCAGGTGGGTTCTCAGTGTGTGGAGTTTGCATATTCTCCCCTGGTTTGCGTGGGTTTTCTCCGGGTATTCCGGTTTCCTCCCACATCTTGGAAACACGCAGGACGGGCTGGTTGGCCCCACGGTTCTGTGGTCTTGAGTTCAATCCCAGGTGGGTTCTCAGTGTATGGAGTTTGCATGTTCTTCGCGGGTTTGCGTGGGTTTTCTCCAGGTACTCCGGTTTCCTCCCACATCCCGGAAACATGCAGGATGGGCTGGTTTAACACTCTAGATTGCCCCTAGGTATGAGTGTGAGTTTGATTGGTTGACTGTCTCCCTATGCCCTGCGATTGGCTGGCGACCGAATCAGCGTGGACTGACCTGGATTTGAATCCAGAACTTTAAAGCCGACATGTTAACCGCCCAACCCCCACATAAACATTTAGTAATGTATTATTGTTTCCCCATAACACACAAATACATTGTGTTCATTCTTTAAAGAACCATGAACAAAATAATAGCTGTTTCTATGAACAAGCTCATTAAAGCAACTTGTGTTTCGGCAGTTCTCTATTGACAAAGATAGTCCAGTGAAGCCAAGTTGTGTTTGAATTCCCCAGCTCGTTAGCTGACATAGTTTAGCTGGGAAAACAAAGCTCAAAGCACAAGCTTAAACAACAGAAATGTGGTTTGTGAGAGCTTCCCTCACTATCACACAATGAATTTAGGAGCGCTTTCCATAGTAGCATCATCATATCGACCTTTATTTGAGCATTGGAGAAGTACAGAAAAAATCATGTGTTCAGCAACATGATCAATATTAGAAGTTACATGAAGTCAAATTAAATGAGAGGTTAGATGAAAACAAACCTGTTAGGAAAGTTTATTACTCCCCGAGTGATCAAGAGGAAAAAATATTTTTTGAACACTCCAATAATCTGAATAAAAAAAAAAAAACTGAAAATAAATGTAAAATATCTCTTTACAAGCTTAGCAGTTTTTATTTTATTTTGGCCTAGCAAATCATAGAGCTTTTAGGTTTTTATTATTATTTTTTTGGGAGATTAGAGGTTTGCAGGTTGGTCTCACAGTTCTGAGATAGAGGGTTCAATTTCAAATTGGAGATTAATGTGTGTAGTGTAGTAGGACTGTAATCACTCACAGTTCTGAGATAGAGGGTTCAATCTCAAATTGGAGATTAATGTGTGTACTGTAGTAGGACTGTAATCACTTGGCTTTCATGGGTTTTGTTTGGGTACTTTTGTTTCCTCCCACATCTCAAAAACATCCAATCTAGGTTGGTTGAACACTCTTAATTGCCCCTATGAGTGTGAGCGTGAAAGTTGTCCGTGTCCTCGTGCCTTATGATTCGCTAGCAACCAATTCAGTGCATCCACCGTCTGGTGCCCATAGTTGGCTTTAAGGAAAATGAATAATTTAAAACAGTATTTTAACCGTAAAAATATGAGTGCAATGCATTAGAAGTAGGAAATGACCCCCAGAGAATCCAGGTCTAAGACAAAGAAAAACAGGGCACAACCTTCTATTTTAATAAACTGAATGAGATGCATAAAAGCAGAGTTGGAATTTTAAATGATATTCAATGCTTACGGTTTTGACATCCAAACCGGCAACAAACTGAATTGACCTTTGCTGTTTTATTTCACACACCTATATGTTGCAGAAGCTGCAGGTGAGGTCAGGCTTAACTCTGCCTCTCTATGTGACTAATAAAGATTTATAAAGGTTGAGGAACCCCATGGCCAAGGGGAGTCCATCCACCAGACAGGCGGAAGGATAAAAAATGCAGTCAAAAGAAACTGTTAAGTTTACACAAAGACCATGGCGATGAAAACACATAGCAGTCATCTGTACCAGAGATTAAACCAACATTAAGCCAGCTTGTAATGATAACTGCTTTCTTGGATAGGTTTAAGATATGGCTGGAGAGGATGACCTGCAGTGATCGTCATTACTTGTGTTGTCATGTGTCAATAGAATGGTCCCATTTAAATGCATGAGAAACACTTTTAGGGGGTATAAAGAAGATTCAAGGGGATTGAAGTTTTATTTTCCAGCAATTCGATCTATCCCCGTGGAGGAAAAAAGGGGTATTGTGAATTGCTGCTTTCATTAAAACTCTAGAGTTTTATTATGTGGGGTCAAAGACAAGAGAACAATCCGTGTGGAACTTCTTCCCAGAGGACTCATAAATACAGTTGCACTTGCCAGTTACTACACCATTATCGTCATTTTAATTACAAACCAAGCAAGTGCTTACTTTTCAAGCGAGCCTTAATACATATGTTATTGCATTATGGATGCCTTGTAATGCTTTATTGGTAAAAAAAAAATCTATTTTAATTGTAAAAATGCAACCCAAAATTAAACAACATGAAAATTTTAGTGCCGAGCTGAATTGCATTAAATACATTTGGGCCAAAATATAAACAAAGACTATAAGAAACAAGAACGGCAATTAAATAATTATCTTATAATGGAAAAACAACCATTCATTGTCCTTACTGCTTCTCTTCACAAGGGTCGCGGGGGTTGCTGGAGCATACTAAAACCGCAGGGGACAGGGAACTAATTTATTTAAAAAAAACAACAACAAAAAACAACTGAATTGGTGGCCAGCCAATGAGCAGGCATGACTAGACCGACAACCATTCACACTCATACCTAGGGGCAATTTGGAGTCTCCAACCAGGCTACCAAGCATGTTTTTGGAATGGGGGAGGAAACTGGAGTACTCAGAGAAAGCCCACACAGGCCACGGAGAACATCCAAACTCCACACTGGTGGAGTGACCAGGATTCGAACCCAAGAACCTAGACCTGTAAGGCCGACGAGCAAACCAATCTCCACCGGGTCGCCGCAAATATTCCAAAATAACAATTTTAAAAATCACATAGTGTCCCTGAGGCCCCATCCCATATAACAATTTATATGGGGAGGGAAACGAGCACACTGTGACATTTGATCTATTGGTGCAATAATGGACATACGGCAACATGGAAAGATTGAAATTTCATCACTTAGTTATTTGATCCAAACAAGACGGAAAACCAAAGTCTCACAAAGAAGAAATGTGATGAAATGTGTTCACATCAGTCACATTAAATATATGGTAATCCACATTAAGACGATTAAAGATGAAATGGGAACGAGAACTGGATGAACCGATACCAGAGGAGAAATGCTACAACGTGGCAATCTCACATTTTTTTGCTGATGCCGGTACAATTAAATGGAACCAGATCATACATATATAATTGGAAAATTAAGTAATACACAAAATGTTTTTAGGGTTTACTCAGTTCCATGTGGCCTGTTGGGATAGGCAATGCCCAAATGTTGTTTGGTATCATACCTAGGCCTCCTTTTAAGATACTGTAGAAAGGGGAGACATTTATATCGTCCAGATTCACTGAGAGGAAGACCATAACCCAGAGCTGGCTAAGGACTGAAGTGCGCTATATGGGTGTCAAATGTGGTTAAAATACTCGGCATAAAATGGTTCATATATAAAGAGAAGATAAAAGAATGTTTGTTCTGGAAAAAATTTGAGGAAGGAGCATTTTCAGGAAAAAAATGTGCACAATAATGTCTGCAATAACAAAAAAAAAAACCAAGACTAATACTCCATAGAATCAGTTTGAGGGATTGAAAGAGCACAGGAAGTAAAACATTAGGATCATTATGGCCAATGATGGGCAAGAGGGAATTGGCTGCAAAAGCTTTACTTGAACAGGTATGATTATTCCAGGAGGATTTGGAAAAGGTCACTTTACTTCCCGGACAGACTGCTGAGTAGAGAATAAAAACACACACTTGTGCACAAAAAGCAACCAACTAACCTGCATCATGCTGAGTGGAACATTAGAGAGTTCTTTTGATGATTAGTTACATAAATGCCATGATGGGGTAAAATTCTGAAGAACATAATGTCTTTTTCGGAAACTTCAGGATCAAAATTACACAGGTTGCATGAGACTCAAATAAAAATATACTTATAACCTTTGAACAGATTGGTTACACATTTTTTTTTAATGTCAACGGGTCCAATAGCAAAGCGAGTTTGGAGCGCAATTTATGTATCTAATAATCCAAGCGGTTTAGTCAAACAGGGTAAGAACAGAAAACAATAAAAAAATGAAATGACCTCACTGCATTATACGCTACGGTACAATGGTATCCAATGGATTTGCAAGGATTGATGGAGAAAGATTTTTTCAAGCCAATTTAACAATGAATGACAGCAAAATGTATTTTCAAATTCAACTTAATGATGAGGTTCTTTAAAAGACTAAATCGTAAAAAATAACTTTAAAAATAGGCTGATCTGTCTAAATTATATCCAATGTGCTTTATAATGCATTTTGTTCAGTATTAAAGATCAGCCAGCCTACCACCTCGATTTTATGGTTTCAAATCATCTAAAATGTAGTTAATTTTTTTAGAAAGTCAATTAGGACAAACTTCAATGCAAAGGAATTTAACATATAATATTCACAATAACTGAGTGTTGTGTCTTGTGACCAGAAAAAACAACAATACACACACACATTCTCACACTTACACAATACCACACAATACTACCCATCTGAATAGCTTGTCATATATTTCATAAAAATCTAATTAGATTGGTCTGACTACAGGCGGTGACATCAGGATTCATGATGCATAGTGACCCTTGGTGCTTTCTTGTTTGAGCAACTCAGTTCACAACTTCATCTTTGCAATGCAAATTTACTGGCTGATCATTTGTTTTACAATTATTTCACCATGCCTGCAAGTAGTATATTTTCTGCTTTGATTGTCTGTCCCTCTACAAAGACAAGGCCAAGGAGAGAGTCATTTCATGAAAAACAGAATACCCGACAACCCCCAACCAGTTTGGGCAAACTCACACAATCCAACATCTTAAAAATGTAAACTCCAACAAAGTACTGTCTGTATCCCATTTATTTCCTTTTTAATTTCAATGAAATATAACTTACCCTGTACTATGAGGAAGATCAATGAAGGTTTTGATTGCTTTTTTGTCTGTATGGAGCAGGTGTACGATCCTTCATCATAAACATCCACCTACACATGAACGCAGAATGTTAGCCTTATATATGTTTATATACACATTGCCACAATGTACACTACGGCCGCCTGATGGTGTAGGGCAGGGGTAGCGAACCTATGGCTCGGGAGCCATATGTGGCTCCTTTGATGAGTGCTAAACTGTGAGGTAAAAATATGGAAATTGTTGATAAGAGAGCTGAGTCCCGAACGTACCAATAGAATAGAGTGTTGACACGACATCTAACGCATTTTTAATCACAATATTTTTTCATTCAACCTTTCTATATGCATACTCTCATTTGTACTCATTGATTAGGAATAGCATGATAATGTTATGTCCAAAGAATTCAGACTTTTTGTACTTTAAAAGAGGTGAAATGACTGAAGAATTCACATATTTCAGGTATTTTTACTTTTAAATTCTTCATATGGGTCTCAATGAAAAACATTGGACAACACGGAAGATGACTGTACACTACTTATTTTTGATTGTGTGATTAAATTGGTTTACTCTGACTCAACTGCAACACTGTTTCGATTAAACTGCAGAAAATGACAGCCATTCGTTCTAATAATGACACTGCCACCGAGTGGGAAACAATCCCACGCTGCCCGCACTGAAGTGAAGGCGAATGAACCACTGCACTGATACTCCCTGTAACTGAACTCATATTTGTCAGGACAGGGGAATATCAGCCAGAATTATATCTTTTGTTGCCAATATCGCTGGAATCTTCAGATGTTCAGAACAAATGGAAAACAGTGCATGAGTTATCTTTCTTTATTAAAGATACTCAAGTTATAAACGGGCTGCCAATTGAATAAGTGGTTCGCCCGTCGCCCTTACAGTTCTGAGACCTTCTTTTGTCCCCATTGTTAGCTGGGATAGACTCCAGCATCCCCCACAACTCTTGTGAAGATGGAAAATGACTGAATGAATAGATACACAGGTACCGTACATTCAAATGAACAAATAGTTCAGTATTTTGGTAGCTCCATCTTAATATTAAGACTATGCAGGCTTATCGATAGGATTAACATTAAAGTACAGTATTTTATACAATATATACAGAGTGATGATCAAATGTAACTCAGATGAGACAAAAAAAAACAGATTTGGGCAATATATTATATCTGAATACTCACGCTGCAAAACAAAAGTGGCACACAATTGTTCAAAAATTTGAAATAATTTGTTTTGTAACGAGGTTAAAATTAAAATACAATATTGAAAGTGTCATATTTGGAGGGTGCATATCTAGCTGAAATAGCGTAGTACCTTCAGGATATTCTTAATATCGAAAATATGTGTTTTATTGGTTTTAAATGTAATATAAAAAGCCATTTCTTAGTCACATGGCGGGTCATTATTACCTTTTGTATGCGTAGACTGTACTCAAGTTGTCCTTTGGTAACCAGATCGACTCTGGGATCCAGAGACCACTTATCCTCACCGGCAAAGATAATGTTTGATCGATTGAGCCAGGCCACCCTCGATGCTTTGTCATCAACATAACACCTGTGGGCACAGCAAGATAACGTGAGGAGAAGGGATAGAAAGAAGAAGCTGAGATGTTTGAGAATTTGTGGGACAGTATATAACAAATTTGATTGAATTATATTTTCAAAAACAAGGCATTGTTACTTAGCAGGGGAAATAACTAAAGAAAATGTGAATTTAGAAGGAAAACAAAGCATAGATTCATAGCTGTATTTTCTATAATTTTACTGAATTCATCATACAAACTCAAACATGGGATACTTTCTTTAGCCAAATATAGAAAGAGCCATCATAATGAGTAACAAAGAAATCTGCACCAGATTGAGACCAAAATTGTATCTTATAATAAAACAGTTTAGGTCAATATTTGCAGAAGCACAGACAGACATAAAATAGAGATGCTCATTGCACAATTTTTTTCTGAAAGTGGCCCTGAAACTAAAACTTTTAGAGACTCTTTCCATGAGGAGGGAGTCCCCCTTTACCTTAATTAGAACATCTTCACGACAAAAGTACGCTTTGAGCGATATGCGATTTGGTGTAAGTCTAACAAAAAGTGTTATTCCTTGCAAATTTAGCTATAATGACTATGACCTATAAGAAGTCACTAATACAGTGTAGGCATGGCTATCGATGATTAGGTACAGAAAAGTAGAGGATAATCCTTGTCAGAGTAGTTGTCACATTCTCCTTTCTGCCAGAAAAACTGTCAAGGTGCGTGCCATCGTGAGTTTGGCTTCACCTGACAGTTTGCAAGAATATTGTTGGACTAGGATGAGGAAAAGAAATCTGAAAATTATTCAGATTTTCTATCTGATAACAAGAATCATAATAAAAAAATACATTTGAATTTATAAAATGTTGAGTACAGCTCGTCCATTCATCTTCTATACCACCCATCCTCAAAAGGGTTGCGGGGGTTGCTGGAGTCTGACCCAGCTGTCTTCAGGTGTAAAGCAGACTACACCCTAGACTGGTCGCCAGTCAGACACAGAGGGACAAACAACCATCCTCACTCCCAATCATACCATCATCAGCGGGAATTGAGCCTACACCTGGCTAAAACGAAGTAAGGCGAGTGAACCTGTAAATCATATTGAGGGGAGTACATCTTGTTCTAATCTTAAAAGATGACACGAATGATGAGGAGATAAGTTTTAACATTTGTCAGAAAATTACCTTATTTTACTTGTACATTTTTTCTGTAAAAATGGACAGGGCACCCAATTGGTTGGTGTGCCTTGGTTATGTTCTAAATTTAAAATTTTGTATGACACCCTGACCGCTTGACTGACTGGTTTCATTTCTTGCTTACACGTTTCTTATTGCGATCAACCCAGTGGACTTTAACTCTAAAAATAGCATCCGCGCTTATTCCAAGCATTATGGTAAATTCATTTAAAACATCCCAGACCAGTGTTCAGGCAGTTGATTTCTGTATGCTCGAAGCAGTTTTAACCCTCAAAATGACTCAATACTCAAAGAAACAACGCAATAGAACTATACAGAGGAAATGTTTAATGTGAATGACAACAAAATGTGGGCGTGAACGCTTGAAAAAGGACTGAAGTCATGGATCGAACACAATATATCAGCGAGAAGAAAACAGTGTTGCAAACAGCTTGGGAGTGATAAACGTTGGATGGCAAACATACTAGTTCCTTAAAGCCTGGCAGGCAACGTCGCATGAGTTACGTGACGATTTGGAATGGATTGTCAATGCCTGGGCCAAATTGCCGGTGAGCCCTTTATTTTCAGCTTTCGTCAAAGCTGGAATCACAATTACGAAACCCCACGACGACAACTCTGACCCTGATAATGAGATGGAATTCAGCATTGTTGGCGCACTTGTCCAGTTGGTCAAACATTGGATACAGAAGATGAGGACTTTGACAGATTTAAAGATGTTGAATGCTTTGACTTGTATTATCGTGAATACGCATTACGCTAATAAAACAATATCAAACTCATTTTTGGTCCTGTTGCCTTTTTTAAAAAGACACCTGCATGCTAATGTGTGTCATACAAGCAGGACCATTGCATTTGAAATTAAGCGCCTTTTCTATGGACTAAAAACAGAAAATACAGCCGCAATTGAGATGGCGCCCTTTCAGGCGGTGCGTGATCATGTAGGTGTGAAAATATGGTATATGAAAAAAAGAAGGCGTTGCTTGTTGGTAACATTACTGATATGCCCTGAATATTTCTGATGGATACTCTGTATTATTGTATTTATTTCCAATTGCAACAGCCGTATGTTAATAGTAAATAAGAATTATCTAAAATGCCTGGACTACAGACTGCTGAGTTGGAATTACATGTTTACAGGAGTGCTGAATTGCATTGATTTATTCTCTGGTCTAGCTAGAGGGGAGGACCAAATAATATAGAGGCCAGGGGCACGGGTAATGATATGAATCAATGTGCTATGACCCACCGAGTGGCCTCACCACTTGGAATCCTCATCAATATCATGCCCAACTCACGTTCTTTTCTTTCTGCTCGTTATGTCTCAGACTTGTCCCTATACATAAATAAATGTTGCATTTTAAGGAAACCAATGATTAATTTGACCTATGGTCTATATAAATACAGCTTTACTATAAAATATATCTTTGTGTATGTGGTGTGTGTGTGTATATATATATATATATATATATATATATATATATATATATATATATATATATATATATATATTTTTTTTTTTTATTTTTTTATAAAGTATTGTATATATTTTTTATGTATACAATCAACACAGGTCTGACGACACAACTTTTAGCCGTCCCGACTTGGAGAAAGCTTAGTAAAAAACTGCAAAAGAGTATTACAATGATGCATTTTTGTTTTTTATTTTATTGAAAATAATCCCATATAGAATTATAATGAATTTGATGCAGTACTAGGGGTTGCTCCCATTCTAATTTGCTATTGAGAAACTTGTTTTCACACTTTCTTACTGCACTAATGAGGGTTTCTACATTTTGGGCTCATGTCCTTATTAATGGGCTTCATCAGGATCTCATTTGATACTGTAGCTACTAGATAAAAAATGGAGTCTAGTTAGCTGATTTAACTGGCAAATTATCTGGGGTGCCAGCGTATCAAGCATGAGACTGATATCGAATCATATGAAAAGGTCACAGTGTTCCTCTGTGATTTTTCTGGGATGGAAACAACTACATTAATCATTTTGATGCTGGGTTGACAGCACTAAGGATGTCATAAACTAATCCCAGTACAGCTGTGGTCATTATTTACATTAATATATACACATTTGGTCATTCATTTTCCAATCTGCCGATCCTCACAAAGCTGTGGTTACTGAGGTGTTGGAGCCAGTCCAATAATGATTAGTAGGCGGGGGACATCCTGAATTGGTTGCCTGCCAATCCTAGGTCACACAGAAGAACAATCGTTTATGCTCACAATCATTTATGGTGTCTATCATGCATGTTTTAGGCTCGGGGACGAAACCAGAATCCTCGGAAAACACCTATGCAGCCATGGGGAGAACATGCAAACTCCACATAGGAAGGTTGGAAACCACAAAAGCGGAACGTGCTAAGCACTTGACCTCATTGCTGCATCTTTATATACGTATAAGTACATAAATGTTTTCAAAGTTTGTGCTATATATAATAGTACAGTAGAGGTGGTTATAATGGTATTAAAATTATTAAAATGTGCATGTGTGACCTGGAGATTTTTTTGTTTATCTAGGCGAAGGTAAATTGTAACAATGAGGTGAACCATGTTGAATAATAGCATGATTTTGTATATTTCTGTTCTGAACAACATTACATAAATCCACCAAGTAGTATTTATAATTTACCACAATGTAATGATCTCAAAAGGGGCTTTTGAAATGCATTCATTTAAGTAGTGTATGTAATTTGAAGTCCGTCAAATGTACATGTAGAATAAAGAACCAAGAGAACAACCACAATAGTAAATATAAATTCGAGAGAAAATGAAGGCAGTCCAACAAATACACACAATCCTTAATTTAAATAATTCGCTTCCATGTTATATCCATCACGCGTGAAATATTACTCACAACCAAGACTGAGCCAGGATAAAATATGAGAGGGTTTATATAGCAATCCACCACTGGGAACCAATATAGGCTATGCGCCAAGGAATTAACTGTGAAGTATATCACATTTGACTTGGGCAAAGTGGTCCAGAAGAGGTATGGTGACATTCCAATCAATGCAACATTCCTCTCCAGGCCAGGCCCAATGCCCCCCTGGCTCGGGCAGCCGCACGGCCAGTCCCCCCCCCCCCCTTAGGGTTCCGCTCCTGGACCTACAGTAAACTAGATATTCCTTCGAAGAAAAGTAAAGATATAGCTTTTATCAAAACAAAACCAAAATAATCCTAAGAAATACAAGTCTAGGCATTCACATGCATCAATCAAAAAACAACTATAACAACACAATTTAATGAGTGAGAATCAGCTTTGCTATACCGATAGCCTATGCAAAATTCAAAAGAACGGTAGAGAAAAACTAAGTATTGTTAGACAAGTGCTAGCACGTCTTGGAAATTTGGAAAACAAATATTTTATAAAAATTGAATGACTAGATGCCCTATGGCTGACTGGTGACCAATCTAGAGCAATTAACTGTAATGCCTAGTCTGCCTTTTACCTGAAGTCAGGTTGGATACGCTCCAGCACCCCCTTCAAACTTTACGAGGATGTGCGTATGGAAGATGAATGAATGAATAGGCCCTCGGGAAGAGGAAAACAGTGCGTACAGAATCTGGCCTTAAATGTTGTCATATGGGAACGTTCTCATCGGCTTAAGGGTATTTAGATCTTGGAAACTTTACAAATACTAACTTTGGCGTGCAAGTATGTTTATGTCTTTACATTACTTGTCCCATTTGATCCTACTTTATATAGAATTGGAGGGTAACTTCTCCAATGTGGCAAAACTGAATGAATATAAATGTCAGATTAAGACAAAAAAATGGAACTGCTTGGAATTTTTGACCCAAATAATATTGAAAATGATAAACAAATATATCTGTGGTTATGAAATATATTCTGTATATTTTTTTTATACGCTGTCCCTTCATTCAACCACAGCTGCATACACTCCTGAGAATATTTTTTCGGCTTGCATAAGGGTTCTCCAGACTTACTGAAGAAAGTTAATAAAGGCTTGTAAAGAAGCTACTGAGTGCCTTATAAATTGTTTATTACTCTAGGATTAAAGAAAACCATCATCATTTAGCCTAGTAAGGCATTTTGACTCAGTCAGCACTTCAATTATTGCAGAAAAAAAGAGTTTGTGATGTTCAAAGTATTTTTTCTTGTAGGAAACCCAAGGCCAATAAAGATAGCTCAACTTTGAAAGCCTTAAAGGATGTAAGAGGACAAAATGAATAAACATAAAAAGATGCAAGTGTATGGCCGCTTGGGAAGGTAACAAAAAAGTGTCTTTTGTTCATTGAACTTTTCAAAAATTCAAAAAAGTAAACATTTCTATTCCAGCATTGCTCACTTGACGGAGTTTTCTAAATATCATATGTAATAGTTTGTATGATGGGACAATCCATTAAAAATATATACAGCATATATTACATAACCTCCAATGTATAGTTTTTATCAATTGTAATATTATTTGGGTTGAAAATGCCTAATAGGTCCATTTTTAGTTTTAGTTTCACATTTATATTCATTCAGTTTAGCCACATTGGAAAGGTTTCCCTCCAATTGTATATGAAATAGGATGAAATGGGACAAGTAATGTAAAAAATATTAACATACTTGCACACCAGTATTAGAAAGACAACACAGCAGAGATGTGGAGGCAACCATGCAATTATCGCTTGGGTATCTATGAGACACGCACATGTT
The DNA here is from genome assembly GCF_051989575.1 of Stigmatopora nigra. Lineage (NCBI taxonomy): Eukaryota > Metazoa > Chordata > Actinopteri > Syngnathiformes > Syngnathidae > Stigmatopora > Stigmatopora nigra. The sequence continues at coordinate 10,569,742 of NC_135515.1, forward strand.
GTTTCTAAGTTTGCAGTGATGGTTATGTTGTCGGTGAACAAGTTCAAATTGGGTTGCTGCTGTCAGTTCCCCGTGTGATGACTCCAGGTCCTTGGCTAATGAACAGCTCTTGGCTTGTGTGAATGGGACGTGAGAGTTCCTAATAAAGCAGAATCCTTGTATACCAAAGAAAAAGCAACTCAAACTGTTCCATTATGGTTTTCTTTTAACAAAGGTATACGGAAAATAATTATAGTAAGAAAGGAGAAATATGAATCTTCTGTCTATTTGTTTGTCAGGCTGTGCAGCCACCAATTTAGAAAATACACAATTAAAAGTGTTGAGCAGCTTTAAAAATGAAAAAAAAAAGTTATAACATGATCTTTGTCTCTAAAAAGAAGAGTTTCAGGCATCCATGAGAGGTGTGTGGGTTCCCAAGGAGTTGCAAAGACAACAATGGGTTGTTTAAATCTAGAATGACTCCTCAACATTGGTAGCAGTAGTTTTCTTATGTTTATTTGTGTGATGTATTTAAAATAATATTTTAAATTCCTACGCCTGGATCAAATGATGCAGATGTCAACAAAGTGCAGACAATTCCTTAAAATGTGCCTCAGGATAGAAAGGCTTAACATTTTTAAAACTTCACTGCTTTACACAGTTTTTAAACAATCATCGTCGGTGCTTCTCTTGCTCCGTTGAGTCTGTCAATTTCTATTTCTATTTGTGAACACTCTAGATTGCCCTGAGGTATGGGTGTGAGAGTGAATGGTTGTCCGTCTTCTTGTACTGTATAATTGGCTGGTCAACAATTCAGGGTGTCCCCCGCCTCGCGCCTGTAATTGGTTGGGATAGGCTCCAGCACCCAACGTGACCCTTGTGAGCATAAGCAGTACAGGAAATAAATGAAAGAATACTCTCTGCTGTCTTCATGATCACTTCTTCAAATTGGTAACCCCTTCAGGCAATGTAATATTAAAGAAGCAGCATGCATCTCTCCCTCATCTCACTTCTAGTTCTTATGTCCCAACTAAAGAGGGAATCGGATGATGATGGTTGTATTGTATGTGGTGGTGTGTGGTTTGTGTGATTAGATTGGATAACTTTATTCATCCCATATTTGGGAAATTTAATTTTCACAGTAGCAAGAGGGTATGTATATACAGTGGGCCCTCGCTACTTGGCGGTTCGACCACCGCGGATTCAGAGCTTTGCGTTTTTTTTTACTTTTTTTGTCCTCATAATTAATACTAAATGTGCCATTCTTGTAATTCATGCGCTGTGATGTTGCTGTCAAACAATTATGTAAAGTGGCAAAATCTGATGGATTGCAGTTATTGGTATTCTGGATTTTCTAGTATGGTTCAGTTGCCAATTTCAATTGAACCAAATTGAAACTCTGTGTGTTGATCAACATTTTGAGTATTTGTCAAAATTAAGAGTAGTTTATGTAATAATGTACTTCATGTAATCCCATAGACTAGGGATTCGTTATCCGGGACAAAGACTACCAGAGACAGTGGATTTATGTATAATAAAAAAATTAACATAAAATAAAAACTGGAGACAGATTTACCCCCCCTGAAAAAAGAATATTTTTTTGGGGGACAATTTACTCTGAATATACAACAAAATGCATCTGAAAAGGGCTTGTCATAAGTCGGATAATCCTTACTAATGTGTGTTCAAATAATTCTGATTATTGTTGACAAGCTTTTTCCTCTATCCTTGGTTGGATTATCTTTTACATGTCAGTCAACCCACTCAAAATTATCCTTCAATGTGATTACGAATGTTAATGGCCATTTGTATATGCGTGTATGCTAAGCCATCAAATTCAGAATATACCCCTTCTCCTGTATAGACTTATCTGAGATCTACCTTGTTCGAGGGGATGTGTACAAAACAAAAATGATTGAATGTCAAACTGTAAGAAAAAACGTTGTATAGAGCTAATGAAGGGAATTAGGCAGTGACTTTACATAAATGGTTTTATCTAAACTTACAGATGCGTCTACATACTAAAGGTTACGAAATGCTTTCATATGCAAATTACTGTTCCAATCTAAAAGAACAAGATCCACATAAAAAATCCCTCCCAAAATGTCATTACACATCCTTTATCTGTTCCTTTACTTTTAAATTGTCACAGCAGCATTACGCCCGGCTTGACAGTTTATCTTTGAGAATTTTTGTCAGATTAGTAAATGATCATGTGTTAAAATTTAAAAAACTGTGTGACGAAACTAAACAACAAAAACAACCATTTCATTCTGAGTCCAGAATCTCCAATAGGGCCCCATCTGAGGAATTTGCACATGAACTTTGACCAACTAACTTGGAGTGAAACAACCAGTCAAGACATGGGGGATAAAAGGAAGAGGGACTGAAAGGGAAAGAAAAAGGAGAAGAAAAAAAGTAGTGCTGCACTACAAACATCATAAAGGATGGCGACACGTGAATGGTACACACGGGGGGTGGGCTGCAACACTAGCTGGAATCTAATCAGTCCCAGACAAAATCATTTTAACATCAATTACACTTACAAAATCATTAATTAATTCATTTTCTAGAGCACCTTATCCTCCCTATGGTTGCTGGGGGGTGCTGGAGCCTATACGAGCTGTCTCCGGGCCAAAGGCGGGGGACACCCTGAATTGGTGGCCAGCTGATCGCAGGGCACATGGAGACGGACAACCATGCACACTCACACCCATACCTAGGGGCAATTTAGAGTGTCCAATCAACCTACCATGCATGTTTTTGAAAATCCATGGAGGCCTGGGGAGAAGCTGCAAACTCCCCAAAGGTAAACTGACCTGAATTTGAACCCGGGACCCCAGAGCGGTGAGGCTGACGTGCCAACCACTCAAGCTTCTGGAGTGCTACACTCACAAAATAACTAAGTAAAAAATAAATTTAAAAAAACTTAACTGCAAAATAATGTCATTTTAGAAGAACGATGAAAACTATGCATGTTCACAAAATTACAATATTAAAAACTGGCAAATATTCTATAAAATGAACAAAAAATACTAACAAAAGGTCGAACCCTCGGCACCAGAAATGTGAGTGCTAACCACTGGTCCGCCTTCCTTCTATGTGCTCAATCTACTCAAATTACAGCTAAAAAAACAATAGCTAAATAAACAAACGGTATTCTTGTTGGCGCAATTTTCTGTACAAGACATATCAACCATTTCCCTGATAGAACGATTGCATATCTTTCTAAAACCCTTGCCATCACAGCGATGAAACGATACGGATGTCTACTAGACCTCGGGGGGGATAAAACAATAATGATAGTTATTGGCAAATAATTGTTGTCAACAACAATAATAATAAAATATGTCGATAAAAAATGGATTAGTTTAAACTGCAATTACACCACGCGATGACCACAAAGAACGAAGGCACTGATGCGACATGAACGCCTGTTCCAGACCAAGATTCAGGAGAAGAGGACGATGGTAAGGAAAAGCTGGTCTTAGCTTTATTAACAATAGAGAGGCTAACATGGAGCATAAACGCAAAAACACTAAAACATTGCCAAAATGAGTGATTATGAGATGCAGGATCACAACGAGCCGACCCACTAAAACAGCCATGATTTTTTATATTCATCTTAACATACCTGAGTACAAATAGCAGCCTTACTGAAAAGTTCCTTAAATGAATTCAGCCCATCCCCATTTGAGGACAGGCTGCAATATATTTCTTACTTAAACTCAACAAGTTTCCCCATGCTATACAAATGTTCTTTAAATGCTGCAAACATCTACAACTTGTCAATTTGTGTTAAAATAGGTTACATTTATCCAACCATTTAATTATTTTTTTAGTAAATTGCCATATGGGTGGTAATATTTACAGTTTGTTTTTCTGAGGCTGAAAATAGAGAACAGTCACTTTATCTCTGCCATTGCTTGAAATCCCACTTACACAACTTATGTCTACTTAAACACAAGGACATTCAGAAGCAAGTCCTCTTTCAACAAAGATGTTGAGGGAGTTTCAAAACAACCTTTAATCCACCAACCTGTTATGTTTTTGCTTTTATTTTTACAAAGAGAAAATAAGTGACAAAACAGATCCACTTTTGCTTGTAAAATTCCCTTAGAAATATGGGCAAATACAGGGCTATTCACTTCTCCAATAGTATTGGGCTAAACCTCTGTTTCATGTCCTAAATACATTGCTGTGCTTATCTAAATAAACAGCTCTGGTCTGCTGAAGCACTTCCATCCCAGACATGTGTACTCATCAACATGCTGCCAAGTGCAGAGAAAAGCCGATGTGAATACTACATATGCACAAGCAATACGCAAGGAGAACAAATCCCATATCTTTCCTCGTCCACGTCTGCAGTGGCTCTAAAAAAACAACCTTCCACTAAGGGAATATAAAAAATAAAATAAAAAATAACAGCATTAGGTATATGCATATATTTTGTGGACAGTCTATAAGGCACATTTAAAATCCTTGTTGTATATGTAGTGAATATAGAGAAAAATGTTTTTAGTCTATAATACAGACGTACCTAAAAAATTAATTGGTTACCGAAATTGTTTCGTAAGTTGAAAAGTTCAATTCACGAGTATGAGATTTAAAGCTTCACCACGAAGTGCACATATAACAATAACAAAAAAAAACAAATGAGGAAACAAATAACCAATAAATAATAATAATAAATACGCCGTCAAAATAATAAATAAAAAGTAGTCAACATAAATAAGTAGTCAGCATGAGGTATAAATAAGTAGGTACAAAAAGTAATTAAGGTGGTTAGCAGCCTATGGAGTTTTAGTACAAGTGCAAGATAAAAAATTAGCAGCAATATGGAACCCCGGGAATTAGAAAGTCTCAAATCGCTTCAATAAGAAGAACAAAGCAAATGAGCCCTCCTCTGAAAATTGATAAATATCAAAGAAATGTATTGAATGAATTACAATATAAGCCCTAGTAAAATATATACTACAAGCTTCTTTTACCATTTAGCAATTAAAGTAGCGTATTCCATTTATGACTGTACTGTATTGGGTATTACGCGTGTCCAAAACAAAGTATTTGGATTTTTAATCTCATGCTTTTTTATCCATTCATTTGCCAGTTGCTGCAAAAATGCAATTGATGAATTGCAGAGACCACCAACCACTGGAAAACACATTTCACCCCTCTTTTAAAGACGATCTAGGGAACACTAACCCTAAAACTAAACCTTGAAAAAAAGGTTTGCAATCTTAAAACGTGGAGATTTTTCCTCCAGATTTGAAAAGCCTCTCTATGGGAGACTTTGGTTGACTCGCCATCACCACATTGTATTCGTACAATCCAATTTAATCCCGGTTGAAGCGGATCGTCTGTGGATGATGAAGATTCTTGTATCTAAAAGGATCCATGAGGCTTTCATGAAGCAAACCAAAAGTTTGTGTTAAAAAAAATAAAATCAAACGAGCTGGAAATTAGACCAAAGCCTCTGACAAAGTTTGTGAGGGAGAATAAAGCCTTGATGAAAAAAAAATGCAATTAACTGTGATGTCTAGCATTGTGGTTGTATTTGTAGGGCCCCTTAATCATTTCTCAAATTAATTTGCTCAGATGAACTGAGCGGTATTGTAATACAGTAGTGCAATGCTACAGTAATATATGTATGCCATATATCATGCCCATTTCATTTAGATTTGAAAATGTATTGTTTTTGCCCAAAGTTAATGGCTACTTACAGTGTAACCAAGCCGTGTAGTATAAAGCGAACCCATTTAGCTTGCATGCAGTGCTGTAGCTATGCAATGTATAGTATATAAACAGATGAAATTTCCCATCTGTAAAGTCCGATGACATTGTCATCTGAATAATTAATATTTTCACGTCATACACAGTATATTTTGCAGCCACGTCGGGGGAAACCTCTATAAATGGATTCTTTACGACAACAAAAGTATTCTTAGTGACTCACTGAGCACACCCATGCAAACACACAGACTATGAACCACCTCGTTTTCTTTCAAGCTTGGCTTGGAGAACATTCTATTGCTTGCATATTAATCACCTCAGCAGAGCTCTCCGGCCAACACTTAAGAGTTTTCCTTCGTTTACTGCTGCTCCTCTCCTCGTATTAAAAAAAGAAACACACCTACCAATCAATATGTACAATCTCAATACTGACAAACAAGGCTGAAAAAAATTGCTGTAGTCAAGAAGTGCGGAGGAAGTAGCCAATCTTAACACATTTAGGAAGATATAATGTGGCCAGCTGCCAATTATTGTTCATCTTCTATATGTGAAAAGGAATAAATTGTGAAATGTCTTTTCAACCATGTTTGGTACCCTGGAATAAACAGAAAGGAAGAAAAATAGCCCTTAATTGAATTAAAATAGAGCCCTTATCCCTATATATAAAAACAGTTTTGTACATTTACTGTTTACTCAAGCATTATTCTTGTTCATGTACAGCTCTATAATCATTCATGTCAGGGGCATTTTTATAAGTTGACAAATGGTAAGATTTGGGGAGTTTTCCTTTATAATTTTTTTTGTGTCACATTAATCATAGGCCACTCTGGGGTGTAGAGGTTCACTCGCCCAACTTTGGTGCCAGCAGGTGCAGGCTCGTTCTTGCTGGTGGCGGTATGATTGGGAGTAGGGATTGTTGTCTGTCTCTCTGTGAGCCCTATGACTGACTGGTGACCAATCTAGGTTGTAGTCTGCCTTTCGCCCAACGACAGCTGGGTTAGGCTCCCGCAACCGCCACAGCCCTTTCAAAGATGGGCGGTATGGAAGATGAATGAATGAAATCATACAAGTAAGATGTGGGAAAGGGATGTAGGGGTATGGCAGTGGTTCTTAACCTGGATCTGATCGAACCCTAGGGGTTCGGTGAGTTGGTCTCAGGGGTTCGTTGGAGCCTCTGAGTAAGAGGTCAAGACACATCGACTCCTAATGTCTATACACGGTAACATGGTCTGATTGATGCTCAAGTGACATTGCCTGGCCAATCAGTGCTGTCAGCAATTTATATATCATGAAATTGAAAAGAAAATATATATATTTTATTTTAGACTAAAGTAGGTTTCGGTAAATGTCCATATGAAACTGGTGGAGTTCGGTACATCCAACAAGGTTAAGAACCAGGGGGTATACCCAAGGCAGCAGTTTAGAGACCCAGGTTGGAGAGGAACTCAATATTCGAAACATGAGTTCACGTAGCCCCCGGATTATTTGGGCACATAGATACATATCCAGAGCCTCTCCACAAGGTTATGCATAATGAAGATTAAATAATAATACAATTAATAATAAGTGCTGTTTTCTTGACTTTAATTTTACTCCCACAATTGTTATAATGGTCTCAATTGTAAGTACGGACTGGGGCAAGAGACTAGAAAGAAATCTGCAATAAATGTGATGGAACATCGACCCAATTGTCACTTGATGATAAGGCCTCTATTTCACAGTGTTGGAAAGGGACATTAATGACATGAGAAGGGAGATGAGCCAAACACTAAGATGGCCAGAGAGTGGGACAGCATGGCACCACTTTGTCTTTGCCAATAATAGCTTGCTTGGGCATTACCATCCCTCTCTGTCACCATGGTCAAGCCCTCCCATGATTCCTTTTCTTAAATACTGTGCCCAACTCCTTTGCACAAAAATATTTCACTCGTACAATAAAGCCTATTGAAAGCAGGAGAGTCAATTGGAGGACATAAAGAATTGGGTGAAAGGCTACACAGCCAAGAAAATAGAGGCACAGTGGAAGGACGTTGGGTTGAGCCTCAGAGAGAATATTAAAACACTTCAGACTAAGGTAATTTCGAATACAGACAAAAATGCATACATATACACTCAGTCGCTCTCTGACTTTCTTTCTCTCACTCCCTTACTCGCACATTCTCACTCTCTCTGTCTCATATTAATCAATCACTAATGTATATAAACACGCATTCATTTTATGTCTCTAAATAGCATTTATACAAGTCACTGGAATCTAACTAAAGAAAACTACAGCCAAGGTGACGTCCATTTCCAAAAGTGTGTCCCTTACGTAATATGTATTTTTATTTGGATTTAAGTGGAATCAATATACAATATTGCAGAGACTGTAGTATTTTTATTATAATCAATTTTATGCTGTTAATTTAGTACCAAATGTAGAAGGCTCCAGCATTTTAGTTGTAGAGACAGTTTTAAGGGGTCTCCAATGAGTCGTACTGTCTTTACTAAATGTAGCATTATATCATTTATTTGACACAGTAATGGAGCACACACTATCGAGTGCAGACGGAACTGATGAAAGTTTACTGTATGGAATTGGGTGCCTAAGGCCAGGTATTAGCCATATTGGATCTGTGAGAAATCAGATTGTGAAAACAGTCAATCTCCCACAACACAAAAACATTTTGCCATAGACCCACAAGGTACAGATGTTTGTCCTGACGCCATCCATGACACTAGTGCAAAAGTTAATCTCCCATGAAATAAACATTCTAAGTGAGTACTGGTGCAACTAATAATAGTATGAACTACAAGACTTACAACTACACATTGGCAAGACTGAGGAAAGTAAGGGTTCAATCACAACAACAGTACAACACTAAACTATTGATCATGTTAGGAAATGAAGTATTTTGATAAAGCCACACAGGCTTTTTGGGACCTTGTTCTGAGTAAGGTCAATCTGTGCTTCCCATTTCAAATTGTCATTGCTTGAAAACTCAAGGTCAGTCCTTGACCAGTATGCCTTTCTTTCAAAACTTTGACAAACAAAGTGTTCAAATAATACCATATAAAATGCCTCATGAAGGCCACTGTTAACTCCAGTTTCTTGAGTTTGTAGAGCAAATGTTGCTCTATATTACAAAGTCTAAAATCGTCATCGATATAACGTTTTTTTTTTCCATCTTCCATACAGCCCATCCTCAAAAGGCTTGCTGGAGTCTAACCTAGCTGTCTTTGAGCGAAAGGCAGATTATACCATTTTAGACTGGTCGCCAGTCCGCAACCCCAATCCTACTGCCACCTGTGGGAACCGAGTCCACGCTTGCCCGCACGAAAATTAGGCGAGTGAACCAATACACTACGAGGCAGCCATCGATATAACGTGAATACGTTATTCTCTTCCCCACATCTGTCTAATGAATGCATAAAAGACTGCAAACAAAGGGAAAATTAATTTTCCAAGATTAAAAATGATGGAATTACCACTAATGTGCATGGGAATTAGACAGGCTGGTGGGTGAGTCAGCATTGATAAAAAGAGTCAGCATTGAACGATTATGAAAGTAAGCAAAGGAGCTAATTAAATTAGTGTTGATATTTTTGATTGTGCCAGCGACTTATGTTGACAGCCTTCTAGTTGTAATCTATACTTTTACAATCAAATTTAGAATGCTGATAACATAGTCAGTATGGTCTTTTCTGTCTGCAGCAATAGAGGTCTCATTTGTTAATGAGGACAATCCATGAAGCGACCTAGGACTGAGCCAACCATATGCCCCAATAATTCAGCCCTTGATCTATTTGAGCTAATGAATCATCGGATCAATATTAGCTCAGTGAGCGACACACACACACATGCATGCACAGACATCCCCGACAATTCATGCAAATAGACGCACACACAAAACGCATTTTTATGTCATCTATTGCTTGTTTATTGTTTTTTCTTTTGTCTGCCCTTATTTTTGCAGTCCACTCTGCTCAGCATTTTTTCTCCCCTTGGGGACAGGACATATTTATTCCTTTTTTTTTTTGGTGAGGAGTAGGGAACATAAAAAAATGATTTTACACCATATTTCATCCATCTTGGTGACCCTCGTGAGGATATGTAGGATAGAACATTAATGAAGGAATGGATTTTATGCCATTTTTCATTTCCTGTCTTCTGCTCGTGAGTTCCAGCGTCAATTTAGACATTTTTATGGTCTTTTTTATATAGTTAAGATAAAAAACATGATATATTGAAGCCAAAAAGTGCTTAAGGATCACAGTACATACATGGAAAGTACGCCATTTTATGCGGGCCATAGCTGATGAAATCTGCCTTTCGTGTAGCAAACACTGACTTTACTGTGACAGATCAGGAGGAAGCAAAAGCAAAAAATATAGTTGAAAAAACAAACTAGCACTACTGGAAGATGGAAGGATGATTGGCAAAGGGAGAGGCAACCTGTAACAATGACACTCAAAAATTATGAAATACTGATTCATTTCAGTTTATACTTTCGACTCAGATCAACAATTAATGGAAAAAACCTAAAATTTGATTGCATAACGAAAAA